>NC_071572.1:116941604-117305354 GCF_024509145.1 Vidua macroura | reverse complement strand
AGGCTTAGGTTGGATTTAGGGAAAGGCTCTTCCCCAGAGGGTGCTGGCACTGCCCAGGCTCCCCAGGGAATGGGCACGGCCCCGAGGCTGCCAGAGCTCCAGGAGCCTTTGGAGAGCGCTGCCAGGGATGCTCAGGGTGGGATTGTTGGGGTGTCTGTGCAGGGCAGGGGTTGACTGGATGGTCCCTGTGGGTCCCTACAGCTCAGGAGGTTCTCTGAGTTAGGAGTGACCTGATAAAACGCTTCACATAAAAACGATGTACTGGAATAACCACATCCTTTGCTTTGGCTCCGTAACCTTACGAGGTCTAAACGCCGCACGGGCGGTGCTGGGGCGGCTCCGGGAGCGGCCCTCGGCGGACGGGCGGCCCGGGACCAGTTCCGAGAGCAGTTCCGGGAGCAGTTCCGGGGCAGCCTCGGCGGGCGGGCGGCCCGGGGCCAGTTCCGAGAGCAGTTCCGGGGCAGCCTCGGCGGGCGGGCGGCCCGGGGCCAGTTCCGGGAGCAGTTCCGGGGCAGCCTCGGCGGGCGGGCGGCGAGGGAGCAGTTCCGGGGCGATGTCGGCCGTCACTGCCGCCTCCTCGGCGGGCGATTCGAAGTCGATGCTGGGGGTCGCGGCCGGTGCCTCGGCGGGCGGGCAGGACCCGATGGCGCTGTGCCCGGAGCTGGAGTACTCGCTGTCGCTGCTGGAGCCGGGCGGCGGCCGGGCCGAGCAGCAGGAGCGGCGGGCGGACGCGGCCCCCATGCCCATGGTGTTCATGTGCGCCGGCTGCAGGCGGCCCGTGGGCGACACCTCGAGCTGGGTGTCCAACGACGAGGAGAGCGGCTGCATCCTGCTGCGCAGTGAGTGGCAGCCCCGCCGCCCCGGCGCGTCCCCGCCGTCAGTGCCGCCATCCCTCCTTCCCTTCCTCCTTCCCTCCCTCCCGCTGCAGGTGCGGCCGCCAGCGTCGCCGTGGACCCCGAGCGGAAGGTCTCCAAGATCCCCGGCGAGTGCGGATGGTGAGGGCCGGTCCCGGCTGGGCACAGTCCCGGGGAGGGCGCTGAGGACAAGCCCGGTAAAGGGCACGGAGTGCTCGTGTGCCCCTGAGAGCCCCTGGAACACTTATTCGGGGTGGTCTGTACAAGCCGCTTGTGGCCTAAGGCAGAGGGATTTCTCACAAGGACATGTAGTGATTGACAAGGGGAATGGCCTTAGGATGAAGGAAGGCAGGTTTAGATTAAATATCAGGAAGAAGTTTTTCCCTGGGAGGGTGGGCAGGCCCTGGCGCAGGGTGGCCAGAGCAGCTGGGGCTGCCCCTGGATCCCTGGCAGTGTCCTGGCCAGGCTGGACACTGGGGCTGGGAGCAGCCTGGGACAGTGGAAGGTGTCCCTGCCCAGGGCAGGGGGTGGAATGGGATGAGCTTTAATGTCCTGACCACAATTTAGTGATTCTGATGGTCTTGCTGAGGTCTGTCAGCCTGAGGAGCTATTGCAAATTCAGGCTGAAAAATGAATGCTCATAATTTACACTGTGTAAAGCAAGAATGAATGCTCAAAAATTCTAATGCATGATTATTTTTTTTTTTTTAAAGAAAAGGGATGGGGAGAGGTGCTTCCTTTTATTTTCTTCTGAATAAATGTTATTTCTTACTTACAGCATGGTAGAAACCTTATTCTGCTCTGGCTGCTCAAGGACACTTGGCAGCATCTACAGGTGCACCTCAAGGAACCTCGACTACAAGAGAGATTTGTTCTGTTTCAGTATTGACTCTATTGACAGGTAAGTACGGAATGTTTATGGGTCAGCCTGCCAGCTCCACTTCACTCACACTGAGGGTGCTCCTGTCATATCTCTGGGAAGTCTCAAGGGAGCTGTTCTTGCTGCTCTGTCCCAGAGTGGTTTTCTGTATTGCTGCTGTTGGCATCATAGTGCTCAGTTGTGAGGAACATCACCTGTGTAAGGCAAATCCTAGGGGAAAAAAAAAACCCAAAACAGCCAGGTCTGCCTTTTGTATGAGAAATTGCATTCCAGCCAAGAAAATATCACCGGGTCCAGGGCACGGGATGTTTCTTCTCATTTGATCAGAAGAGTGCCAAACCAAGTGCCAGAGTTCTTTTATGCAAGCATTGTTCTAATGGACAGTGTACACCTGAACTAGTTTTAATGTCTCTGTTTTTTTCTGAAGTTCACATTTATTTTGCTGTATTGCTGTGGATGTTCACCCTCGTGCTCTGTACAGTGCTTTTGGGTTTTTTTTCTTAATTCCACAGCTATGATACCTTATTTTTTGGCAGTAAAATTCTCTAAAGCACTAACTTGGTTGCAGAATGGCGCTTTTCTTGGAGAGTAATGCTGCTTCTCCCTGCCAGTGCTGCACTGTTCTTGGTGTCTGTGCAATTTTTCACTGCATCCTGCAGCCCCAGAATCCATGGCTCTCTCTCAGGGTTCTGGAGGAGTGCTGTGTCTGGATTTTTGGCTTCAGAGTGAGAAGTGCATGATCTAAGCTCTGGCATCTCAGCTATATTCTAGGAACCCCAGGAAAGCAAGCTGTTATTCACGAGGAACCGCTTACTCTTGAAAGTCGAGCTGTCTTGCAAGAGGTGCTGGAAAGGGTGAGATTTAACCTTATATCATTCTTTGTCTAAATCACCTCTGTGAAACCTTAATATTCTTCAACAGTTTCTTCAGAACAGCTTCTTTCACACAGAGTAATTCAGTGCATTGTAGCATTTCATTGGTATCTTGTGTTATGCAAGATTTTCAGTAACTTTTCCTTCCATTTTCATGGTAATTAGCATTTTCTGTTTATCAAGCACAGCATTAGGTTCCTATTTATATCTCAGTAATTTGATATGTTGTTTCTAGTTAGTTCTGATTCACTTCTACAGATCTTCACTTAACTTTTAGTCGTGTTTCTTCTTGCCTTTCGTGCAAATGGACTTAATGCTTTTGCTGTAACTTTGTATTGAAATATAACATCATAAGTTGATGTTTTGCTCTACTAAAACCTTGTGACTGCAGATGGGAAGAGCTGGGAGAAAATAGTGTAAGGAAGTTGACTGTGGAGACTGAAGGTTGTCCAGCTAAAGTTGAGTGTGTGGCTCTGACACCAAGGCTGCAAAACTGTCCACTGTGTGGACAGTGAATGTTAGAGTTGGGTGAGCTTTCAAAGTATAAGAGTAGCAGGGAAAGAATCAAATGTAAAGAATCGGTGGTGTGAGATGAGAGTTGAGCCCTTTCTGATGTCCACACGTGCTCTTTGTGTTCTCAAATTCTGTGGGTAAGCCAGAACCTCTGCCTGGTTACTTTGCAGGTCGATACGATATTCAAAGCTCTGGAGACAAGGCTGAGCACTATCGAGTCACGCGTGGCTGCTCTGCACAGGCAAGTGTGACAGGAAATGCATGCTGAGCTGCAGGAGAAGAGAACCTTGCCCTGTCATCCTCTAGGGTCTCTGGGAACATTGCAAGGACTGGGAAAGAGCTGAAGGCCATGGGAGCAGTGCTGACTCAGGCTGTGTCCCACCAAGGAGCTCCTCTTATGTCCCTTAACAGGATACCCCAGGGCTTTTTTTCTTAATAAAGACTTCTGATCAGACAATCTGTAGACTTCTGGTTTAATGTAAATATTTATTTAAATTTTTGTCTCTGACAGCAAAACATTTATCTCCTGACTTCCCTGCTATTCAGTATCTACTGAACTGGGTGTGCATTTTCCTAAGCTAAGGAAAAAGCTCCCTGTGATTCTGTAATTTCCAAAGGAGCAGCATTAAGTCACTTACGTTTTTCTTGTCTCCATAGCTTTAGCTTGACTCGTGCTTAAAGACAGGAATGACTCAATAACGATATGTGGTGAATTGTTAGTTTGGCGGGGTTTTTGTGCAAGTTCAGGGCTAAAATGTGATGTAAGAAAAGGCTTTTTTTGCAGCATTAGATTTTAGCAGCATTGCTGCTTTTCAAGCTTTCTAAGTAAGTCACCTCATCCAATTTAAACTCTCTTGAAATATGCTGAATATGGTTTTTTTTCATTGTTATATTAGTTTTTGTTTTGGTTTGATTTGGCTTTTTTTTCTTTTTTTGCCTGGCTTGGGAAAATTTAACAGATCTCACTTTTTTCTTCTCCAGTTGAGTGTAGTGTTATCTTCTTAATTCAAAAAACATTTGCTGTATGGAAAAATCATCTTGCCTTGTGAAAAGACAGGTAGGAACTATTTTAATGGCCAGTGCCACAGCGCTGTACCACACAGATTCCCAGGAAGTGGGGAGCCCTCTGCCAGGCAGACACACCTGGCCAGGTTGCTGCGGATGCTGCTGCTGTACCCGGCTGATGAGGTGATAACCAGCTTGGCTTTATTGCCAAAACAAAACTCATCCGTTTTCGTATGAATCCCAGCAAACTGGTCCCAAAGGCTTTGTCACTCAGTCTCTGCTTCCATTGGTTTGGAGAGGTTGGATCCCAGTTATTCACACCGGGAGTGCCCCTGCATCCTTTTCCCCCACTTTTCTGTTCCAGTCGTGGGAAATACTTGGGCTTTGTTTTTTTCCCCCTGCAGTTCACTGCAGATCCCAAAAAAGTCACCGGAGGGAAGATCGTTACTTGTGCTTCCACCACCAGGTGAGAGAAGAGATGGCCAAATCCTAGGAGCCTGATTTTGGAATGTTTTATGGAATGGGCCCAGTAGCTTATACTTCTGGGTTTCCCGTAGTCTGTCCATGGCAGGTCCAGCCTGTGCTTCAACTCAGAGCCCTCAGTCGACAGGGAAATGAACCTTTGGGGAAGTTCTTACAGCTCTATGTAATGCTTTACGAATTGTGATGATTTTCTGGAAGTAGGCTGTCCATTCTGACCCCTTCTGTTCCTTCTCCCTGCAGATTGTACCTGCTGAAAGGCTGAGGTGAGACCAGGATCTCTAAAATCCCTGACTCTCCGTGTCTTCCTGAGGCTGAAGCCATGTTTGCTGTCAGTGACGACACACTGGAAGATGCTAAAGACTGAAAACTTGAGGATTTTTTCCCCTGAAGCCCAAGACTCTCTCTGTAGCTGTGCCCTGTCTAGCTCTTGAAAGAGTTTCTGGGTTTACAAAGGTTTTTACGTTCTGCAATATTTATCTACAACTCAATTAAAAAGAATCATAATGTATCAATGTGGTGTTAATTACTTTGAGTTGGTCAATTAAAGCAAATTATTGATAAGGGGTTTGAGCATCCCTTAGTTGGAGCTGGCAGCTCTTATTTAGTTTCTCTTCATTCCTTTAATTTCTTTCAATTATTTCTTAAGCAATTACTGCAATTAGGATATACAGTAAGGACAACAGCATTTCTGCCCTGCTGGATTGAGAAATCCAAGCCCAGTTCCTTGGAGAGATTCAGGGGATGGGGAGCTGAGCCTCAAACTGGGTTTTGACAGTGGGAATTTGGTGAGGAAGGAAGAGGAAGAGATCCCACAAAAAGTGGTTAAGGCCAGTTCTGCTGGCTTTGGGTGATCCTACCCCCATGGAAATCATCCTGGTTAAAGGAAACTTGAAGAAGCAAGGGAGGCTGTGCCAGGGGGCCTGTGCTGGGACCCCCAAACCCTGGTCAGGGATGGTGGGAAGTGTCAGCTCCAGAGGAACACTGCGGAGGGGCTGTGTGGAACCCCTCCAATTCCACCCAGGGATGCTGGGCACTGCTAGACTTTTGGGACACTACTGAGAGACTCCACTGCCAGATCCAGAGTTTTCCCATTATTTTCTGTCGTGCTTAGCACCTGGCGAGTCATAACAGTCCCACAGGTTGAAAATCCCATTGGAGCAGTTGGAATCACAGATGATCACACGGAAACCAGTCTGGGAGGGGAAATGAGCTGTTCCGTATTATTTTTCTCAATGTGTTTTGAATTTATACCAGAATCTCTTCTCTCCCCTCAGATCCCGTACCCTTGAGTTTTGAGTTTTCTCATAAAGAATTCTCGGCCTACACTGGGAAAAAAAAATTCCCGGCACCGCGGGGAGCGGCGGGGTACGGGGGGTCCTGGCGCCGGCACCACTGGCCGGTTCAGTCAGCACGAGGAAATCGCCGCCGCCGCCGGGCTCGGCCCCAGCGCCCGTCCCGGAGCGGCTCCTGCCGCCTGCGGCGATCCCGGTACCGATCCCGGCCCCAACACCGCCCCGGTCCTCCGGCCCGAGACCCACACCCCGACCGCCGGGGGAGAGGCGGCACCGCTCGGGACCCCCAGCCGACACCGACAGGAGCCGAACCAGAGCCCCCGGTCCCATCCCCGGCCCCGCCGCGGCGCTCCGGGCCCCGCACAGGGCCGGGAGCAGCCCCGGTTCGGCCGAGCTGTGACGGGCGGGGCCGGCCCAGGGGAGACGGGCGGGGCCGGGAGCGACGGTCCTGCTGACATCCCGGGCAGGGCGGGCCCGGAGGCGGCCGGGGGCGGGCCCGGGACTCCGTGAGGCGGGGCTCGAGGCGGGCCCGGGGGCGGGCCCGGGGCTCCGTGAGGCGGGGCCGGGGCCGGGGCTCCGTGAGGCGGGGCCCGGAGGAGGCCGGGGGCGGAGCTTCGGGGGCGGGGCCCCGGACCGGATCGGGCGCGCGGGGCGGGTCCCGCGGCTGGCTCAGGTGCGCGGGGCCCCAGGGCGGCTGCGCGGGGCGGGGCCGAGGTTATTTAACATCCGGAAATCACCTCACCCGCCATTTGCTCACTCTGAGTGGGTTGCGAGTGGTGGTTTTCTGTCCGGGCTGCGCAGCGTCGGCCTTCTCTCCTTCCTCCTGCTCCTATTTCTTTTCTTTCTCTGCCTTTCCACCCTTTTTCTCTCCTCCCCAAAGCCGACTCCTTTCGCTCCCCTTTCGGCCTCCCCTCCCGTTCCCCCTTCTACCCTTCTTTCTCCTCCCCGTATTCTCTTTATTTCTCTTCCCTCTTTCCATCTCGTCCCCTTTCGGTCTCCCCTCCTCTACCCTTCCTTCCTCCTCCCCATATTCCCGTTCTTTCTCTCCTAAACCCACCCCTCCTCTTCCCCCAAACCCGACCTCCCCCCCACTCCTCTCCCTGTCCCGCTCCTCCCTTCTATTCCTCTCCCTCCTCTGTGCACCGTCCCTCTTCCCCGCTCCCGGCCTTTCCCTTGCCCTCCCGCTTTCCTCCACAGCCCGACCTCCCTCCCTACCCTTTCTCACGCCCTGCTAGCCCTCCTCTCTTCCCGTCCCCTCTTTCCTTCTTTCCCCGCAGCCGCGGGGCTCGGGGCGCCGGAGAATAAAGCCCAGAGGGCCGGAGCCCGGCGCCCCCGGGCCCTTGCCGGAGCCCCTTGGCGGTGTCCCCGTGCTGTTCCCGAGCGGGTGGCCACCCGCGGGACAGCGCCGGGGCTCCGGCTTTCCCCGCATCACGCGGGGGCCCCTCCTTAGGAGGGGGACCCGGGGTGGGGGGTGCGGGTTGGGGGGGGCCCCCAGGTCCAGGGTCGGGGGGGTGCGGGTTGGGGGACCCCCTCATTAGGAGGGGGTCCTGGGTGGGGGGGGTTGGGAAGGGCTCCCTCCGGAGGAGGGGGTCCCTGGGGGGGGGCTCAGGGTGGCCCCCCTCCGGAGGGGGGGTCCGGGGGAGGGGGGCGGGGAGGAGGGGGGCTCCCCCCTCCAGTCCCGCCCCCTCCCCGGGGCCCCCTCCTCCGGACGGGGTCCGTCCCGGCCCCCTCCCGGGGCCCCTCTCCTCCGGGCCGGGGGGCGGGTGGGGTGGGGGGAAGCAGGGGGTGGGTCACGTCACTCTGCAGCGTGAACAGACATTAAAAAAAAACAACACACGTACAGCCCTCTCCGCCTGGTCCCCCACCCTCCCCCCCGGGCCCCGTCCGGAGGAGAGGGCCCCGGGGCGGGGGAAGCTCCCCCTCCTCCCCCGGACCCCCCCCCCTCCGGAGGGGGGTGGGGGGCCACCCTGAGCCCCCCCCGGGACCCCCTCCTCCGGAGGGAGCCCTTCCTAATCCCCCCCACCAGGACCCCCTCCTAATGAGGGGAGCCCCGAACCTGCCCCCCCACCCAGTACCCCCCTCCAGAGGAGGGGGCCCTCCCTGACCCCCAGCCCTACTCCCCCAGTGTGATGTTGGGAAAGCCGGAGCGCCGGCAGTGTCGGGCGGTGTGTTGGACCGGAATGGGGGGACCCGCAGAGCGGGCCCGGCCCCGTGTGGGGACCCCAGCGAGGGCGGGGGGCGCCGGGCTCCGGCCCTCTGGGCTTTATTCTCCGGCGCCCCGAGCCCCGCGGCTGCGAGGAAAGGAGAGCGGAATGGAGAACGAGAACAGGGGAGCAGAGGGGTAGTCGAGGGGGAGATGACAAGGACAGGGGGCAGGTGGGGAGAGGTCCGGGTGTGCAGGGCAGCAGGGGAGGGGGCTGGGGGGGAAGGCAGGGTGGACGAAGGAAAGGAAGGTTGAAGGCAGGTTTGGGGAAGGAGGTGGAACGTGTGCGGGGGAAGGTATCATGGAAAGGGGGCAGGAGGAGCCGGGGTGATGGGGGGGAAGGAAGAGTGGAGGAAGGAGCAGGATTTAAAGCAGGTGGGGAGAGACTGGGAGGGGAAGGGGAGCAGGGAGAGGGGGCACGGGGGAGCCCGGTTGGAGAGGGAAGGAAGAGGGAGAGGATGAAGGGATAGGGTAGGGTTGGGGTGAAAAGGGGAATAGACGGGGAGGATAGGGAAGGGGGTGTAGGGGGGGACCGCCCGCGGGGGAGGGAGGGGAGGGCTAGGGGGGAGAGGGAGGGGGGGTAGGGGAGGGGAGGAAGAGAGGGCGGATAGGAGAGACATAGAGAAAAAGAATTGCAAAATAAAAGAAACGCAGAAAAAAAGAAATATAGAGAAAAAGAGATATAGGGGCCGGCCGGCCACAGCCTCCCGCACCGAGCGCCGAGGAGCAAATGGCTCCGCCGGCCCCTCCCCGCCTTCTAAATCCCCCACGGCCCCGCCCCGCGCAGCCGCTCTGGGGCCCCGCGCACCTGGGCTCACACCTGTGCACACACCTGTGCTGGCCCCGCCCCGGGGCCCCGCCCCCTCCCGCTCCCGTAAATGCCGGCGGATCGGCTCCTGCTCCGCTTCCTACGGGGGATGCTCATCTCGGGGTGCGGCGGGACCGGCGCTCGGAGCGCCGTGCGGAGATCCGGATCGGGGGCTGCTCCGGGCGCTGCGCGGTGCCCAAGGCGCTCAGGTGGGACCGGGATCGGGATCTGCGCCCGGGAACTCGGGTCCTGGTCCTGCCCACATCTGCTGCGAGAGCTGGGCAGAACCGCTTCTTCCTCGGCGGGCAGGATGTGGGTGCCAGGGCCGGAGGATCGAGGCGGGATCGGGACCGGCATCGCCGCGGGTGGGAGGAGCCGATCCGGGACGGGCACTGGGACCGAGCCCGGCGCTGCCGCTCCTGCTCCGGCCGGCGCGGGGCTGGGTCCCGCCGGGGCCGGACCACGGGCCCCGCCGGGCACGCTCCCGCTGTGGCCGTGGGGAGCTGGGGCTGTGCCGGTGCCGCCAGGAGGACGGTACTTCCCTGGAGCAGACGCTGGATCGCGGCTGGGAGCGGGCGGGGCACGGGGACCCCATCGGCACCGCCGCTCTCTCAGCGTCGCCTCCCGCCCCGCGGGCGGACACGGAGCCGCCCCGCAGCCCCCCCGGGACGCCGAACCCCCCCTCCCGCCCCGGTAGCCCCATGGCCACCGCGCTCCCCTACGAGCAGCAGCGCCCGCCTCCCCCTCCCCCGTGTCCGCATCCCGCGCCGAACGAGCGGGGCTGCAGCGCTGCGGCCAGGATCTCAGAGATCTCAGCGCTGGGGCCGCTGCTCCCGCTCCGCCGGTGCCCGGTGCGGGACTGGAGAAGGCCAGAAGTCCCCGAGAGGCAGGTAGCACCTCCTGTCCTTGGGGTCTGCAGGGGAGGAGCTGCCCGTGGCACGCAGAGTGCCAAACACACGTCCCGGCACGGGGGTACCGGACAGTGCTGGCATGGGCACGGCTAAAGGGCTGCCCGTGGCTCCTCGGCCAGGGGCTGCTCCAAACAGGCACGCAGGGATGCTTCAGCCCGGACAGACGCCACTGACAGCCCAGAAGGACCCCAAGGAACGGCTGGCATTACCTGGGAATGGAGGCACGGGCTGTTTGCAGAGGGGCTCAGACAGCAATTCCTGTTTCTGACCTCCCCGAGCTCCCACACAGCTGCCAAGTATGTCCCCAGCCACCTTGAATCTCTTCCTTCTTTTCTAGCCTGAGGCCATCATCCACCAGCAGCATTTAAGCCAAGGCAATCTTCCCTCACAGATATTAAATCCCAAGCAGTAGGCCTCAGAGATGCCTTAAAATCAGAGGTTTGAGTGGGATGACATTTGGAATTTTTCAGGGAGCCAGCTGGAAGCGTAGAAGCGATGGAAAACTTTCACAGGTGGGTCCCACTGGAGGTGTGCTGAAGGCAGGGATGTGCATCCCTTTCCTGAGGGAAAAGGACATGTAGAGGCCACTGCTGAGGCTCTGAAAGGAGCTGAGCTTCTGCAGGGAGAGATGTGCTGCCTCAGCACAGGCCAGGAGCGCATCTGGCCACCACCTTGTCCTGCTTTAAAACATCAACTGGAGCCTGAGCTCCAGGGGGGTGAAATCAGCTGAATTCCAGGGAACTCTGTCAAGTGACCCCAGGGACATCAGTGGGGCTGGGGGATGAGGGTTTTAAATAGCAAGTTCTATAAAATATAGACCTGTCCTTGTCCCAGTCCCACTGAGCTTCCCTAGAACCTCTGCTGGTTCCTGACATAGCTGGTTAAAGTGGCAGCTCTGCATGGGAATTTCCACTCTCCACGAGGCACTGTTAGGTTATTCCAGCAGGAATTCAGCAGGGAATTTGGGGCTGTGGGTATAATTCATCTGAATTAGCAAAGCTGACACTGAACCCCAAATCTGTTCTTTGTGTGGTGCCCAATCTTTGTGCTAAAGCCCCCGGGCTGGGAAATTTCAGCAGCCAAATGTATGGAATGATCTAAATCCCAGCAGCCAGCATCCCCCAGAGGGACAATCCAAGTGCCAGGGTAGGAGCTCGTGTCCTTCCCCTGCTGCTGGTGGGACAAATTCCCCTCAGCACAGTTGACTGGCTGGGCAGGAGCGCGGAGGGGAGATGAGGCTGCTGGAATGTCACCTGAATCAGCTGAACGCATTCTTTCCCTGCAGAAGCCAGGAGCTAAAGCAGCTCCCTCCTGCCCAGGCTGGTGGGCAGCTGCTGGGTCTGCTCTGGGGAAAAATACCCTGCCCCTGCCAGGAGCTCTGACTCTGCTTTTCCTCCCAGCTCCTGAGCAGTGTCAGGGCCACCGTGTGGGAGCTCAAACCCAAAAAAGCCCCACAGCCCAGAGTGAATGATCCCAACAGAGAAACACTGCATTGTAATAAAAACCTTAGAACTCTGTTAAAAAGGCTACGACAACAGTGTATTGGGGTTCCCAGGAATCTTCTGGTTTGCTCTTGGTTCTGTTTTTATGTATTTTTAGTCCCTCAACAGGCAGCTTGTAGAATTTATTCTGGGACTTAGCAGTTGAGCAGGGCTGGCTTTGGATTGAGCTTCACCTCTGGTGCCACTTTGTGCAAACACAACTTGGGCCAGGCTGGGTGAACTCATAGCCTCAGCTTTTCCCTCCAAAATATCCTTTACTTATTTCCCTGCAGATGAACTCACATTTTGCCCCGGGCTGCCCACTCCTCACCTCCGCTTGCCCACACAGTGTCCATTCTGCTCCCCACAGGTGCCCTGGTGACACCAGGGAGGTCCCTTTTCCTTTCTCCTGCTCCTTTCCAGCCCGAGGCCACTCCTCTGCCCTTGCCCCACACAGGGGGACAAAAGGGGAAAGGCTCCAGAAAACATTTCTGCAGTTAATTAACAATTATTTTGCAAATAATTAATGATTGTTTCAAATTCCCCAGTGAGAAGAACATGAACTCACAGCCCTTGAGGCCTGACGGGTTCCTGCAGTGAGAGCTCAGCGTGTGTCCACAGAGGTAAGTGCAGCATCTGAAAGGAAAAAAACACAGGGAAAAATGTGACTTTTTTTGCTTCGAAGTTATTTCAAGTTCTTAAAGCTCAACCAACTTTTACTCTTGATTTTGGCTGGGTGAAACATGAGCAGTGGGCAGAGGTTGTGCCATTGATGTGGATGTCCGTGATGCTTTCTGGGGCAGAAAAAGTAGATTAAGCTCACCTTATGTCAAGCAGTTATTAAAAAAGATTTACAACTCTTTAAACATAACAGCCTTTAATTACCATAGTGCTTCTTCCATGATTTTAACTAATTCTCAGTCTATTTTATAAAACTTAAAATAATACTTCTTCCTCCACAGACTCATAAAACATGAGACAAAAAGTCCTAATGCCAGTCTCACACTTACACATCTAACAAGAGACCCTCCCCATAACCAAACAAAAAATTAAAATAACTTACCAAAAGTAGTCCTTACTAACATTAAAAATACAACTCAACCATATCCAGAAAACCCCCAAATTTATTTCCTCCAAACACCAAATACTCTTCAAATTCTAAATCAAAAACTCTTAAAAAAAATAACAAAAACCATCAAAACATACTTCAAATATAAAAATCATAGACATATAAATAAATATTACTCAAAGCCCACAAAAAATATAAAACAATCTAATCAATATCCTAAATTTAAAAAAAAAACAAACCCACCATAGAAATTAGTACCATTCTAAATATAACATAAGTCTTTTTCCAAGAAACATATCTCCCAATAAATAAAACCACCATGTAAAGATATAAGTAATAGTCATAACTCAACAATCTAAAATTTCTCAAAAACTTCAATGTTTATAAATAATAACCTTCAATAAGTTAAGTATTAATAAAATCAAACAGCATTAAATTTCACTACATTCAAGTCTAAATATTTTAAATTTAATTTAATCACTTTAATATTCTATTAAAATTAAGTTTATTATTCCTTACTATCAGAATTCATTCATTCTGAATTTAAATGTTATTTAATATAACTTCTAAATTTTATTAAAAATAATTTATCTAAACTATAAAGTATATAGTTAATTTTCTTAAAAAATAAATCAAGTCAAATTAAAACAACTAAAATAAAACACTAACAAACACCTATTCGTAAGTTTAAAAAATACAGTTTGTTACATCATCAGTTTCATCAAGAATTCTAGTCTTCATTACAATCTCTACTATTTTTATCTTTTATAAATAACACCAAAAAAATAGTAATTACTATGAATGATATGCTATTTAAAAATTTTTACTCTATTTTCTTTATATATAAATATTTTTTAAAAAGTTATCTTAACTTCTTCAAACACTTACCACTAATATGCAAATTATATAATATAAATATATTTTTATAATAAACATTGTTTATAAAATATTTTTATAATATTTACAACCAACTTTCATATACTTTACAGTCTCTTTATATAATTATCTAAAAAACACATATAATTTCCAAATTCTAATTTTTTATTCTCTAACTTTTTATACATCTCTTAAACCAAGCTAACTCTAACTAATCTCTACACTAACTCTATAATTTAACCTAATGTTATTTCACAATTTTAAATATTTTTCCAAATAAAAAAAAACCAAAAAAAACTTCATTCAAAACCTCCTCCAAACTGTTAGTCTTATAACTTTCCTCAGTTATTACAAAAACACTTCAATAAAAAATCCAACTACAACATTAATTTATTTTTCTAAGTTTCACACTAAGTAATCAATCTCTCATACATTTCCTTCACCCTCACACTCTCAATATCCAAATCCAAACTCACAATCCTGTCTGTAACCATTTTCAAATATTTTTTAAAAAAAGGTTACTATATTCAAAACATCTCTATTCTAAAAAAATCCAATTATTATATAATGTAATTAATCTTTAATCATAAAATTTTTACTCATAACTACTATTTCTAAAGACATAATATAAAAATATATCAAGTAACATCCACCAATTAAAATTTAAACTATAACCAAACCCTAACTCTACCTAAATAAAATAACTTACAACAAACCCAAATATTTTCTACATAAAAAATAAAATTCAAATAATTTTAACTTAACAATTTAACTTTATCAATATAATAAATAAGCTTATTTTTAAAATAAACTTAAAAAATCATTATCCAAACATAATTATCCAACCTTCCACTAATTTAACATTTATCAACTGTTATAAACTCTAAAATAATAAAAAATATTTTAATATTTACTAATTATATAATTTTATATGTTACTAATTATAGATATTATCTAAATAATTCCTAATAATTATCAATTTCTTATTTACTACATACATTATTTTACTCTTATATTTCTTCATACTTATAATTAAAAAATTATAATAATAACAACTTATCATTACCTTGCAAATCTCTATACAATTTTATAAAACAGAACTTACCAATGCTTTATTTCTCATATCAAAACATAAAGTTTACTTATATCTCAACAAGTACAAAACCCCAAGTAAATTTCTATAAGAAACATAAAACCATATCACACAAAAAACACACTAACGACTCCACAAATAAAAAACCAATGTAAATACAAACATAAATTACACAATGTAAATACAAATGTAAATTACACAAAAACTCCCACTTAGACCTAACATCTTGTATTACACCCACAAAAAACTATAAACTTCCTTTATAAATATAAAAATCAATAATATTATGAAAATCTTATTAAATAATAACAAATATAAAATTAAATCATATATTATACTTCTACTCTATTTACCTTATTTACTTTTAATTATACCACTTTACCTATTAACCAACCTAACACAAACATTTAAGTAACTTTAACTAAAGTTTCAAGTTTAAATACTTTGTATTTATCACTACTCAAAAAAATCCATTCTTTACTTTCTTAATATACCAATAAAAAACATTACAAATAATCCATATAATTAAAAAATCTTTACATTATTAAATCTTAATATAAAAATAATTACCAATTTAAAACAAGAAAAATATTTATCTGCCAATAGTAATCAAAATATAAAAATAATTTTAAGCCTTGTAACTTAAAAAAAAAATATAGCATCACTTTTTATACCACCTATTACTTCAACAACAACACTAAAACAAATTAAAATATTACCTACAAAAACAATCTATGATTACATCCCTTACATTAAATAACTTTTTAACAAATATAAAAAATATTAAACATGCAGTTTTACAAAAAAATCAACAATAAATTTTCTTTTATTAACAAACATAAATATAAAAATTCTAATAAAATGTATAAATTTGTCTAATCACTCAAAATCTATGTATAAAAATATACAACTTTAGCAAATATAAAAATAAGAATAAATAATAAAATGTAACAATTTATTTAATAAATTAAATATAACAACATAATTAAAAACCTTAAAATTATACATTTTAATTATTATAATACTACTAATAATAGTACCTTATTTACGTTAATATATACAACAAATGCTTAACAAATCCATTAATAAAATTTTTTTTACTACAGAGAGGGAGGGGAGACGTGGGAACCGGAAAACCAGAAACTTCCACAGGCACTGAAGGATTTGATCTGCAGCCTTGGGAGAAGCTCGGACTGATGTAAAAATACAATACACAGACATTAAGCAGAAAAAGAATAAAATAACTTATGTTTCTATGGTTGTAAGTAAGAGTATGCCCTGCAAAAATCACAGGTATTACAAAGCCCTTTTATTTACAGGAGTCTTGACTATACAAAATATGAATGCATGTTCATATCCCTGTCACTTCCTCTGCTCTGCTTCGTATGCTAATTGGCAAAAAGGCTATTAAGCATGTATAGTTTTGTTCCCTGAAATGAGCTGGGGGTCTGTTTTGGGGAGGGGTCTGCAGAATGAAGAAGTAAAATAAGTCTTCCTCTTTCTGACCTTTCTACCTTTTCAATGCATATGTGACAAATGAATCCTTGTAGTTTTCCTGTGTTCAATGGATTCCTCAAGTGCAACTGTTGTGCAACTGTTTTCATGTCCCTGAAATCTGTTTATCACATTCTGTTTTTCGTGATAAGCACAGCTGCCCAAACATAAAGTTGACAAGCAATGAGTTCCTCGATCCTGGATATCTTATCTAAGATCTTAGTTAGGACTAAGTTAACTGTTAAGGCTACTGTTAACCGTGAGCAAAGCCTCTCTATCTGCTTCTGCTAACTCAGCAACATCTAATTTAACTATCATCTTAACTTTCCTAAAATTCTTAATTCTTCAAAATGAATGTCTCACTTTGGACAGCAGGGCTCTCTCTGTGTCGGGTTAGGGGCCTTGGGCCCTGCAGGGCGCTCCAGCACGGACAGCCTGAAAGCAGAGCAGATCCATGGGGTTAGCAGCGGGCTGGGGACAGCAATGGACAGGGGACAGCTGGGGACAGCAACGAGCAGAACCCACCAGCCCCCCTCTGGGGCTGGCACTTCATTTTAGCACACAGATCACACCAAACGTGGGATTTACGGACCTCAGACTCGCCGTCACAAAAGCTGGTTCTGATCTTGCTCTCAGGGTGACCAGTACCTCCTCCCCAAAAACCACAGGAATTAGAATTTTGTGCTGGTTTTACAAACTTCAAGTCAGCTTTGCAAAAGCAAAGCCCAGCAGATCCCTGCTTCCCAGAGGACCAGTCCGCAGTGATCTCCACTTCCCTGGAAAACCTGCTCCAGCCCCAGGCTGTACCAAGGTGAGCACAAGTCTGGAGAGGTCAGAACCCTCACCTGGACTGCTGCACTCGGAGCAAGATCCAGCTACAAATGGAATTCCGGAAACAGCCTCCAAAATGTTCCATAATCATACCTTTAAAATGGCTCCACAGGGCAACAGCTCCGGTGCCAGACCGGTCAGTACCTGCACGAGTCCTTGTGCCAGTCCTGGAAAACACAATAAACCAGCCATCACACAGGCCTTGTTTGCAGAACTCCTGATCCAAACCCTCACCTTTCCTGCCCAGCGCTGAGGGAAATCTGACACAGTATTAAAAAGTAACCTTTGCAGAGAGCAGCCATCACCCCAGTCCTCCAGCCTTGGCACGATTCTGCAGCGAATGGACCCAACTTCTAACCCTTAACCTAAATTTCTGTCAGCTTTTGTTAGAAAGATACTGGAGAGTAACCATACAACAGATTTAAAACATTGCACAAGGAATAACAGGCCCAGACAAAACCAAACCACCCCCATTTCTGCTCCACCCCATTTCTCCCAATTTTGGGAGAAATATTGATATAGTTTGTAAATACTCTCCTTCACTGCATGTCCCGGGAGAGGATTTACTCCATTTTTTGAGCCCAACAGCATCTCTGCAGCACAAATCCCACTTCTCACAGACAGACTGAGCGGACCCAAGGCAATGTTCCCAGCAGTGGACACAATTCCGAGCTCCCTGGATTGCTTATGCAAGCACTCACAGCAATCTCACCTCAGCCCAGACTCTGTCCTCAGAGGGAAGCACAGCTCAGTGGGACACAGCTCTGGCACCACAGTCCCCCTGTTCCTGCTGGCCTGAAAAGCCACAGACAAACCCAGTCCCTCAGACCCTGCATCCCTGAATGCCAGGAGAGCAGGAGCTGTACCTGGATCCCAGTGCCCTGCATGGCTGCGCTGACACGAGCACAGGCTGATCACTGCCCAGCACCATTCCTCATTTTCCTCCCACTGCTCCCAAATCCTCCCAACCCTCCCCCTGCAGCTCCTGCCTCCAGCCCAAGCAGAGGTTGTCACCCAGCCCTGCAGCAGCTGGCAGAGCTGGGAATGCACTGAGAGCTTGGCTCCTCGGGCTCCCGAACCCCCAGACCAGTTCTTAGATGCACAAACAATGCTCAGCCTGCCCCTCTGGGCACAGCCAAACACCACAACCCCACCATCCCCAAGGAACTCTGGCATTCGCCTCTTCCCTGCTGCCCTTTTCCAGCAGACACTGGACTGGGTAGAGCTGGGCTGTCAGAAATGGCATTCCCTGGGCAGTTAATCCCAGCAGAAAGGAAAAGAGGAACCCTGCATCCCTCTGACTTACCCCGCAGCATGGGCAGGACCAGGAGACCTCCAGTACGCACCCCTGGTGCTGAAGCCTCTTGGATTTGGCTGCTTAAACACCGAAGCTTCTGGCAAAGATGGGAGGAGTTTAATGATTTTTCCTGTCCTGAAAGAGAGGAGGAAAATAGAACTAAGTCCACTGCAGATGTCAAAGGATCCCGGCTTTCACACTTCTGCTATGGGGTTTTATCCATGAGAGGTGACACCAATTTAAATATAAAAGTGCCCTTTTCCAGCATTTTTATTCCTAACTATTTCAGACATTAAAAGGAAGCTCATTTTTGTTATTGCATTCTTAACCTAATTTTAATACAACCATTTTCATCCCAGACCCCACTTGTCAGTCATTCAATCCTTTACCATTGGACTTTATACAAAGGAAGGGACACCTGGGTTGCTGTATCACAAGAAATCCCAAAGAGAAACCTGTCCAAAACCTCACAGAGAAAGGTTTCGAGGCACTCCGGAGCACAGACAGCTGTTCATGCCTTGTCAGGCCACACCAATTCCGTCACATCCACCCGAGCTGCGCAGGCGAGGCAAAGGCTGCCCTTCCTCCTAGGGAGCACTGTCTGAGACCACAGAGAGCCATCCTGGCTGAAATGAATGAAATAGAAATGTTTTCTGGCAGAAAATGAGTGTCTGTAGTCAGAACTTCTGGACAAATTTAGTAACACCACTTTCATATGATAAATACAGGCCATGCCCATCCTTCCAGCCCAGGTGAAAACAGGAAGGAGAACTACAGGAAAAGCAGGAAGACAGAGTCCCTTATTTGGATATATTTCCTAAAGACTCTTCTGCACAGTACGCTCTTTGTGTTCTTTAAAAGAACGGATTGCTGCTAAAAGAATCTCAGGCCCATATTTTATCAGCCACAGCCAGGACAAGCTGAGCTACAGCTGGAGAGCCAGGGAGATGCAGGAGCTTGGCACACCGAGGATAAGAGCAGGGGAAGCAGGGGAGGTGTGGGGGGAGAGCTGGAGAAGTGAAGAAAAGGCATTTTCTTGTTTAGATTCATCAGTGCTGGGAACTTGGAAAAGGCATGGTGCTGGATGCATCACGGACATAGTGCCCCTGGTTTGGTTGTTTTCCTTTGCTCCTAAGCTTTGGCTTCACCCCCTCTCCACAGGAGCAGGGAATTCCTCCAGGGTAAGGGGGAGTCTGGTCCTACTCCAGGGATATGTGCAGTAAAGGAGGAGAGTTGTTTAGAGTAACTGTTTTTGTTACACACAAAAAACAAACCGAACAAACACTGAAATGGACTATACTGAGCTGCAACAGAAGGTGTTCCCAGCAGGCAGAGGCCAGAGGAGCACACAGGACCAAGAAGTACCATTTCACTTGGTTCTTCTGCTCACATGCATTTTAATTCTGCTTTGCTTCACAGCTGCTATTCTGCCAAGGCCATTTCCATTTTCAGAAGCCTGTGTCATGTGTAGCCAAGGCTGGAAATCCTCACTCAGGGTTTCCACGTCACACCTGGATTTGCCAGGAAGCACGTGCACACACCTATGCCCATTTCTGTGATATGTCAGTCAGGAATCATGTAACCCAGCAACTTGCTCCTTACTGCACCACTTAGAAATACATTAAAAACCCAGAAAAAAAAATAACCCCAACCAAACAACAACCCACAAAAGAGAGAGCTTAGTGCAGCACCATCTTAATGTTCTGCTCAGTGATGGAGAGAAAGAAAGAGGAAAGCTGTTCTTCCAGCACTCCCAGTTCTGGACCAAGAAACAGCCAATATTGCCCTCAGCTGCAGCTTCCCTCCTTGCTTCAGCTGTGCCCTGACTTCTGAGGGACCAGAGGCACCACACAAGCCAAAACTGTCAGCACCCACACCCACCACTGGCACGGACATCTTCATGTTTCACCTTTGGCCAAACAAACCCCAGGATGTTTCTGCTTTCCTGACAGACTTGGCAAGTTTCATTTACACTTATCAAGGCAACAGACATCCTGTATGGCTCTGGGATCAGATCCCCTTTGGCACAAAAACCTGAGAGATTATTGGATGGAAGACTCCAACAGCAAATTGAAATCCTGGATAGGCAATGAAGGCCTGCTTCTGGCAGGCTCCTTTTGGCTTTTGGGGCACAAGAAAGGCTTTTAGACCGTTTGCAGCCACGTGAAAAGCCCACACCGAGCACTTGTTTTTAAAGATGTTGCACTTAATGTTACAGACACAGAATTGCTCTGGGATTTGGCATTTCCTGCACCCACACAAATACATTAAAAGAATTAAATGCAGAGTCCTGAAGTTCAGTTATTCCAATTCTGTTCTGGTAGGGTCACTTGACATACCAGAACCCACAGCAATACTTAAAAAAATGAAAAGCAACTTCCCCCCCACCCCCAAACTTTCAATTTTCCAGTTTAGGGGTCCTCTTAAGAACAGGTTAAAGAAAAAGAAGAAGAAAAGCCCAAGACCTACCATCACCTAGTGTACCAACCACCTGTTTTTCATAGATTTTCATTACACCTGATGGCTCTTCTAAGAAAATAAATTTGTATGTGTAAAAACCCGTCCAGTAGGCAGGTGTTTCTGAGCCCACACTTCGCAGGTAAAAGATCAGAGGAGGAGTGGCACAGAGGGATCCAGAAGTGCCCAGGAGAGGTTCAAGCTGATGTATTTGGGCAGGATTATTTGAACCCAAAGTGCTCTGCAGCTGCCCTAAGCCTGGAGTTCGCAGAAACAAAATGAGCTCCCCCTCCTGCCTCATTTTCTGCCCTCTCTGATCAAGGGAGAATCACACAATGCAAATGATGGCAGAGAAATGGTAAGACCTGTCCAGTGCCCCCAGGAGGGCTGGCACCAGGGCTCATTCCCTCCTCTGGCTGATGGAACTTAAACCCAGCTGTTCTGGGATTTAAGGAGCAAAGCCCAGCTTTGCCACTTGCTGTTCCACTCCCTCCCACATCTGCACAGCAGGAATATTGCTGTGTTCTGTATCACACCCCAAAGCAGCAGCCCTGGGAGTGCTGCTGGAACCCAGAACACCCTCCCCTTCTCAGACACCAATCTGACTAGTCAGCCCCACACTCCTCCAAGGTCACAAAACCCACAAACCACTAAAAAATGGGTATTTTGTAGCAAACAGGACCCATTTCAGAGGTCAAACATCCCACACTGCATTCCCAAGGCTTTTTGACACAAAAGTAGAACTTTGCACATGAAGGACCACTTACCTTCTGAGAATACCATCCCTAAAACTTCCCACGTAAAAGCCCAGGCATTTGTAACACCCTCGGTAACACATTCCACATAAAGCATCTTCTCCTGCCACATTCCAGCCCAGCTTTCCTCCAAGATTCCAACGTCAGCATAACTCTTATCTGTAACTTAGGGAATCCACGCCTGCAGCAGCCCCTGAAGGAAAAACACGGCATTTGGTGGAACCAAGGAATGGAGGAGCTGGCCTGTCCCAGCTCTGCCTCCTCTGCCAGCAGCAGGGGAGATGCAGCTCTCAACCATAAGATCACTTCAGTTCAACCTTACAATAATCACCTGGCAACACTATTAACCCCAAAGTCCAGTGCATCATCTGTGTGCTATCTCAGGAAGTTCAGTCGGTCTTTGTGGGACAAAACCTGTTTTGGGCCCAAGAGCTGACTCTAATCCCTGCTACCTGAACTATCCAGCTGTAGGATCAATGTTCAAAATAAACATTGGATCCTGAAGGGCAGAGTTTGTAACCCTCTGTAAAACCCCAGGGCAGAGCCAGGCCCAAAAGGCAGCCCTTGGTGCTTCCAGCACCTGCTGCTGGAAATGCTGGCAGGACTTGGTACAGATGGGATCAAACCCTCACGAGCTCTGTCCCATGGGACTGAGGGTGCCAGACCAGAGAGACTGATGGAAATATCAAAAAGCTTGATTTAAATGGACACTGATGAGACTGAAAGCCCTACCCCGGAATGTGGGAAAGGGGTTTGTAGAGAATTCTCAAAGCTTGATAGAAGGCTCACATAGTGTGTATCTGTATGCAAACTTTGAGATAAGAAATGCTGACTTAGAAATGCCATGGAACAGGACATTGAGAGAGTTAAATCTTCCTCACACAAAGTGCCAATTTATCAGATTATACCCTTTTCTGACCCAGAGATGGAGCAACTGAGAAGTGTTTTAAAAACTTTGATTCCATTTTCAGTCTCATGGGAAGGGTGAGACAATACAGGTGTTATAATTCACACCATCACAATCAGAAGCCAACTATTTCCTAATTACAAAACATTATAAACATTTCTTGGCCTACCAGCTTTTGCTACACTGGTAGATACCAGTGTAGATACCTGTATCTACACTGTAGATACCTTAAAATCAATCATCTAAAATTACCCCTCATGAATCTTATTACAATGCATCTTTCATAGTTCTATTTCTCTAATGTATCTAGTCTTATTTACAAAGTCATCCTTTAAAACTTGTTTCTAGTTCCATTTCTCTCTCAACAATGTCTGTCCTATTCCATGGCATTTCTAAGTCAGCATTTCTTATCTCAACATTTCCATGCAGATAGATACTATGTAAACCTTCTGTCAAACTCTGAAAATTTTCTACAAGTCCATTTCCCACAGCAGAACTGTTCCCTGCTCAGCACAGGAGCTGTGTAAGTGCTGTTGCAGGGCACAGGGTCTGAAGGAACATTGGAGCTGTGACATTAAAGCCAACAAAAGTAATTACTAAGTAGAAGGAGAACCTCACCTGCTCCAAGAACTGAATCTCTGTGGCTCATCCTCACGGGGTGACCCCGCTCCAGGGAGGAATCTGCACACAGCCCCCGAAACCCGGGGTCAGACACTGCCCTACCAGCAGAAGACAAGGGGTTAATGAAGCTTTTTGGACACATTCTGTCCTCAGAGTGGTTTGACAAAACATCCATCAATGTGGGTCTTTAATAAAGACAGCTTGTACCTATGTTTGCAACAGACTTTCATATGTTATTTCCTCAAAGTCTCTGTTTTAATGTATTTTGATGTTAAAAGTGTTTAAACGAGATTTAACATGAGCTCTGCCCCCTGCCATGCTCCAAGCCCTAAGGAAGAGCTGGATATCCTCACACTCGCCCAAGCTGAGGCAGCTCTCACGTAGGGAGGGCGCTGCTGCAGCATTGAAAACATTTAAAAATCACATTTAAAACATTTAAAAATCACCCCTGCCTTGAAGGTGTCCAGACCTGGGAGAAAGCCCTTCCCACCCCCCTCTTGGATTTCCCTCCCTGCCACTGGCTTTGCTTCCAGCTCAGGAAGGTTTGTCTTGGGGGCATTTCAGCATCACAAAGGGCTTTTCCAGCCTCAGGGGTTCCATGGGAGCCCAGTGACTGACCCAGCTGGGCACACAGGCACGGGGGAAAGCTCTTACACACAGATTATCCTGCCATGAGCCAGAGCACTCCAGGGCATCCTTGGAACAGCTGCAGAGAGCAGGAAAACGACACAGCTGCAGCACTGATCCTGCTCCGTGCTTTCCCAGAGGGGCATGAACACCATTTCCTCCTGATCCAAGGAAAATCACTGTTAGAGTGGCACTGAAGCTGCCACTTTTCTGACACTCTTGCCCTAGAACCACGACCCAGCAGTGCAGTTCAGAAGCTGCACATCCCTAAAGCATTCCCTGAGGAACATGAGGCTTCCCATGTGCATTTTGTAGTCCAATTTGTAATTTAAGCGTATTTCAAGAGAGTTTAAATCAGAATGAGGTGACTCGGTGCCAGCACAGCATTAGGTATGGGACATCAGGAGACTCGCCAGACAATATCCTCTGCAGACCCTCCATTCTCAGCACTCCAGCTGCAGTATTTGCATTTCTCACGGACTCCGAGTTCTGTTTCCAGGACTCCCATCAGGAAACTGGAGGCCGCTTCCAGGTGCAAATCCCCAAGGCACCACTTGTCCCAATCACTGCTCCTCTGCCCCCCCCCCCCCCATCCTTTACCCCTTTTATAGCCATGGCCCCACCCAGGACACACAAGGAGGCTCACAGGTGCCTCCTGAGACCCAAATCATTCCAGGTGCATCAGGAAATAACTAGAAATAAGCTCGTCTCTTTTGGGGTAATGAATTATCTTTTTCCCCATTCCCCCTTCTGTCTCCTGTTCCCTAAGGCAAAACACCTGGATCAGGTGGGGGTCAGGAGGAAAATGTCAAGTCCAAAACCAAACCAAACTTGTTTTTCCATCGGTTTCCATCAGGACTGTTCAGATTTTCCCACTGACTCTCGGCCGTAGCAGCTTCTCTCTGCGACCCACGGGGGTGGGCACAGGGACACCCATCCCGCTGCTCCTCGGGAAACGGAGCTCAGCCCATCCCACAAAACTTTGTCACCGCAGCTGGGAATGCGGCGCGAGCTTTATTCCATGAAACACGATCCCAGAGAGCCTCAAGTCCCGGGACAAACTCGTCCCACGCAGCAGTGCTAAAGCACACACGTCCCCCCGTGGATCCCCCCCGCCCCAGGTGACCCCTCCGGCCGCTCACCCGCAGGCACCATCCGCTCGCTCCCGGCGCTGCTGCCCGAGCCAAGGGGGTTTTCCCCGTTCCTGGCACAGCTGCCGCTGGCACGGCAGGACCAGGGCTCCGGCGGACACGGGGGTGGGCAGGGCGGAACCGCAGCCCGCGGTGCCGCGGCTGTCCCGGGGCCCCGCCCGGCCGGTACCGCCCGCAGCTCCCGCGGCGCCGCCTTTCCCTGCGGCAGCGGCTGACCTTGGTCATTCCTGCTGCTTCCAGGGAGTAAAAGGCGCCTCGGGAATTTGCTTCTAATAACAGGGATCAGTTTTCTGATGGGAGCCCTTGAAATAGAACTGAGTATCTGTGACACATGGGGATGCTACAGGTGGAGTGATAGCAGAGGAGATCTTGTTCCTGACAGTTACCCGTGGGACGAAAGCAATTCCCAGCCGTCTTATGCTTGAAAAACAGGGAAAAGGAGTTCTGTGTCCTCTCCTGCTTAGGATGTACATTTTTACTGTCCTAAAAAGGGACCATTTGAGGCTTTAGAGAGGCTGGGGTGGGTCAAGGATCTGCTGCCTTGGCAGGGCAGAGGTGGAGCTGCTGTTTGTGATTGTGACAGACCTGAACAATTCGAGATCAATGGGAAGTTGTTCAGTGCACCAGAAATGATAGAGAATGTCAGCTTGACTGGTGTCACATGTAGAGCTGGGACAATGACCCTGAACACCCCAAAAAAGTAAAGAAACCCGGAGCCACGCTGTGATCAGACCCCATAGGGGCGGTTTATTGGAAGCGCCAGTAAGGAATAACGGGAATTCCCTGGCCATCAGTTTGGTCCCGCCTGCCCACACCACTGCCCTTGGGAAAGCGCTGTTCTTCCCGGCTGGAAAGCCAAAAAACATTTTTTCCTTCGTCCCTCAAAACTCTTCTCTGTTCTCCCAAGTTTCTCCTCAAACAGCATCCTTTCTCCTTCCGTCTCTCCGGTCCCTCCCCGAGCGTGTGGCTTCCCTGCTCCCCGGCGCTCCGGCAATTAATATAATTGATGCTGAGCCTCGCTGGGCCAGCGAGAGGCGCCGAGGGGCTCAGGCCAGGGCCGGCCGTGCCAGCACCATGGTGCGCTGCAGCTGCTCGTACGACACAAACATCACCACGTTCCAGGATCCCAGCCGCAGGAAGGACGGGACGAAGCTGTGCCGGCAAAAGCAGTGCTGAAGGGGACGTGCCGGGGACGTCCCCATCCCCAAAGCCCCGCGCGGGGGTTGGGGTATTTGGGGCTCTGTGCCGCGGGTCCCTGCGGTCATCGCAGCGAGTTTGCGGGTGCTTAACTCACCCCTTGTAGAGGCCGGCGGGGCCCTCCTGCATGAGCAGGGCCAGGAGGCAGCTCAGGGCGTTGCGGTACTGCCCGGGGCTGGCGTTCATGTAGCGCGTCTTCACCACATCCACCGGCGATGCCACCACTGTGGCACAGAACCCGGCGCCAAAGGCGGCCACGAAGTGGCATGGGATGTTGTCTAAAGGTGGGGAAGAGCCGGGGGTTGGATGCTGCGGGGACAGGGATGGCACCTGGCCGTGTCCCCCCGCGCCGTCCTCACCTGTCATGAGCTGTGCCCGCAGCAGCGCGTCCTTGAGGAGGTCGTAGGTGACGAGCTCCCCGCAGTTGATGATGGCGTTGCGGGCGATGTTGGGCAGCGTCCCTGCGCAGGAGGGTGGTGGCATTGGGACTGCAGCTCACAGCCCCTCCGGCAGCATCCTGGGCAGGTGCCCCAGCCCTGCTGCCCCCATCCTTGTCCCCACCCTTCTTCCCTTCCTCATCGCCATTTCCGTTTCGGTTCCCACCGAATCCCTTTCCCGCGCCCATCCCTGCCCTCGCCTACCTCTCCAGAGCCCGCGGACCCCCTCCTCCCTGGCGATGGTGCGATAGGCATCCACAGTGCCGCTGTACCGGCGGGCACTGTCCGACAGGGCCCCGCTGGCCTGGAACCGGACCTTGACCACGTCGGTGGGCTGGGCGCAGGCCACGGCCACAGCCCCCGTGGTGCAGCCAGCCAGGAGTCGCGTGGCCATGCCTGTGTCTGGAGAGGGCAGGAATTGGGACTCCTGGCCCTGCGGGGCCCCCCAGCCCTGCAGGGACCCCAGGGTGAGTGGCCCGTGGAGCCTCACAGAGGGTGATCTCAGGGGGTTGTGCCCCCCAGGGTGAGTTTCCCCCAGGGACAGGGCTGTGCATCAGGAAGGGGGCGCGCAGGGAAGTCCGGGCTGCCTGGACACTCACTCTCAGCACCCTTGGGGGTGTAGAGCTGCTTCACGGAGTCGTACAGCCCGATGCGGATGGAGGCGAAGCTCATCTGGCGCTGCAGCCCGGCTGCCAGCCCGCTGTAGAGGCTGCGGGCTCCCTCCGTCCTCACCATGGTGCTCAGCGTGCCCAAAACACCCCGGTACTCCACGGAGCTGATGGTCCGGGGGATCCTCACCTCGCCCTGGATCTGTGGGGTGCCAACTGTATCATCCCACCTCCTGCTCCTCCCCAGGTGCCACCAGCTCTGCGGCAGAGGAGGCGTGGAGAGTCCCACGTCACATCACCAGGTGCTCCCTCTGCCCACGGGGTTTTGGGGACCGTACCTGCAGCCGCACTTTGGCGGTGTCCAGGGGGAAGGTGCACAGGTCAGCGATGCAGCCGGCCATCCCCGCGCTGACGAACTTCATGGCGGCCGTCGGGGGCACCTCGGGGGGCTTCAGACCCACCATGGTGGCAGAGGGGCTGGAAGGAGAGGAGGGGTTTGTGGGGGAGCCAGCAGGGTGCATCAGGACGGGGCTTCCCGTGGGTGTCCCGTTCGGCGACGGAGGTGATGATATGCCATGGTGGCTCTTGGTGGCTTTGGTCAATCCCAAAAACCATATCCTGCCCTGTCTCTCCTGTTGCAGGGAAACTGAGGCATGGAGCTTGCCCAGCATGGACTCGCCAATGCCCACCCTTCCCTATCCCACCCCAGCCATAACAGGGGTTGCTGGGTGGGATCATCTCCCCCAAAGTGACGTGCCCGGAGCCATGTCCCTCCGTGGCCTCACCGTAGGGACCTCGGCACAGTGTTCCAGCTCCTGCCTTGCACAGACAGTGCTCTGAGAGCCGTCTCCCTGGCTCCGCCCTTATATAGCGCCCAGGACGACATTCCAGCAGCCAGGGATCGGGTGACAGGAAAACAGTGTTCCCCCGGTGGCATTTCAGTTGCTGGGACTGGGTCACCTGGCACCCGATTGAGGTGGCTGTTCCAGCCCTCTGCCCCCCTCCCGGGGCTCAGGCATGGGAGGGGGTCCTGCCCAGACCCCCTGCATTGGACAGGGGAGGAATGTCGAGGTTTTACCCTAAAACCACTCTGGGAAGGACGAGATGCAGAAAACCCTCACCCCAAAGCTTCAAAAGTGATTTGGAGGCAGTGCAGCACTGAGCTCTTTGTGCAGGACGGGTTGGATCCCGTTGCCCGACACAGAGCACGGGCCACAGTCCATTCCAGACAGCTGCTGAGCTCCCAGCAGGATTGCCTCTGCATGGTGGGACGTGTTTCCCAAGATCAGGTGGAGCTGGGGCCAGGTGAGCACCTTGGAGCGAAATCCACCATCAAACCCGACACCCTTCAGAGCCACGCACTGGGGCTGAGGCTGCCAGGAGGGACTGGGCTCAGGACATCAGGCTGGAGGCCAAGGGGGAGCGAAGAAAGGCCCCTTTTCCTCCATTTTTGAAAAACTCTGTGTTTAACCCTTGGTGCTCGTTAGCCCCACTCGCAGAAGGGTCCCTCAGGATGTGCTGCGAGCCTCGGCACGCATACCTGAGTTCGCCATGCACAGGGAGGACTTTGGTCCTGACACCCTGGAGCCAGCTTTGCTCCATCCCTCGGGCTCCAGACAAAAGCTGCCTGGCACTGACACCCCTCTCCAGCTGGCTCCTGCCTTGTTTTCCTGCCCGGCTCCACGGCTGACCTAGACCCAAAAGGAAGACGCTGTTTACCTCATGCCCAAGATACAGCTCAGCGGTCACTGCTGTGACCTCCTCTGAGACAGTGATCCCAGCCCAGCTGGCATCCTGCCCGAGTTTTTTTTGGGGATGCCACCAGGAGAAAGCAGCCTGCACGTCACTCCTGTCCTGCTAGGGGACACTGGGTGCCTTTACCTTCCATCCCGACCCAGCAAGGGCAGGGAAAGGGGCCACAATCACAGGGCAAGTTGTGCCATCAGTGACTGACGCATTCAGGGTGTCCCCTGGGAAAAACAACCATGCAAAAGTGGGAGAAAAAAGGGATGCTGATCCTTTGGCTGCTTAAATCCTGAATTCCACACACGGTTTGAAAAGCAGCTCAGATTGGAAGCGACTTAGCCCACGTGGGGCTGTGCTGCACGGTGATACTTAACTCCTTGGCAAAGCCACGATCTTTCCACGTGCTCCTGGCCACCCCAGCTTCCAGCAGCATTTCTCTGACTTGGAAGCTCATGTGGGAGAGACTCCCATTTACTGTTGAGGAAAGGCTCCTTCCCTGGCACAGGGACACTTTGCACAGGCTGACAAGAAACCAGGGGAATTTTATTGAAACACTGGAGAGAGCAGTAAAAAAATAACTGAGCTCTGCTGGCATCAAAGTCTATTCTCTGAAAGGTGTACAAAAATAATTTAAATATAAATATAAAAGTCTCATCTTTCTAGTCACCCTCTTTTGTACACCCACCAGATTTTACGGTGCCCTTGGCCTGTGCTCACACAAGCACTTTGGGCACCTGTGGAAGCAGAGAATTGTGTTGCCCACCAACTATTTTTGAAAGGGCCATTTCACAGGAATAAATCCTAAAACTGGGCTACTTGGAGAGCAGATAACAGGTCATGGATTACCCACACGGGTGCATCTCACTGGGGACCTGCCCCCACAAGATGCAGCTCCCTGTGGGTGACCACAGGCTTTAAGCCCTTCTAAACAGAGGACTTCAATTAACTAGCCAATTAGGAAAATTAAAACCAGGGCCTGAAAGCTGTGGCTTCCACCTCCCCTTTACTGGGGGGCCCCGCTTTTGCCAATGCATCCGGCCCTGGCTTAGGAAGCTCTGCTGTGGAGGGTCTCTGGCCAACACTATTCCTTCTTGGAGAGCTGAGCAGAGAAGATCCTGGCGATTCTTTGGGCTTCCTCTTCCGAGAGCTCGGGGCTGGGCCTGGGACGATTTGCTCTTCGGTAGGGGATTCCTCCGGGCACTGCTCCACTCCTGCTCTGGGGAGAGAAGGGAGCAGGTGTGAGAGCTCTTGGTTTCATGTCGTGGCAAACCACAGGGTTGTGCAGAGGGTGACAAGTTGGATACAGAAAAAAACACCCCAGTGAGAAAGAGAACGATCTGAACCCTGGAATAGGGCTCTTCTGTGTGACCTCTGAACTTCCTGGTGCCAATCCCCAGCCAAAGTCTCCCTGTATGAAGCCAAAGGAATGACAGTGGTGTAGTCACTGGGACCTGACTGCATTTTGGCTTTCCATTATTATTTTACTTTATAATTTCCAGAACCCTGAAGACCAAATCTCACAGGGGAGAGGCAAAGCTCTGTCAACAACAAATTTTAAGCCTGCTAACAGGACAAGGCAGGGCAACTAAAAGAGGGGAGATTTAGATTAGATATTGGGAAGAAATTCTTCCCTGGGAAGGTGGTGAGGCCCTGGCACAGGGTGCCCAGAGAAGCTGTGGCTGCCCCTGGATCTCTGGAAGTGCCCAAGACCAGGCTGGATGGGGCTTGGAGCAACCTGAGCTACTGGAAGCCATGGCAGGGCATGGGGCTGGATAAGCTTTAAGGTCCCTCCCAAACCAAACCATCACTGTGAGTCCATGATAAATGGGATAGGCCAGGCTCAGCTGCCTGCAGGGACCCCAAGGCAGCAGGCCATGAGAGGAAAAGCCCTGGTTTAACCAGTGTCATCTCCTCTGTGCTTTGCCAGCAGCCTCCCAGCAGCCTGGCTTTGTCCCTGATGTTCCAGCAGCACCAGAAGATGAGTAATTTCAGCATACAAAGAAACACATTTCTCCCCAGCTGGTTTAGAGCTGGGCTGTGCCTGTGAAGCACTGAGAAAAGCCATCCTGTCCTGGGAGCCTTTAAGGGAGGAAGCTGGGGGGCCAGGAAGGTGTTTTGGAAAACTGATCCGCCAGTCTGGCCTTTCACCCACATCACTGGGCTGCTTCTCTGAGCCTCAGGAAAGGTCTCCTGAGGTGCCCAGCTCCCTCCCAAGAGAAACAGCACCAGGATCCTGTTTTGGTGCACTCTGAGATGCACTGTTTGGAGAGGGAAATGGCTTTTTCAGGAATAAGTGAGTCCTTGTGTTTGGTAACCTGTGCATTACAGCCTGTAGGTAAAATACTTTAAAACACTTCCTGTTCTTATTGCACCAAAATAATAGACAGGGATAATTAGGAGAATCTTTGCTTTGCTCTTCTTTCTTCTTAACAATTCTCCAGGATTAATTTCCTAAACCAAAATACAAGGAGCCAAGAGAGATTAAATGCAGACCTGGCCACAGCAGAAGGTTAAAAACCAGCAGAAAGAGCTGCTTGGTGGGCAAAGCACCTCCCTTGGACAGGGCTGTCCAAGAAATAGCCAAAAGGTCAGGAGTGGCTGGAGAGGGGCAGTGACCAGGCTCTGTGTTGATCCCTGAGTTCTGCACAGCATCTGAAAGCATCTTTCTAGGAAATTCCCCCAGTCTGCTGACCTACCCTATTTGAAAAGTGCATGAAACTGCCTTTCCTGCCTCCCACAGCTCCCCTTTCCCATATGCCACAGGTCCTGCACAGTCAGGGATGGAGAGCCAGCACCTCCCTTTTTCAATGTAAGGAACAGAATCCCAGAATGGTTTGGGTGGGAAAGGACCTTAGAGCCCACCCAGTGCCGCCCCTGCCATGGGCAGGGACACATTCCACTAGCCCAGGTTGCTCCAAGCCCCAGTGTCCAACCTGGCCTTGGACACTTCCAGGGATCCAGGGGCAGCCACAGCTGCTCTGGGCACCCTGTGCCAGGGTCTCTCCACCCTCACAGTCATTAATTCCTTCCTAACATCTAATACCCCTAGAATGCTCTGTTCTCCAGAGCCACAACACAAGAGCAGGTGCCTGATGCTATTTGATGTCATCGAGGTGAAGGAGAGCAGTCTGTTTGCTCCCACAGTCAGGAAACCAGGTGTGCTTGGAAAACACACCACTGGCATGCTTTTTCAGAGATCAGCAGCTAAAATACACCTCCTCCCATCTTCCTACCACTGCCCAATGTGCAGGATGAAGTGGTGTTAAGATGTGTGTATCTATCCTGACCACCTTTCTAAAGATGAACTTCCAGCTGTGGGAAAGGTTTAACACCAGTTCTTGCTGCTGTTTTACATTTACAGGTGTGACTCAAAATGAGCGAGGTTTAAAAGCACCATTAACACTCCCAGCTCAGACAGATGACCAGAATCACAGAATCATGGAATTACTGAGGTTGGAGAAGACACATAAATCATGGAGCTGTTCCCTCAGCACTGTCAAGGCCACCACTATCCCAAGTGCCACAAGTCCCCAGGTGCCCCATTCACACAGCTTTAAATCCCTCCAGGGATGGGGGCTCACTGCTGCCCTGGACAACCTTCTGGGGGAAGGAATTCTCCCTAATATCCAACCTAAACCTCCTCTGGTTGAACAGCTTGACTGTCCCTGTTCCCTGGGAGCAGAGCCTGACCCCCCCCCAGCTGTCCCCTCCTGTCAGGAGTTGTGCAGAGCCACAAGGTCCCTTCTGAGCCTCCTTTTCTCCAGGCTGAGCCCCCTTCCAGCTCTCTCACCTGCTCCTGGCCCCCTTGCTCTTTTTTGGACATCAAACCTCCTTTGATCCATCTCACAGGCAGTTTCTGACTGCCAGTTTGATCCTCCTGCATAGTTTCCAGAGCACGCATCTGAAGTGTCGTGTTTACACCACTCCTCACCCCAGAACAGGCTCAGGGTGCCCAGCCCAGGTTTCTCCCTCTCTGTCTCAGGCTCCAAGTGTCTGGTGCTCAGCCAGGACGCACACGTGTTCCATGGGGAAGATGGAAGAGGAAAGGGGACTCGTGCACCGAGGATCACGCTGCATTCTCCCTTTAACAGGAATGGCAGCGACACTGAAACCAGCCAAGGATTACTCACTGCCTGTGTGCCAGGGGCTGGACTACAGCAGATTCATGAGCACGTTATAGCTCGTGGTGGGGGGCACGGCCTCTTCCAAGGTCAAAGAATTCCAGCCTGGAGGCAGAGGATGTTTCAGCACTGTGGCTCAGCAGGTTTGCCAGCAGTTTTGTTTGTGCACTGGGATGGAGGGTGAACAGATCTGTGTTAACAGGCTACAACCTGCCCTGGCAGTGCCCTTGCACCTGCTCCTGCTTTCCAGGCAGGAAATCAGGCAGATCCAGCAGATCAGGAGGAAACAGCACAACCAAGAAAGGATGTTATGGCAGTTGCTGCCTTTGGCATTTTTGGAACATACAGTGCCTGCTATTGTCAATCTGCCCAAGGGTGTGTTATTTCTAACTTACACTGAAGGAAAGTCTATGTATACACAAATATAAATAATTCTGAGTAAAACTGGTTTCCATGTAAGTTTCTTATCCTGTTGGAATATTCCTAGAGGTGAGGGGGAAAAAAGTATCACTGCATTTGGAGAGGGACTTTAGCCAAGGGCCTGGAGTGCCAGAACAAGGGGGAATGGCTTCCCACTGCCAGAAGGCAGGGTTTGACGGGATACTGGGAAGAAATTCTTCCCTGTGAGGGAGGAGAGGCCCTGGCACAGGGTGCCCAGAGAAGCTGTGGCAGCCCCTGGATCCCTGGAAGTGTCCAGGGCCAGTCTGGACAGAGCTTAGACCACCCTGGGATGGTGGAAGGTGTCCCTGCCCATGGCAGGGGGTGCAACAAAAGGATCTTTGAGGTACTTTACCACCCAAACCATTCTGGGATTCTCGCATTTTATGGAAAAGTTTATTAACACTCTGATTTTTCAAACTTATCCTCTAACCCCCACTCAGAGCAGGGGACAGAGCAGTGTGGAAGACAAGAGCCGGGAAGGACCTCAAGAATGGGAAGCGCTAGTTTGATATAATGGAAAAAAAAGAAGTAAAAAACAAACAGATTTTGAGAGGCTCTACAAAACCCTGATCCCTGGAAGGTGGTCACAGCATCCACGCTGAGCCTGACCTGCTGCAGCACCTCATCAGGGCTCCATGTTCTCACAGCAAGAGCTGAGACAACATTTTTGTCTCCAAGGCTGCCAGCTCCTTTGCTGTGAGTGCCCAGCTCCACACCTCACCACTGCTTTGTCATTCCAGGAAGATGGGGAAAGCAGGGAGTCAGACAAGCCAGGGAGAGGTGGCAGGAGCACTAGGAAGGCCAGGAGAGAGGTTTGCCAGCTGCCAAGTGAGAGAGGGCTCTGGGGATGTCCAGAGGACAGCTGGGATTTCAGCCTTGCTGTCACGCTTGGTGTTTGCTGACCTGTGCAGAACCAAACCAAGTCCAGATTTAGAAGCTGATATTCCAAAGGCCAATTAAAAACAAAACTATGAGGAAGCACTTTTTCTGACCTCTATGTATTGGCAGCAGTGAAAAACTGGTTCTTCACAGAGAGAATGTGATGAACAAGGCAAAATCCTGTCTCAGCACATCCTACAAGTGCTGCAGCAAAGAATTAGTGCCAGCTAATCCTCAAATTAAGTGCTTTAAGATCAAAATATCCAAATAGTGCCTTGCTAACATTTGCCTAATCAGTAATAATTTACTGGGCTGTAGTTCCAGCCACTCAGCTCAGAGCTGCAGAGAGGGGATTCAAGTAAAGCTGGTATTAGTGTTAAACCAGAGGTTTCTACGACTTCAGAGCTGTTAGAGCCTGTCTGAGTCTGTTTTGATTCATCAGGCAAGCTGTTCCCAGTGATATAAATGTCCCTTGAAGTGTTTGTTTCATAGGTCATATGGAGAGGAACAAAGGCATCACCTTATCTGGGAGTAGCAAACAAACAGCCCAGTGGCTGCACACCCAGATCCACATCAACATCCATAGCAGAGCTGGGGCTGGAGAAGGACCATGGAATTCCAGAATGATTTGGGTGGGAAAGGACCTTAAAGCTTATCTCATTTCAACCCCTGCCACAGGCAGGGACAACTTCCACTGTCCCAGGCTGCTGCAAGCCCCATCCAACTTGTCCTGGAACATTTCCAGGGACGGAGCAGCCACAGCTCCTCTGGGCACCCTGTGTCAGGGCCTGCCCACCCTCACAGGGAAAAATTTCTTCCCAATATCCAATCCAAATCTCCCCTCTTTTAGTTTAAAACTGTTTCCCCTTATCCCATCACTAATATGCCTGTGTAAAAAGTCACTCTCTCTCTTTTTTATAACCCCTCTCTTTATGAACTGAAAAGAAGATAAATATGTAGATGTTGAAACAACTGAGCCACAAACTTCTTGCAGTAAATAAATCCTTATGAACATAAAAAAGGCAAAACCTCAGCAATCCACAGCTTTGGTGCAGGAGGAACAATCTCAAGTCATTCTACTACTGCCTGGGTGGCAGAACCATCACAAGACAACTCTCCAGGAACCCCCTCCTGCTGCAAACTCCCCCATTTCATCCTGATCTAAAAGAGATAACTGAAGCTCTAATTCCAAGTCAGAACTCCTCAGAACTCAGCGTGTCACCTCACATGAGAGCACAGGGAAGTGCAAAGTGAGAACCTGCCACTTCCACTGACCCTGATGGAGCAGCATTTTCTGAGCATGCTGAACAACTGGCTGATATAAAGGCCTAAGGATCACAGACAACGTGGCCAGGGATGTTTAAAACCATCCTCATGGAGAGAAGAGGTGTCAGGAAGATTCCCCCGACACTGTTGGAAGCCATCACATCTAAGCTAAGTGCTGGCAGGCAAAGGAAGGAGAAGCTTTGTTCCTGCTTTAAGGAATGGACAAAGCCGGACAATAAAGGAAAAGACATCTCATACTTACTTTTGGAGATGTGGAAGGATGAAAAGAAGTGCAGAGCAGTCTCATGGAGGCTTCCATCTCCTCGGGTGGAAGGAAGAAGTTGGGAACAACAACAGGATCAGACCTGAGCAGAACTGTTTAGGAACAACCTTTGGCTGTGTTGCACAGAGGTCCAGATGTGGAAAAAGCCTCAGCTGTTAACAGGTCCCAGACAGTAAATTTCATTTGTTTTAATCAACATTCCATTGTTCTGAACACTTGGTTCTCTTTCCTGGGCTCACAGAGCATGGGACACCAACTCGCTTTAAAACACCACCTCACAAATTTGCAGAGAATTCATCCTGCAAAGAGTCCAACACTTAATCCAAGATTTGTAATTTGTGCAAGAAATATTAGGAAGTGTTTTAAAAGCAAAGTAAAGCATGTTTCTTTTAATACATGAGAAACACAAAAGCTCTGACACATGGGGAAAAATAACATGGAGAGAAAATGCAACAAGACATGTCGGAAGTACCCAAAATGAAGTGACTCTCACCAATCACAAAATTTGCTGGCGACAAGTTTCAGGAAAGACACCAGTACAGTGTGTGAGAAACAGTGTAATGGGGTCCTCCAACACCTTCCCAGATCACCAGCTCTGGATTCATTTCCCAGGGAAGAACTTTGCATAGCAAATTTCTCTGTCCTGAGGCCAGGTAGAGTCTAACTAAGCAGAAGAGTCATCGAATGCAAAGGATACAAAGTAATTTTTTGTTTGATGGGGTTTTCGGAGTCTTCCACTGGGTCTTCATTGCTGTCATCAGGGAAGCTCTCACTATTTCCTTCCGAGCCAGCTTGGGCTGATACACTCCGAACACAGTTCTCATCAGAACCACTTCCTTCCTTGCCTTGATGATCTCCATTTACAGCCTCAGCATTTTCCTCCTCCTCCTCTCTCTCAGTGGTTTTTTGACTGGTCAAGCCCATGTCTCCTGGGGATGGCAGCAGTTCCTTGGAGCCTGCATGGAACTCCACACTTTTCTTTATGGGTTCAGTGTTCAGTGCTCTGTTCCAGAGGCTCCCCATAGCTGGCAGAAGCAGCTCCTTCTCCGCTGTTCCCATGCTGCTGTTGAAGGTCTGGAAGTCTCCTGCTGCTCCCCAGGGACTGCTCCCACCCGCGTGGGGGCTCCTGGGCGGGCTCAGGGCGCTGAGCACACTCTGGCTGTCCCCTTGCAGCATGCTGGACAAGGTGCTGCTGTTCCCTCTTTGGAAACAACCTACATCTGTGGAGTGCTGATCTTCAGGCCTGGGCTCCAGAGGATGCTGCTCAGCCCCCTGCCCTGTTTCGGAGAGCACGCTGGACCAGGGGCTCGTCATGTCTGTCGCGGTCGTTATCTCATTGAGAGCTCGTGGTTCTATCACATCTTCTTCGTACTCTTCTTCACTGTGTGGCTGGATGGCAAAAGCACCTCTGTTTTCCTGGATACAACCCACTGGAGGCTCGTCTTCAGGGACAATGGGGCCTAGAAGCTGGTGCAGCATGTGTCTCTCAAAGACAGACCTGCCAGCGCTGCGCGGCTGCTGCGTGTCACCCGGAACGCCGCGCGCCTCTGGCTCCAGCCGGCCTCCAGGAACTCCAGGTCTGGCTCCTTCCTCCCTCCAGCTGGGTACATCCACAGCACCCAGCTTCCTGCTGCTGTCCTGATGCTCGTTAGAGGCTTCCTTGCTATTTTTAGTTATGGTCTGCAAGTCTGGTTAACAAAAAAGAGCATCAGTAAATGCATGGAGCAACAATTTAGCTTAAATCTGATTTATTTGGGTTTTTGGCAGAAAGTCCTAGATGTAAGGATGGTTGGGAACTAAACACGCACAGCTTTGCAAACGCTGCTGATGTGAGCATGTTCTGCTCTGCTTCCCACTGACAAGGCCAGAAGAACAGAAATGCTAAGGAAAAAACCAGAAGCATTAAGGATGAAATAAATGGGAAATTTTACAAATTCTTTAAAAACCCACAATCACTTATTTTGCTTCCCAGTGAGCAGAGCCGATTCATTGCCTGCATCCTCTGAGAACTGAGTTCACCAGTATTAGGTAAAGTGACCAACTATTTTGAGGCAAGTCCTGCACCAAGGGAATGGTGGGAGACATTTGGAAACAGAGAAGGAAGAGTCTGGAACAGATTGTAGTGGAAGGCATGTAAAAAAGCAGTAAAAACAATTGCTAAGGATGAGAAAGGACATAAAAAGAGCAAAACCTTGGAGAATAAAAAACAGGAAAAAATAGAAGATCAAAGTGGCAGAAGAATGGCAAATTCTGGCATAAAAGGGATGTGCCCTTCATCTCTTGGAAATGCTGCTTTCCTGTAGGAAGCCATGGGCAAAAAAAGCACAGAATAACTTTCCAACTGGCAGCAACTGTAGCTCTGGGCTCCAGTTTATTCTCTACTCTGGTAAGTTATTTTAAAAGCACCAGCAGGAATTTGATTTCCTTGTCATTTTGCTACTCACAGCAACAACTTACCATTGATTAGGCTGCTGACCTGAGACACCAACTGACTAGATTTTTCCAAAAGATGGCAGCCTTTGGGATGCCCTTCTCTGCTCATCGAGCCCTGATGGTCACTCTCCCACTCCTCACGGCTTGATTTGGACGTGCTGAAGTCGGGAAAAGACCTGGTCAGCTTCTCACTGAAGTATCTTTGAACCTCATCCAGCTCGCTCAAGTTTTTTCTGCAAGCAGTGGTCAGAAATTTGGTCAGAGGGGGGAAAATAAGCCTGTGGCAGTTGGGCTTTAAGTTGAATCATTCCAGTCAACATCATGCAAATATGCAAAAAAAAAGATGAAAGGTTTTTATTGAAAAGCAGATCAGTAGGCAAGTGTTGAGGTTGCTCTAAGCAAGAGGATAACACTCCAGAACAAATCCTGACTTGGCTATGAAACTTGGGCTGGAAGCTAAAAAAGAGCTAGTTGTAAACTTACTTAATCAAAGGAGTTTGATTTGAGATGACCTTCCAATTAAAGTCATAAAGCCAAGGATATTATGTGACTTATGGCTGAGCTAGATAAAAATCCAAGGATTTCTATGTGTTTAAGATCTAGGGATTTTAAGATACATTGCTTGTGGTAGCACAGGAAGGGATGAAACACCTCAGGAAGTCTCTTTCATTCCTGTATTCCTACAGATAATAAATACTATTCTTCTAAATTTATACCTCATTTAAACCTAGAATCTAGTCAAGAGAACAGTGCTTCTAGCAAGAAAAAAACATCCTGATGGGAGAGGATACACTGCTCCGTGCACCCCAGAAGTGCTCACAGGCTTGTCCTTGTACCTGTGGAAGTCAGCTGAAGGGACTATTGGCTCCATAGCACCTGTTCTGAGACAGCAGCACCAGGATGGAGAAATCCAAGCATTCCCTCCAGAAATCCAACTGGCAGCAATCCAAGCAGAATCCAAGCATTCCCTCCCTCTGGAAACACTGCTGCTGCTGTTCCCCTTCAACAGCTCACCACCCTGCTACAGCACCTCAGTCCTGCTGTGGAGCTCCCCATCCAGTCCCGACTTTCCAGCCACGCCTCAACCCGCCGTAAATGACGCCGGCATCTCTTATCGCGCTCGTTCACTTCCATTTCCTCAGAAACGGATCCCTCACGCCCAAGCCCTTCCCTGCTAGCCTAGGCCTGGCCTGCCCTGCTGGCCGGAGCCGCGCTTTACCTGAGGGCGGCGAGCAGCGCAGCGCGCGAGGACGGCGGTGCCGGGTCCGGCCTGGCTGCGCGGCGCGCGTTCCCGTCCGCCTGCTGCAGGGACTCGTGGAACCTGCGCACGTTCTGCATGTGCTCCTGGTGCCGAGGCGTCTGCGTGCCGGGGGGGCTAACCCTGCTAAAAACAGCCCCGTCACTGTTTTGGTTTTTAATACCAAAAACCAGGCTGGGACCTCTAACTGTGTGAAGTCTGCCAACTAAGAACGGCCGATGTCTTGAAATCCACCAAAGAGCCACTGATGGATGAAACCAGTTCTTCCAAACGTGCACAGGAATGTCATTTACTGTATCAGACTTATACCAAAGTCAGGCTAATAGTGGGGCTGGTAGGGAGCTTTCCATGCCTGCTGACAGCTCCCAGGTTGTTCAGATCCCATAGTGGTAGCCCACAGTCCCTCTAAACTTCAAAGACACATATGGGAAGAGGATCACCTCTGTAGGCTAAATAAACTAAAATACTCTCACTCATTTGTAGGTACAGAAAGCAGGAATTACTGCAGGATATCTGACAGTCCTACTCCTGTAATATGCAATACTACAGCGTTTCACCAGCTGTCATTCACTGGCCACAGACAGAAATTAAGGCAAAATACAGGGGATGCATCAGGAATACTCTATTCTAATTTACACTTACTAAAAATAAAACCAAATACAGACACAACCCTCATTCTTTTCAGGGCCTGGCAAAAGTACCTGCCAACTTTAACCATGGCACCGTTTAAATCCTTATTTACCAGGGTGAAAATGAAACAAATCAGGAAGTATCAATGACAAGGAAAAGAACACCTGGGCTGTGCCAAAAGGAACCTTCCCCAGGATTGCTACCTCCTGCACCTCTCTCTCACTGGGAAAGGGAATTTTTAAGCCCAAACACAGTGGATACAATTGGACAGGGTGTACCATTTTCCCAGTAGGGTCAATTGGCTTTAGAGAGGTATTTCTGAGACCTGAAAATAACCAAAAAGGTTGTCAACCTGTGGACTTACTGCTCTCGAGCAGGAACGCTGACTTCCTTTGACAAGGAATTCAACATCTGCTTGGACAAGTTTGCAGAATTACTAGGACATGCTGGAAAGCTGACCTTCACCTAGGATGAAAAGGAAAAAGGAACACTGTACATGAGTCTTTCACAATAAGAAAATAAGAGAAATTAAGGTATTATCCTGCTGATCTAACAAAACCTCAGGCTTTCTAAATAGCTTTAAATTTTCAAATGATTTCCCAAGCACTGAGCCAAGGTACTGTTTCACAGCACTTTAATTTCAGACACTTTTGTTAACTCCCTCCATGCTATCAGAGACTAAAGTGATGGAAAGTAGGATAAAGGCTGCATTACATGTCTATAACACACCTGAGCATATCTGGGAAGTCTAGAGAATAAAGAAAAACCCAGAAAAAATGGCAAATATCGCAGAAAAACAGATTCCTGCCAAATTAGATGCTTCCTAACCAATGAAAAGTTGAACCTACTGTCTGTTTTTGAGCACCAGCTGTCACCCAAAGCAGCAAACAGAACTATGCCATGCTCCCAGACATCCAAATGCACAGAATATTCTCCTAAAAAAAAATCCCACACAACCATGAAGCAACCACAGAGTGAAGCCAATGGGGATGCTCATGACTTGGTTGAGGTGGTGTAACTAGCATTGGTATGGAAACCTGGAGCAGAATTCCTAAGGAATTAGGTGATTTTGGTGCATTTAGGCAGACTGGTCCACGACAGTGCTGTGAATTGGTGGTGAATGTGCTCAGGAACCCAGAGTGCTGATTATTAGCAATCCAGTTAGGTGTGAGAGGGGAGGAAATGGAAGGACATACAGAAGAACTTTCCGGCTGGCTTCGGGCCCTGGCCTGCCTTTCTTCCTTGAGATGAGTTACATTCTGGAGAGGGGACACGGCCACTTTGATCTGCCCTCGGCACTGCCCGCTGAAGTCTGTGATGTTGTACCACCCACACACCAGCTGGAAGCCAGAGAGCAGAGGAGAAAGGTCCACGGATGCAAATCCTATCACTCGCTCCGCCTCTGGGGAGGAAGGACACAAAGCACACATACATTGATATGAATCATTTTCAGGGATGCTAAAACACAGCCCTTGAATTATGGCTTGGAAGTTGGCCCGAGGTCCAGAACAATCCTGTCCAACAGAGGGATATCATTTGGATTACCTTGGTTACGTTCTGCTAAAAATGTCCCTGCAGAACAGTGAAAGCCCAGGGCAGTGAAATCCCAGCCCAGAGGGATGGGCAGGAGAACCACTGTGCACACACAGTACTCTGGACACACAGGAAGTTTATTTTTGAAGCAAAAAGCAGGCAGCTGAATTTCAGTATGTAAAAAGAAAGAAATAAAAGTGTTTGGCTACAACTGGCCAGCCAGACTTCAACCAACTGCAGCAACAACAAACAGCACGTGAAGGAAGCAGTTAAGAATTTCCTTCACCAGGAAAACCCAACCTCTAAAGCACCATCAAAATAAAATCTGAGAGAATAAGGATGAACCAAATCTTGTAAGATGATTAATGGGAAAAGGAGGATGCTAAGGACCAGGAAATCAATAGGTATTTATCTCTAGCATTCTTCTTGTGCAAGGCAAAAGATGGCATTACAATTCTACTCTCCTATTCACTTGACAGAATTTATTTTCCTTGCATGAAATACAAGAAACCTAAGGAAGGGGATGCAGAAAACACACTCCTCTTAATACTGCACCACAGACTTTACCTGCTTTATGCCACACTTTGAAGACCAAGGTTTGCTGTGGATCCAGGAGAAGCTCTTTGGATAACCTGTTAGGAACAAAAACCATAACATTTTATGCAAAGCAGAAAAAAACAGTAAAATGCTTCTGAGGTTTCAATGCCACTTTATCTACCCAGACAAACCAGTTTCTTTCTGTACTGATGGGGGCAGGAACAAAACAAACCCCAAAATTACTGAGCCTCAAAGCATAACACATCTCTACATAGTTTGGGCTTCTGCTTATTCAAGAAGAATTTCCCTCTCCTCACTCTTGCTGTACATTTAAAAGATAGGACAAAGAAACCGTGAAGGAACAGAAATACAGTTTATTTCATGACTCAATAACACAGTGACAGCAAAGCACTGGGGTTATGGGTCAAAGCTGTCATGTTTGAAGTTCATTGCTGGAGATAAAAAAAAATGTAAAAATGAAATGTTAAATGTAGAACAGTTTTTAAGTTGTTTGAAGGGATTCAGATGTTAGAAACACTGGAGGAGACACAAGATTGGATCACACAGGTTAATTCCTGAATACTGCCATGTATGACTTGGTCTGCTGAGGTTCCTTGAAGCAGTCAGTTAATCTTTTTAAATTTAAGTTCAGATATCCAGGTCTGAGCTAAAAATCCCCAAACCATACGTCCTTTTCCCACCTGGCCTGGCTGTCAGATCTGTGTGAATCCCCATCTCTCACCTTGCTTGCTGCTGGAAGTCCCATACTGGTGAGTCTGTATTTCCTATCACTGGAGTGGTCACTGGAGCATCTGCACCAGCAACAGCAAATGACACACAGCTGCTGGGGGCTGCTACTTCACGTTCTGTCAAGGGACTTCCTGAAATTATACAGAATTAAATACAGATTTTTTAATTAATAACAACAACAACAACGAAATCTGAAGGCAGTTCAGCAATTAAGACCACACAGCTGGCAAAGAAATCCAGCATCTAGAAAACACTCCTTTTCACTGGTGGAGCTCATAGCATGTTATATTTGCAATGGAAGAAAATATTACATAAACCTTTCACAGAGCAGAAAATGGACTCTTCAAGGCAGAAACAGAAAAACCATTTGCCCAAGATCATCTAAGAAATCAGAAGTAAAACTAAGAACAATCCAGGTCCTGAGGACCCTATTCCAGTGCTTGAGCTACTCTCCATGCTGCAAGACAGAAATATTTAAACATTTCTGCAATACTCAAAAGAAACATTTACAGCATAAAAAACTTTGCAATAACAAATAGAATTGCATCAATTTTCCAAAGACTATGAATTCCAGAATATTCTAGAATGATTATAAAAATCCATCTGCAGGGCTCAGAATCTTTTAGAATTACATACCCTTAAATCATGGCTTGCATTTGACTCTTAGCTGTGTTATCAGGGCAAGAAAAGCTGAGTACAGTGAGCCAGCTTTACAAATTTATTATGTGCTAATTTGTAGGAGTCTGTGAGATAGGGGCATCTTGTGGTTTAGTTATTAATTCAGTGCTTAACTTGGGAGTTTAGCTATTCAGACAGTGCTTAATTTCAGAATTCAGCTGTCACCTCTAACAGGTAACATCAAGTTATTTATCTTTTGGAGTTCATTCATGAAGATAGGCTGTGTAGATCAGCCTCCTGCTTTCCCTGTACTTTGTACTCCCTGTACAAAGTGATTGGGGCTGCGACACCACAAAGCCAAGTTCAAACTCCGTCTCTGCCATTCACTGTGCTGGAGCAGGAACAGATCTCAGAAGAAAACAAAGAAACAGAAAACAAAGAAGGAAAAAAGAAAGGCAAGAAAGAAAGAAAAGAAAGGGTGTGTGTGCGAGATGTTACCTTTTAAACTTAGATGCATTGCTCTTTCCACAAGGATGTTGACAGGAACTGTGTTTTCCAGAAACATCACGTCCTCTTCCTGTGGTTCACCGTTGGTGATCCCTGAACCTGCAATATCCACTTGCTGTTTGTCAGAGCCCTGCTGGCTCAGAGCAGGGCTTCCCCCTGTGCCTTCATCCTCACTGTTGCTGCACTCCTCGGCACAGGGAAGTCTGGGCAGGGCAGTGGGAGTGGGAGAGGGAGCGAGGCTGACGTGAACACGCACAGCGGCTCCCGCCAGGTCTGCAGCATTGCATCTGAACAATGGATAAACGCCTGCAGGAGAATTACAAACAACCAGGAACTGAGCCAAAGGAAAAGCAGGAGCCTGGAGAACAGCTGCTACAGTTCATTGCTGCAGAGATCTCACATAAGCCCAGCAGAACAAATTTTGATTTTCAGTGTAATTTCTATGTGAGTTACTATCCAAAATACAAGCTTGGAAACATTAAAAACCACAACCAACCCCCCAAATTTGGTAGAGCTTCATTTTCCCCAGTAACTCAGATTAAAGCACATCAACTTCCTGAAAGCCCTGGAACAATGACTCAGCATAATTTTATATACATATATGGAGAATACAAAATATACCCTGCATAAAAATTTGTTTTAACTCTTGTTCTTTCTCCCATTCCTGAGTGCATCTAAAAGAAGAGCCTATCAGTTCACAAAACTGATGAGTACCATGTAGATGACAGAAGCCATAAACTAAAACACAAGTTCCACCTCAGTGTGAGGAAGAACTTCTTTCCATGGAGGGGGCAGAGCCCTGGAGCAGCTGCCCAGGGAGGGCCTGGAGTCTCCAGCTCTGGAGACATCCCAAACCCACGTAGACACGTTCCTGTGCCAGCCAGGCAGGTGACCCTGCCTGAGCAGGGGGTGGCACTGGGTGATCTCCAGAGATGCATTCCAACCCCACCACCCTGGGATTCTGTGCAGGACAAAACAAAGCTGTGAACACTTTGTTTGAAGCGACTAGAGAAGGAACCACGTTAAACTGCCAACAAGAGGAATGAAATGTGACCCTGGTGTTTTAGGCACTCACCACTAACACTCAGTGTTCTCCTTGATCTCTCTGCTAACGCTGCCAGGTCGACGTAGGCAGATCCAATAAGACGATCTGTGTCAAGGGGTCTTTCCACCTCATGTTCCTTGCCATATGCCCACCACACCTGGATTTCTAACTTCTCCTCTCTGAAGAACCAGAGCAGCCCCTGGCTCCTTCGGAGAGTCACCTTGCTGGGTTTCCTGAAGCTCACCGTAACGTTCTCTGCGTCGTCACTCAGTTTGGGCTGCTTGAGCCACGTCCAGGTGGCCTCCTGGTTGTACAGCTTGTACCTGAGGTAGCAGTAGGTGCTTTTGGGCAGGTGTGTCTGGCCGGCCAGCAGCACGCAGCGCAGCGGCAGCCACACCCTCGGCGTGGAGATGGTGACGGCCACCGGGCCGGCACTCTGCTCCCAGTCACTGCTCCCGCCCTCGCTGTCCTCCTGGAGCTCCTCGCCGCTCCAGCCCAGGAGCCTGGCAGCCTCCAAAACACGCTCCCTGTCGCCCTGACGGGCAAAGGCAACAGAGAGTTCCAGCCCTCCCACAACGGCCTGCACGGCGTTTGCGCGGCGCGGAGGCGTCGGCTCTTCAGAGAGGGTCACGGGGTACCAGCCTGAAATCCCTGCGGGAGGAAAGATCCTGTTAGACCTGTCCCAGCTTTCCAAAAATGTCCCTGAAGAACGGTCACCTCCCTGGCCATCAATCAGGGACCAGAACACCAAGGGTTTGTTTCTTGTTTGGAATTGTATTAAATAATTTCTAAACTGAAAGAGCAGCAAGTTACTGGCCTTCTAAAAACCTCAGCAGCAGTTCTGATCCCAAAGGATTTTCATTTCATTAACAACACCCATTTTACAAAGTAACTGTATCCCTGGGATATCCAATTATAAAATTATGTATTCTCATTTCTTTCCTACTCTCTTCCCATTAAAAACAACCTCAAAATTTTGGGCTGGAGAAAATGAGAACTTCACTGAAATTAAAGCAGAAATAACCAAGGCAATAATAAAAACATAATTATTACAAGGTTTAATAATCCCAAACTAATACTAGATAGAGGAAATCATTAGTGGACAGATATGTGAATAATTTCTTCACAGAAATGTCACAGAATATTCTGAAATGGAAGGGACCCAAAAAGACCACTGAGATTTCATACATAGTTAAAAAAAAAAAAAAAGACTTAATCCTACTACTTTCTAATTATCTAAGACTTTTATTTCCAGCTTTGACATCTGAAAAGCAGTCACTGGTCCTGCACTAAACATTGCAACTCGTGGACTTGACATCCTTTTCGGACTTTCTATCTAGAAAATAAACAGCACTGAGTAAAGTCCTAAGGATTTTAGGTGCTGGTTTCAGCTGACATGAATATAAATTTCTTCATAGTAGCCCCAGAATATTCATTCAGCCACTAAACATCCTACACCCTGAAAACAGATTTTCAAACAATAACCTTTATGTGACTTTCTTAATACAGGATTTTTACTGAACACATGGGGAACATCTGAAAGAAGTTTGGTCTAAAAAAACCCAGAAACTCTCCCCAAAACCAAGACAACCCCCCCAAAACAGGAATGGAAATAATTTTAAGGCATTACAATAGCATTTACACAGAATGCCAGCAGCATAGCACTGCTGTGTTACCTGATCTTCTTGTCAGCAGGTCTCTGGTTGGAATCGTGACTGTCCCAAGAAGATAATCTCTGGATGTTCTGTCAGCCAATTTGTCAGTGGCTGGAAAAGAGATAATTTTGTAAATACACCCCACTGGTACGTAAGGTTTAGAAGTGATTGACTGGAGGACAGCTGGTAAGAGGAAATCTTCATCACTGGGAGTGTCAAAAACTCTTTGCACAAGGGGAACAATCTCCCCCAAAGACAACTTAGATAATTACATCTATTAGCAACTGCAGAGGTCCCTGCACAGGGCTCTGAGCAACGTGACCTGCTGGAAGGTGGTCTTGCTCATTGCAGGATGGTTTTTGCAAGTCCCAACCCAAACGATTCCATTATTCTATGAGTATTTTTTCCCTACACTAAAATTAAGGGGACTTCTGCACCTGCATTCAATCCTTGCAATCGCCCACTGTCCTTACCTGACTTGGTGCTCTGATGGTAGATGGAGAAAAAAATACTGGCAGAGTGCAAGAGCTCCCCCAGAGAAGAGGCTTCTCCACTGCTTTTCTGAGTGACGAGATGACAGAGGAACTGCAGGTGCTGCTCAAACTCGGGGCAGAAGGAGCAGGGCACGGCTCGTGTGCTGCGCGTCTGCGCCCGGGGCAGGAAGGACGGGAGCACGCACACGTAGGTGTTCACTCCCACCCCAGCATAGTACTGGACAGAGGGGTTCTTCTGTGCCACAGCTCTTCATTCCACGTGGGAAAACAAAAGAAAAGGAAAGAAGGAAGAGAATGCAGATAATGCATCAGGAATCTAGGAACCAACATGCTTAAAACAGAGGTGGAAAGATGGGACTAACAGCGAACGTTCCGAGTCAAAATGCATGTGTGTTCTGGCTGCATTTTCACCTTTTCTTTCCATCTGAACATACTAGGAACAGACATGAAATGGGGAGAGGAGTTCATCACTGGTGGCTGTGCTCTTATCTGTGCTTGAGAAAGTACTCAGCACCTTTATGGATACACTGTACTGCAGAATAACTTCCCACAGAACCTGCTCCAGAAAGAAGCCAAAGGCCAAGCCAAATTATTTTTACACACCAGAACTGACCAGCAAAGGGAGGTGAAATTAGCAAATGGAATAATTTACAAGTAAACCAGAGCCAGGCATTACTCAGGTCATACACCTGAAGGATGAGGGGTCTGAGGTCACTCCATTCCCTTGTTTTCTCCAAGCACCACACAACAGTGATCCTCACCTTCCAGGGTCTGCTTGAATTAAGATGGACCAGGGTCTCACAGCAACACTGAGAAAGGCTCTGGAATGACAGGAGCCATCCTTCTCTTGTGGAACTGACTCCCTCTATTCTAGCCCTTTCCTGACTCTGGAAAGTCACGTATTCTGGAACTATGTCCAGCTGATACCACACACTGGCAGCAGAAGCCTTAAGGTGGAAAGGAACATGTTTCATTTCCTAGTCAGCTCATTGAGGTTTTCACAGTGAAATTCAAGAAAACAACCTCAGCTAGTTTTTAAATAGCATCAGCAGCACCAGGATCCAATGCCAAAATAGGCACCATCTTATGTCAGCCCATTTTTGTATCAGACTTTGGTGCAAAAAAATGTGGAAATGTAGGAAAACACATCCTTCCAACCTGCATCCTTCTGCAGAACAAATGCTACCACCCTGTACTGCAGCTTCAGGGACCAGAATAACTGCTGATGGTCTTTTATGAAGCTATTTTCACTTTGGAGCAGGATCCACTTTGAATCTTGGTCTCTGCAGATGGAAAATTGGCCACTAAGAATTTGATCTAAACTCATGCCTCAGTCTGCTGCCTCCAGATAAAGCTGTTTTAAGTGAAAAGTTGTCCTTTTTGATTTAGGCTTTACCTGGCTGCTGCCTGCAAACCAGCTGCCCTGTGTATTCGTACAGAAAGTGACACAGCTTGAGCAGTTATTCCAGCTGCTGTTTTCATGGATCGCTGGTACCTCACACTCACATCGAGCAAACCTGGATTAAATGAAAGAAAGGAAGGAAAGAAATGCTCAGCCCTTAGTGCAAGTACATCCAACAGACTCAATGTTTAGCTATACTTATTAACACAAAGCTTACTCTATTAATGAGTATTTTTCTAAAAAAATAACTCCACTAATCCACTGGGATTGGAGGTGCAAGAGGCTTTGCTTCAGCCAGGGGTTACAGCTGGACCCAGGGAGAACAGCCGGACCCAGTGGGGAACAGATGGATCCAGGGGGAACAGATGGATCCAGGGGGGAGCAGCCAGACCCAGCGGGGAACAGATGGATCCAGGGGGAACAGCCGGATCCGGGGGGAACAGAGGGAAACTCCGGGATCGCATCCTGCCAGCGCCACCGCCGGCCGCAGTGGCGCCCTCCTGTGGCCACCCCTCAGCACAGCAAACCTGGGGGCCTCAGTGTCGCCCTCCTGTGGCCACCCCCCAGCACAGCAAGCTCGGCAGTGGCGCCCTCCTGTGGCCACCCCCCAGCACAGCAAACCTGGGGGCCTCAGTGTCGCCCTCCTGTGGCCACCCCCCAGCACAGCAAGCTCGGCAGTGGCGCCCTCCTGTGGCCACCCCCCAGCACAGCAAGCTCGGCAGTGGCGCCCTCCTGTGGCCACCCCCAGCACAGCAAACCTGGGGGCCTCAGTGTCGCCCTCCTGTGGCCACCCCCAGCACAGCAAGCTCGGCAGTGGCGCCCTCCTGTGGCCAGCCCCCAGCACAGCAAGCTCGGCAGTGGCGCCCTCCTGTGGCCATCCCCCAGCACAGCAAACCTGGGGACCGACTGAACTTTTTGAGAGTTTGAGTTTCCCATGTTTAATCACTGATTTTTTTTACTCATTATGATGTTAGTGAAAACTGGGAGGAAAACCACTACTGGTTGGTTTCAATTGCCAACACAAATCCATATTTTTATTTGCCCTGGAGGCAAACAGACTTTATTTTGACAGAATTTTACACAGAATCAGAACTGGTTTGGCTAGAAAAGATCCATAAAATCATGGAGTCCAACCATTCCTCCAGCACTCCAGCACTGCAAAGACCACCACTCTCCCACATCCCCAAGTGCCACATCCACACAGCTGTTAAATCCTGCCAAGGATGGGGATTCCACCAGGGCCTGGGCAGCCTGTGCCAGGACTGGACAGCCCTTTGGGGGAAGATATTTTCCCTAATATCCAACCTAAACCTCCCTGGCACAATTTGAGTCTATTTCCTTTGTCCTTTGCTAACACACCATCAAACACTGTTGTGCTGCCCAGAGGTTTCCTCAGCTGAGCCTGGCTTTTCCACATGAAGGGAAAGCCCACAAGCCTTGCTCACCTGAAGACCGCAGATGAAATTCCTCTGAGGAGTCAGCCCGGGGGACCAAGGGAAGATTAAAAGTTTGGATCCCTATTTCTTCGCGGTGCTGCAGAGTCACCATGGCACAGAGCCGTGACAAAGGCAAGGCCCCTTTGGCAACCAGCTGGTCTCTGACATTTGGGTAATAATACCTGGCAGGACACAAAAAACCACCATCAACATTTCTCTCAAACTGCACAGAAATCAGCTCTGAGTGTCTTCAAAGCCTAATTAGCCTCCCCAGCTAAGGGAGAAAAATAAATGTATTTCCACTGAAGAAAAGAATCATTAAGTGCTTAAGCAGATGATGTTACAAATATATACTTGCACTAGTCCTAACAAGTCAACAAGCTGGAACTCCACTAAAAACTGGCATCCCAAAGAAAAACAAGAGAAGGATCTGGCACCAAATATTCTCTGCTCTTACTTCTCATTAATAAATGAAAATACCTCTCTTGCAGAACAGATTTGAGGTACCAGACTGTGAGTGTAAAAAATTACTCTAAACCTTTTCTTAGTGCATTACTTGGCTTCAGCTTCATCCTAAAACAAATTTTGGTGCTGTATCTTACGAACAACCCATAGTAATTCTTGTGTGACTTTGCAAATTTTAAAAAGCCTGACTTGTTTACTGCAGAATGAACAGATTATTATCCTTTTATAAGCTATTTGTCTTCATGGCTTCTGCTCTCCATTACTAATTAGCTTCAGTAGCCAAAGAAACATTTTGAATTTACAAAACACTTTATATTATTTCTCTTATACTCAGTAATTTGTATGAGGGAAAAGAGCAAATCCAGGACAATGAAATTATACTTTCAGGGTTCTATTAAGTAAAATTTAGATGTGTCAAGCATTTGAACTACTTTTAGATTGTTATGCTGATTAAAAGATGGAAGAAAGCAAACTAATAACACACACTTTTTAAGTTATAAAAAGGAGTAATTAGGACTCTTGGTGGGGAAAAAGGCTCACAGGTTTTAAGTGCAGATACTCATCATCAAATGTTGATGAGCTTACCTGTTTTTAGAGCTATTATTAAATAATATTGTGAAATATCCATTCCAGAGCTGGAGATTTTTCAAAATCAGAGGTACCTCTACCAGTATTGCTGTGCTATCTACAAAGAATAGGACTTTATTCTGTACCTGCACCAGACTTCAAACTGGATTCCTCCTCCTGCTGCTCCTGGTGCCATAAATGCACTGACCAGGAGCCTCTGGACTGGGACATCAGCAGGAGCCAACAGGGAATGATGATGTTCATCATTAAAAACGGGATCAGGAACACACAAAGTGGTAGCTGTTCTAAATGGCTTTAATGTGATGCCTAGAAGTCAAGCAGAACTGGTTAAAAGTGGTTGCAATTGCAGCTTTTGAGCTTTTCCTGCTTGCAATCCTCCAGGAGGTAGGACCCAGGGACAGGGAGTGAAATCCTCCTAGGACAAGGCTTGTTCTTCTGAGCTTCACTTCACAAAGCTCTGACAAGCAATCCATGCAGCCCCATGACCCTGTGAGCCACAGGCTGGGAACTACTGCTAAAAAGGCAGCACAGAAATCCCACAGGACTTACTATGGAACCATTTTACTGGCTGTCATTTTTCAGTGGGAACACATGTTAGTGATGCAAAGCACTCAACACTATGTTCTTTCCTACAATTACAATTCCTTAAATATTCTTTTATAGTCTGAAAAATTGTGGGTTTAGATTGGATATTGGAAAGAAATTCTTCCCAAAAGGAAGGTGAGGCCCTGGCACAGGCTGCCCAGAGAAGCTGTGGCTGCCCCTGGATCCCTGGAAGTGCCCAAGGCGAGGCTGGACAGGGCTTGGAGTACCCTGGGACAGTGGAAGGTGTCCCTGCCCATGGCAGGGGGTGGGAATGGATGGGATTTAAGGTCCCTTCCCACCCAAACCATTCTATGTTAATCTTAGTGATCTATACCAAGGAACTTTTCTGTTGGTGTATCCATGAAAACCACAGAATTGTTATGGTTGGAAAAGGCCTCTAAGATCCTCAAGTCCAACTGTTGACCCAGCCCTGCCAAGTCCACCCAGTAAATCACGTATCCAAGTGCCACATCCAAACACTTTTTGAACATTTGAACACATTTCCAGGGATGGTGACTCTACCATTGCCCTGGGCAGCTGTGCCAGGGCTGATGAAGACTTTTCCCTAATATTCAACTTAAACCTCCCCTAGCATGACTTGGGGCCATTTCCTCTTGTCCTGTCCCTTGCTACCTGAGAGCAGAGCCTGATCCCTACCTGGCTGCACTCTCCTGTCAGGGAGTTGTGGAGAGCAAACCAAGCACCCTGAAAGGCTTGTGCATGTAAAGCCTTTGCTGAGTTTCACTGTGTACAATCTCTATTCCCTGCAGACCTATTCCTGCATCTTTGTCGGACCAGCTGGCACAGCCCTCTAGCACCTTTAACAGAAGGCACCATGTGAAGAGATTTGGAATTAAGTCTCTTTTTTCCACTGGGAACTTGCCACCAGCCTTGGACAAACAAGGCTCTGAATCCAGTGACACAGCCCAAGTCCAATTTTTCCAAGAAAACAAGCGTTGGCTGCATGATAGCTCAGAAAAACATGCCTCCTCTTACTTAGGCAGAGAGAACATGACTGGATGATATTTAATTAAAGCAATGCTCTAAATAAGGGAAAATTAAAAAGCAAACTTACCATCCTCATCCAATCCAGGTCCTTGCAGTGCACCACAGTCAGCCTCCTGAACTGGGAAATAGTACTGGATGTAGCAGTCAGCCTCTCCCCAGACTGTGGACTGTAAGGGAGTGAGTCCCTTCACACTCTCCACGTGGATCTCAAACACATGCTCCATCAGGTCTTCCCCTTCTGGCTCCAACTGCTAACAAAAAAAAAAAAAAAAGGGAAGCCACATGGAAAGGATGTCTTTAGGAAAGTGGGAACATTTCAACAAGCTGCCCAGGGAAGTGATGGAGTCGTACCTGGAGGTACTTAAAAGCCATGTGAATGTAACATTTGGGGACATGGTTTAATGGTGGCCTTGGCAGGGCTGGGTTAGGGGTTGGGTTCAATGAGCATAGAGGCCTTTTCCAATCTAAACAATTACATGTGATAAGGATCTAAGAAGCCTGAGATGGGGGACCAATAAATTACCTACTATTTTCCTCCTAAAGTTCATAGAAACATCTGAAAAGATGTTTTGAAAGTCTGAAAGAAAATTTTTTTTTTCTTGCAAAGTATATAAAATGCATAAAAGTTCCTACCTATCCAACTCCAAGGTCGTGGCAAAACCTCCACAATAAGGCTGTGAGAATTAAGATTTTCTGTAATTTTGCTGTTTTTTTGGTTTTGTTATTACTGGACTTGTGAAGATAGAAACAGTGGATATGCAAGGCAATAAAAAGGGCAATAATGTCAAGACTGGTGAGAGCAAGCTGGTAAAAAATAAAAGAGTATAAACAATATAATTCTGTGTACAGTTCAGGAAGAGATTGGGGATCATTCATCTGTTGATGAACCCACTGGTAAATCCTTTTGACATGTTCTTAACAGCGAGAATGGGGTGTATGAGAATGAAATGGGGTGTATGAAGAGTAAATACCACTGTGGGTTTTGTAGCTGGGTGGTCCAGAGAGTGGGGAGGACGTGGTGTGGCTGGAGGCGCCATTCCTTCTCCAGTTTTGAGCCTCTGCAGTGCCACTATTTGATCAGCTGAGCCCATGGCCAGGGTGACCCTCAGGCGGCCGCTCGTGCTGCCGGTGAAAACGTCCATCACGGGCACGTGGCCATCCACGGCCACCACCGGGTACTGAGCCTGCAGGAGCAGGTGGGAAATCTTGGGATCCCTACAGAACGAACCCAAAACAAACAAAAAAGTCCCAGCATGAGCCATCTAAGTAGGAGCAGGATCACACAGAACTCATTTTAGATGGGACTTTCAATGCTGATAAAAACTAATCTATCTCCGTTCCTCTGAAATTTGTCTTGCTTACATCCCATCTTCACTCAGCAGAGATCCATGAGCTGCTGGGTGCAAGAAGCTATTTTCAGCAATGACAAAGGGCAATTTCCCAAAACCTAACAGCACCTTAACTATCAGCCAGTCTAGAGATCTGTGAACGAAGGGATGAGTGGGAACAAGACTCCCATTAACACCCTGTAGCCATATTATACTTTTATGAGGTAGTTACGTGCCTTTGGGCATGGAAGAAAAGAAGGAACAGGGACAGCCTCCCAGAAAGATGTAAAAATCTCCAATCATACACTGAAGTTATCCAAGGCCAGGTTGGATGGGGCTTGGAGCAACTTGGTTGAGTGGAAGGTGCCCCTGCCCATGGCAGGGGCTGGCACTGGATGGGCTTTAAGGTCCCTCCCAAGCCAAACCACTCTGGGATTCTAAGATACACACAAATAAACTACAGTGGCTTACTAAAAAAAATTATACAAATGACACAGTAATAACTAACAAAGTAGTGGCCACTCAGCTCCAGCACCACCTGATTTCCATATGTCACTAGGTCTGACCAAAATAAAATGAATAAATCCTTTGCACTAGGAAGAATTTCTTCTGTCCAGTATTTCCAGCAATTTAAAATGTTTTAAGCAGGTATATTACTTAACTGAACAAGAAGCCAATAGATTAAACTCCAAAAGAACAAAGAACTCTGGAGAATCCTATCGGATAAGAGCACAATTAAAATATGAAGGTTTTGGACACTTTTTGATACCCAGGCTGTGCAAACCAACAGCATCCCTACAGGATCTCTCCATAATTAGGGGCAAACCCAATCAGTCACAATCTTGGGAAATCTCTGATGGAAAGCCACACTTCATTCTCCTGTGCAGTCACTTTGATTTCTTCTGGTTTTATTCCATCATAGGACCACAGGTTATGCAGGCACCAACCCTGATGCACCACAGTGACTTGATTTCTCACTCTATCTGTACTTCTGGACAAGGACAGTGTAACTTACAAGGGCTATAGGAAGCTTGGCAGGGGAAAAATGCCTTTTGCTACGAAGTGTAACTAAGAACCCTCCCACACAACCCCCACACAGCATCACTGACTTCTTTCTCTAAGCTTCAGCTAGGATACTTCCCAACCCAATAGAAAATGGGGAAAAAAACAAGTTTACTTGAATGACATGTAAAACTGATGCAGAGGGAGTTTCACTAATCCCAGCAATTTGTCACAGCCAGGGCCTCCCAGCTTGTTCCAAGCTTCAATAATCATTACATTGTTCTTCAGCCGCTCCAAGCGTTTGGAAGTCAATGAAAAAGGCATCACCTGGAAGGTTTAAAATCAGAATTAGTACACAGTGTTTGGAAGTCAATGAAAAAGGTATCACCTGAAAGGTCTAAAATCAGATTTAGTATACAGAATACACTGGAAAGTATTGGCTCAGCACACAGCATTCTGGTAAGTCTACTTTATTCCAGTCTACAGAATTAAGCTTTTTAGAGACAGAAGTTAAAAATGGAATGTGCATTCAATAGAGCCAAGCAGAGACGTTTCTATGTGTATATATAACTACAACAGGTGTTGTGGGGAATACCACACTTGCAGCAGTGTGCAATGGAGAGCATGTGACTTGCCTGAGAAAAATTAAAGGCAGGCTGCGTCGTGCCCCAGACGACAGCGGATCTCGTTGCCTCCTCAGTGCTGAGCAGTTTGCAGTTTAAATACACATTGCAAGACGTGGGCAGCCCACAGCCTTCAGCAAGGAAGTCCTTTCCGTCAGGCACCATCAGGAGCACGTGCAGCAGTAACCCATCCTCCTCAGCTGGGGCTCTGCGTGTCTCCGCGTCGCGGGCTGCGGCGGCCGGCGCAGGGCGCGGCGGCTGCGCGACGTCCCCGCCGCCCGCTCCTGGCCCCTGCCAGTCCTGGGGGCTCCGTGTGGAGCAGAGAGGGCTGGCTGCATCTACACCCGTCCTGCCGGGCTCCTGCAGTGCCAGCTGGGCACCGCTCAGGGCGTGAGCCGGGGCTGGGGGCCCGGCAGCGGCGCGGGCCAAGCCTCTGCTGCTGGCTGCAAGCTGCAGGGACACCTGCAAGGCAAGGCAGAGCTAGCCAGGTGAGCCCCTCCAGAAACAAGGGGTGCAACAGGCACTCAGCAAAACACAGCACACCTTCTGCTCCAGAACTCACCCCGAGGCATTATGCTGGTTGCAAGCTACAGCTTTTGCTGTTAAATAAACTACATGTGGCTTTAAGAAATAAAGTCCAGGCTGGAGTGCAAAACCACACAATTACAGATGAATTATTGAATGGTCTGGGTTGGAAGGGACCTTAAAGCTCACCCCATTCTTAACCTTTCACCTGCTAATACAAAGAGTTGTTTATCCTCAGAACTGTCCAATCTTTCAAACGGTTAGTGCTTCTCATTCAGAAGCTGAGCAAGCTGGTAGAAACTTTGCCTGGAGAAGATAATCCCTGAAGTGACAAGGACGGAGAAGACCAGGCCTCCATGGCAGGAGAGACCTCAGCTCATGCCACATGTGAAGAAGAATCCAAAGCTCTAAGCCCTGAATATGTGCCACTCAAAATCTGCCTGTAGAGTGGTTTCTGTATTCAAGTCCCAGCTTATTGACAACATTCCTAGACACGCAGGAGTTTCAAAATAATTCTCCAAAACCCTAATGGTTCATGTTATTTTATACTGGTCTTGCAAACCTTTGTATCTGAGACGTGGTAAATTGAAACAAAAGAGAGAAAAGAGGAGTTAAAAATAAGAGTGTGCAGCCAAAATTAGTAACAATTCAAGCCTGAGATGGTAAAACACATACCTTTAGTGGCCCAACTTGTGTGTGATCTCCCTCTTTTTCCACGGGTATATCCCAGCTGACACTGAGCAGCTCAGCCTCAATCACCCTGCGGAGCTGAAGCGCTGCTGAGCCAATGGCCACAGCCTGAGGGGAGGCAAAGAGTTAATTTTGCAAGATTTCTATCAGATTTAAAGAATTTTTGTGGAAAAAAAAGCTTTCTGGGAAGCCATGAGCAGCCATAGACTCTCCCACTCCCACCATCAGTTGTACCAACAGGAATTTGGGAAATCTTTACTTCCAATTTCAAGTCTCACTAGAACAGTAAGACAAATTTTCCTGGAACCTACTGCAAACAATTCCAGATTAATGCAAAAATTGAATAACCTAAATCCTAGTAAATGAGCACAATTTCCATACTGAAAGATGCAATTTACTCCTCCATTAAAAGAAAGGCAGATATCCTTGGTGTTGATTAAAATAACATAAGCTGAGTTGACCCCTCTCACCATCTTCATCACAGGCAGATGGTTATGGAAATAATCTTACCAGATAGAAATATACATTTTCCCCCCCAAAATGCACAATTTACAGCTGTTTTTCAGAGCTCACATTACTTCCCTTACGCTGGGCAGGGTAAAGCTATAAAGTGCAGCCACATGAACTCATTCTACACTGCTAAAGGAGCTGTGTCCTCATTGAAGGACATACTGTTTATAACTGATCCAATGTGCTCAAACAACAAGAGAGCAGTCTTGAAGATGAGGGAAGTACAATTTTTTTTTGTTTGCCATTCTCAATCTCAGAAAGTTCTTTAATGAAGTGACAGGAGTGACAAGCCTGGAACAGTGAAGGGTCCTGGCCCCAAGAATGCCAGAGCTCCAGCATTTGGACACCTCTCTCAGGGATGCACAGGGTGGGATTGGGCCAGGGGTTGGACTCAGTGATCCTGTGGGTCCCTCAGAAAATTCTGTGATTCTGTGAAGACTGAACAGAAATCAGTGTAATGCCATTTCCCCTCCTAATACCTGACTGTCTGCACTGAGTGTCTGTGGGAAATGGAAATGCAAAGAATTCCTTTGCTTTTCACTACACAAAGAAGGAATGACCTCTAGTAAATACCTTTTTCTGTGTGCTTTTCCTCATGTAGATTTTAAAAGCCAGGTCAGAGCCCCACCAGTGCTCGATCATTGTTCCCCCAAACCACACAGGGAACACAGACTGCTGCTGGAATTTCACCACTGGAAGGAAGAGAGGAGAACAAATATCCAAAATTACCTGATATAAATAAACTTTCCCCTGTAGAGTGCTCTGTCACAAACACAATCATTTAATTCTGCATCGTTTATTAACACCGAGGCCAAAGAAGACTGGTTTTCATTTTTGAAGGCCAGCAAACAGCAAGAGGCCAGCAGGACAAAATTAAGATTATGAATTTTAAAATAATAAATAAATTATGAAATACATTAATGTAAACCAACATGATAACAGTATTTAAAGATTTCAGGTGACACCAAGTCTCTGCCATTCCAGCATGCAGTAAGGCCTGCCCTTCCTCATTGGGAGAAGCCTGCCTCATTTTAACTAACAGGGTTCAAGAGGGTTCTTGAGGGAGTCAAAGCTGAGCTGCAAGAAAAATCACAGCTTCAGGAGAACAGGAGTATCTGAAAGCAGAGACAGAATGAATTCACATTCAGTCTGGAAAGGAGTACCAGAAGTACAATAACAGCGCTCACAAAGGATAAGGAAGTATTCTTGTGATGACAAAAATGCAGGTTACACACACGTAAGGAAATTTCCAAATGGATGCCCTGCTCTTCCCCACCTTGTCTGGGATGGCTGTGGAATCTTCCTCATTAGGCATATTTAGTAAATGACATAAAGGACTCTCAGGAAGGATAATGCTACAGTGGATTGACATGAAATCTTCTTCAAATTATTTTCAGTCCAATCTATTTTTCTAGGTCCCAAAGAGCTGGACTCTACACAAGGCAAAGGGCAGGAGGATGGGTGAGTTTTGGATTACAAAGGTTGTATTACAAAGGTTCAGAAGAAACAGATGTTTTTTCTGGCCAGAAATGGAGAATATTCAAGAGAACTCAAAATCTCTCAAGTGCGCCACTGCAAAGCCAATGAATGACCACATGGGAGAGGCATTTGAAAGTCACCCTTTTTGGCATTCCAATTTCTGGGAAGACTGGGCAGGGAGCATCTTGCTCATCCAGCATTCTGTGCTCAGTGGGAACAGAAACAGAAATTGTTCTCAGGGATACAAACACAAATGACTCTCAGTAAAAAGATTAATTTCTGCTGATTTGAGCACAGGACTGGAGATCCCTTGGATCCAGCAGATTATGTGAGCCATTGGAGATACTACATGACATACTTCAACATCTGGGAAATTATTTATTTGGCTATAAGTATCTCTGACATTTCTAAAAGTACTTGATCATCCTCCCACTATTGCAGAAAGAATACTGGCTTTATGTTCAAATGAAGGAATCGGCTTACTAACTTGTTCTTTCCCTAGGAAAAGAAATTTGAAAATCCCAGTAAAAATACTTCCTGGAAGAAAAAAAAAAAAAATCCTTTTGGCTTCCTTCTCCCCGAGAGGATCATTCCCCCACCTGCAGCACGGCAACTCTGGGGGCAGAGGTGCCACTAATCATACTGTGATTTTCAGGCAGCAAAGGAAATATGAGGAAAACACTACTAAATAATTTCTAAGAGATGGAGTCAACAAAACTAAACCTAAGGGGGAAAAATGATGCTCTTACCATCATCTGTGATTTTACTTGAGGCTACTCGAATTGCTTCTGTTGCTATGGAGACCAGTCCTTTTCCATCCTTGGAGACTCTCACAGGAAAGTGGTACTCCACAAAGAAGGTGCTGTGAATAAAAAAGGGGAAGGGTGACCACAATCCATCAAGAAACTGACGTGAGTCATGAAACTGAACACAGCAGGCAAGTTCCAGATTCACAGCTGACTGTAACACTTTTTTTAGGATAACTGAAACACCTATTCTATGAATTCCTTCCACAGATCACATATATGCCAGATTCTCCTCCAATAAACCCCCTTTTGTTTTCAGTGTACTGCCAGGCACAAAGTACATCTGCACCTCCCCAAAACCCTGGGAAAGGCACAGCCTGAAGTGAGCCCACATCAGGATAAATCAGTCACACCTCTAACTTTCCCAAGTTCATGGGATACAATTTCCTCAGAGGAGCAGAGGCCCCAGAAGCCTGGAGAGCTTCGGGAAGCTGCACTAGACAGGAGAGCTCAGGGAAATCTCCCCTGAAGGCACAGTAAACCAACCAGGAAGAAACAATCCCCCTTACCACTTATGAACAGACATAGGCCGTGGAGGTTTCCCCAGTAAACCTTTCCTCCTGGGGGAGATCTGGATGCTCTCAGGAGGGATTTTCAAGCTCTCTATGGTGACTCTGGCCAGGTGTATTTGCTGCAGCAATGCCAACCTGTCTGCACCCAAGGATGTGAGAAGAGCTGTTTCTCTGTGGTCTTCTGGAGGAGCAGTGGGAGAGCAGCTGGAGACACAAAACTGAGGTTCAGGACTGCAGAAACATTCTTGACATAACCAGATGAAGGGAGAATTGTAACTTGGTGGGATGTTGCTTAAAAACCGCCTAAGGTTCACTAAAATATACATTTTTTACGTATTTTTACAACAAATTTGGTGGTCTCTGTAATTCTCTGTAACAAAAATCTTACAGTATCTGTATAGTCCATTTTTCAGTTATAGTCCATAACTGAAAAAAAAAAAACAACCCAGAAAGTGCATGTTCCACACTGCTGATCTGAAAACATCTTATCCTAACTCTTCAAAAAGAAAAGCTTCATTTAATGCCATGTACAAAAGGAGGGAGATGATACAGTTATACACAAGGACAAGTCTCTGCTGCAGAGGAACAGCAACAGGATTTTTGCCATAGTTTAAAATCTCATTTGTGTAATTTGCAAGACTTGAATTGCAAATGATTTTGTGTTGGTTCCTCTGGGGATATGAATTTTACCTGATGTAGAAACAGCAGTGTTAGTCAGAAAAATAATCAGAAATAATTGTTTGGAGCTGAAACAGAAAAAAATTAGTCACAAAACCTTTACATTAACTGTATTGTAAAAGTTAAGCTTAATAACTGGATCTTTAGGGACACTTTTATTGGTTCCATACGAAAAAAAGGGAGTACAATTTAGATGAGGTCAGAACAAAAGTCACTGATGTAACTACCTGGGTTTAGTTTCTGTCACATTCGGATCAAAGGCATGAAAATCCTTCTGTGGACTCACTGGACCCGCTTTTTTGAGAGTTTCTGTCTTGGATGCTTTTTTTGAGGATTTAACATCATCATCACTGAGGAAATCACTCAAACTGGAATCAGATTTCTAAAGCAGAAATAATGCACATAAATAAGAAGTTAATTGTCATTGTACAGAGAATTCCATAATGGTCACAATACATAAATGGAAAACAACTTGTGCAATTAAACAATTAAAATGGTGTCAGAATTTCAGGGATTGAAAAAACAAAACATCTCCCTGGACAGCCTCAACCACAGCAATTTCCAAACTCGATGCTTGACTGTAGTCATAACAATATTCTTTTAATAATATTAATTTTAAGCAATGTACACATGTACTCACAAGCATCTGTATCATACTTAGTGCTTATTCAGCTTTTAAACACTGGCATCTGTAGTTTTTCTGATCGTGCAAACTTCCATTGTTCTGCACATTAGGGAAGGCACGTTTTCCTTTGGACCTGCACTTACAGGAGTTGCGTAGAAAAGCTTCTCCAGCAGACTCTGGTCATAATGGGGGTCACCGAGTTCGCTGTCATACACCTCACTGCCAAGGGAGAGAGAATCCCACAGGGATCCTGTTCGATCCCAAAACTGCCCCGGAGAGAAATCAGCGCTACGGATACAAGAGAGAGAGAGAGACGCACCTCAGCACTCCAGGTTCTGCAGTCAGACTCTAAGGCATGTGGACAATACTGCCTATTTCATCCTGGGTTTGGGCCACGCTGGCTCCAGCCAGGGGCAAGCTGTGCTCACACAGCACGGCTGTGAGCCAGCCAGAAGGGTTGCCTCGGGACAACACCTCTGCCCCAGCAGGAAAGCAGTGCGTGTCAAGTGCGGGACAGCTCGGGTCAGAACAGATCTCTGGAGACCACTCAGTCCAAACCCTGCTCACAGGGAAGGGATGCAAACAGAAAGTTGTCCAGTTGGATTCTGGGTGTCCTGAAAGATGCAGATTCCACAGCCTCTTTGGGCAACCGACTGCAGACCTTGATGATTTTCATCGTAAAATATACCCATGAATATCAACCTCTAATTTTTACCCTTCAGTACTTTATAACTTCTGGAATGCTTTAAGATACCAGTAATACCTAAGGACAGTTTACTTTAATTAAAAAAACCTCCAAGCTATACCTGAGTAGGTGCAAATGCAAGTATCTTTAAATATAAGCTGGGGTTAGTTTGGTTTAAGGGTTTCCTCTGTGCTGTGAGTTTAAAATAATTTTATTATCTGCAACACTACAGTGTTATCCACTGATAAACCACAGTGAAAAAGTAAGTGCAAGGCACAAGAAACACGAACCATAAATTCTGAACCATATCTGACACAGAAGCTGTGTGCTCAGGGTGCAGATGTGGACACAATGGAAGCACCATTTATGCTCCTGCTACACAAAATGAGAGGAAAAGGTCCATTTAATGTCTGGAGAAAGATTAAAAATAGCTATAGTTTAATTAACAGAGTGTTTCCACTTCCAAGAAACATGACACTTGTTTTATGTACTTACTTTATGTAATATTTGAGGCCACAACACATACAACTATTAGATAACTCAGTTTTATGAAAGATTGTGGTTAATCTTTCTGACAATCTTTCTGTCACTTTCACACCAAGTGACTTGGAGCTATCCAGGACATCAAGCATTAAAGCTGAGCTATAAAGCACCTCCATCACTTGCACAGGAGTCACTGGTGACATTCCCAAAAATGTGGACAACTTGAAGGGTCAGGAGACATTTTTCAAAATGATCAGATAAAGACAATTTTGCAGAAGCCTCCAGTGCATCACACTCACCTGCCCAACAGTAACTGGATTGCTCTTTCTTCAGAGTTTAGGTCAAGCTGCTGACCTGAAACTTCAGATCCAAAGTGATGGAGATCTTCAGGAGTGGGCACAAAACTGGACTTCAAGCCTTTTGGGCTCCTGGGTAACAGCAATGGAAGCAGAGACAGCAGAAAAAGGAAAAATAAAGACATTAAAGCATGCTCAAGATTAATCCATTAATCGGACTATCATTTTTTTCTGTGAAGTCCAAAATAATCCACTTTAACACAAATACAAATAATTTGGGCAGAAAGAAATGAAATTGAGTTTGCAATAGCACCACTGACTGTCAAAGACATTGCTTTCTGGTTACCACAGAACAACAGACAATATTCACATTTTTCCAAAGGAAAACCAAGAAATCTAAGTTTCTTTTCTCCGAAGAAAAAAAAAAAATGCATTTAGGTCATCAATTACTTACACTTCTCTGAAAAACTGTTCCTTGTGATGCAGTGCCATTTCACTTGCATTGTCATGCACTACTCTTATTCCCTACCAACATGTAATATTTCCTTGACAAATAACTTAGAACTAAATACAAATATACTAAGAAATGAAATTAAAATCGAACACTTCAATCAAGACTTACTACATGAAGATTAAAATGAATTCACAAAATTTGGGCATTTATTCACAGGTAGACATTAACCTCACATTTGAATGATGTGCTGCTTTCACCCTAAATAAATCCTAAAACACATCCTATGAATCTCAGTATCTACAGTCTTCTGGATAAAGCCTCAAAATTTATGGTTTGGAGCTTCAGTCTCACTTCCCCCAGTCCAAACTCACTTTGTTGGTGCTTTAAAATCATCTCTCCCTATAAAATCAGATATTTTATTCAGTTCAATCTCCATGTCTGGGCTGGACTTCATTGCAGAAACAACCATGGCATCACGGAGTTTACTGCCTTGATCCAAGAGAGCTGGGAAACAAGCAGAAGTATTACATTTCAGCACTCAAATGCATTTTAAAAGCAATGTGTAGACACAATCAATGTGTCAGCTACAGTCAAGAAACTTGTCTTCTGCTGTTAAAAAGAAATCTTGACTCACTGGGGATTAAATGTGGTTTATACACCAGAAAACAGCTCAGCTAGGAGTGAGGGAGAGTGATCCTCCATCGGTCTCCCACTCCACTGCACAGGGAATTTCTCTGCACACACAGGGTCAGGTACTGCAAGGGCATTATCAGGATACAGAAGCAGAACTGATTTAGGGAAGAGCAGTTTGCCACTTCAAGATGTCTAATTTTTGTTCTTTTCTGTAAATATGGAACTCTAAAGACAGCACATACGGAAACGTGCCCTACTCCAAAGCTTATTTCAACCCAGCCCAGGCAACAGTGGGTTTGAAGAGAAGGCCTTTTTGGCATAATGCAGCAGGAGGGTGTGAAGTCTGTCTTTCCCTTCAGAAAACCTCGTCTCCAGACAGGCAGACAAAACACCACCAAGAGCTGTTTGCAGTGAAATCTGAAAGATGAAGGCAGCTGCACACAAACCTGACAGCAGGTCTTTTGTAGCCGGGCTGTGCACGGAGAGCACCCGTGTGCTCCTCCTGGGAAGCGCTTCGGGGTCGGTGCTGCTGGGAAACCACAGGGGCTGACTGGCAGGATCCATTTTCAAGTGCTCATCTGGCAAAATCACAGGGTGATGAGAAGCAGAAAAGGTGTCCTTCATGTTTTCACAGTTCTCTTGGTAGAGCAAACCGTCCTTTCCTCTAGGAAAAAATGAAACTTTATTTCAGTGACAGCTCGAGAGGGTGGGAAAAGGGATTCAGAGATCTGCAAATTCTCCCTTCAGGACATGCTCCAACAGGAAACATGACATTTATTTTAATGATTCCTCACCTGCCACTGAGACCATCAGAAACTGACCCAAGCTGCAAGTAAAAGTTTTTTTTAAAAAAAAGCTTTTTAAAAGATCTTTTTCACAAGAGCATGTTGTGACAGGACAAGGGGGAACAGATTCCCACTGCCAGAGGGAATTAGGTTTAGGTTAGCTATCAGGAGAAAGTTCTTTGCTGAGCACGGAGAGACTCTGGCACAGGTTACCCAGAGAGGCCGTGGCTGCCTCATCCGTGTCCAAGGCCAGGTTGGATAGGGATTGAAGAAGCCTGGGATAGTGGAAGGTGTTCTGGCAGCAGGGCTGAAATGAGATGAGCCTTAAGATCCCTTCCAACCCAAATTATTCGGTGATTCGATGATTTGAGGCACCTCTTGTGTGAACTTGCATGACTTGAACTAAGTCAACCTAAGAAGCAAATTTCTATCAGGCAAGAAATTGTCCCTGTCACCTCGGAAACCCTCAGCATCCTGGATTTCATATAAAATGGATGTTTGAAAAGATCAAGCATCCCATAACTCACAAGTGTACTGCCACTGCTTAAAAATTCTGTGTCAACTGCAAAATAAACCACAGTTTTGTCATGAGAGAAAAAAAAACCAAACGGGTACCTAGGAGATGTGGCTTTGCTGTTGTCAACAGAGTCCTGTTCAACAGTCACCCATGTGTGCCTGGGCTGCTGGGATGGAGCAGGGAGCTGGGACTTGCTGCTCCCCTGGGCAGCAGCAGCACCTGAACCTCCTTGTGTGGCTGGCACACAGCTGCTGGTGTCATACAGCTCTGGCAGAGGTTCCAGAACCAGTGAGACCTGGAAGACAAGATGTGGAAATATTACTTTGTTCTCTTCCTAACTAAGTGCAGTAAACACTGCATTCAGCTTCACCTGTTGTGCAATGGAAAACTGCTGCTTTTCTACATGAAGTAATATTTACATTACACAGCTATGTCACATATTTACAACTACTTGTTTCTTGTTCCATGCTTTCAAATCCAGTCAACTGCCTTTCATAATCAATTCTCCAGAGCCAGGGCTGCAAGACAGAATTTTCTTAATTCCAGATGTCAAATCTTCTATTATCAGCCCAGTGAAGTGTAAGAATATCCATAAAATATCCATTTTAATTCTACTGTTAACAGTCACTCTCCGTGTAGAGTTGACCACATGTTCCTCATTAAGCTCAACTACCCCACATCCCTCTGAACAAAACAAAGTCAACACCACCAGTATTTGTTTTTTTCATTTGTTACCTTAGCTCAGAAATGCCCTGGACAGAGAGCAAGCCTGCAGTGTGCCATGTACAGCTTGGCCCTGCACCTGATGACACCAGTGTCACAGCACATAATTTATGACAATGAGCAAAGACATCAAGATACCTGCAGCTCTCCAAGTTTATCCGACGTAGGTGACACCACAGCAAAAGACCCTTTGATGGGATGGCTGGGAGAGAGCTGGGACAGCTTAGTGATCTGTGCTCTGCCAAGGAGGAGGTGGTCAAGCTTGGTTAGAACCTCCAGGACCAGAACACCCATATCTGCAAAAATCAGGAACATCTTCAGGCCAGTCCCATGGTCACAACTGACACTTTTTGGCCAAAATGACAGCAATGCCAGAGATTTACGTTACGTCAGTCCCATGCTCACAACTGAGACTTTTTGGCCAAAATGACAGCAATGCCAGAGATTTACGTTATGTCCTACAAGGAAATGACAATAATGGGGCAGCACAGACATTATCACTGGCACTAAATGATGATGAATAAGTACAGGATTACCAGGAAGGAACGGGACAAAGGGAAATGCTTACCGCTGCTCGAGGGCAACCCCCTGGGCAGCCCGACCACCCTGCCCGTGAAGAAACTCCTCCCGACGCCCGACCCGAGGCTTAAGACCCCGTCCTCCCGTCCTAACCCAAGCCCGCGCGGCTGCCGCGGCGGTCCCTACCTGCCAGGTAGGCGGCGAGCTGCCGGGGCCCGCAGCGCACGGCGAAGCGGGCGCTGGTTCGCCCCGCGGGCTGCCCGGCCCGGCAGGCGGGCTGCAGCACGGTGCCGCCGCTCGTCTCGCCCCACCACCGCAGGCGCACCACGGCGGGCGGCTGCGGGGCCGCCCACAGCACGCGGGGCACGGTGCAGCGCAGGAAGCAGCGCGCCGGGCCCTGCACCAGCGGCGGCAGGCTGGTGGCGGCGGGGTCGCCAGCACCTGCGGGGACAGCCGGCGTCAGCGGCCCGTACATCGCCCCGAGCCCCCGCGCCGCCTCCCGTCCCACCGCCGCACGCCTCTGTCCCCGCTGTACCCCCCCAGACCCCGCTCCGTCCCCGTCCGCACCTCCCCGCCGCCGCATCCCGCCCGCGCCTCCCGCCCGGCAACCGCCGCCGCGGCGGGGGACTACAGCTCCCGTCGTGCTCCGCGCCCCGCCGGGCGCAGCGGGGGCGCGGACTACGTTTCCCTTGGTGCCTCGCGGGCGGGCGCGCTCGGTGCCGCGCGGCGGCGCTGTTGGGGGAGCCGCTTCCGGCGGGGGCGGCGCGGGGCGGTCCCGGTGTTCCCGGTGTTCCCGGCGCTCCCGCTGCGGCCCTGGCTGTCATGTCGGCCCTGGAGAAGCAGCTGCATCTGGGCCGCCTCCCGCCTCGGCCCCCGTTGCCCGGCGGCGGCGGCCAGTCGGGGTCCAAGATGCGCATGGGGTAGGCGGAGGAAGGGCAGGGGCGGATGCGGAGATCGGGGGGGAGTCTGGGGGGAGAGGTAACCGCGGAGCGGAGGCTCCGCAGGGAGGGGGGCTCGTGCTGGGGGTCCGGAGGGACGGGGTGGTCTTTACTGGGGGGATCTACAAGGAAGGGAGGCACGTTATTCCGGGGTCTGGACGGAGGGAATGGTCATTGTCGGGAGATCTGGGAAGAGGAGAGCTCGTCCTGGGGGATCGGGACAGGGAATGGTCACTACTGGGGAATTTGGAGCGAGGGGAGCTCGTCCTGGGGGATCGGGACAGGGAATGGTCATTTTCGGGAGATCTGGAGGGAGGAGAGCTCGTCCTGGGGGATCGGGACAGGGAATGGTCATTTTCGGGAGATCTGGAGGGAGGAGAGATCGTCCTGGGGGATCGGGACAGGGAATGGTCATTTTCGGGAGATCTGGAGGGAGGAGAGCTCGTCCTGGGGGATCGGGACAGGGAATGGTCACTACTGGGGAGTTTGGAGCGAGGGGTGGTCATTCTTAGGGGGCCTAAGGGTTGGTCCTGTTTCCCAGTGCTCCAGGAGAGTGACATCTGGATCAGGCTTCTCCAGCCACAAAGCTGTCAGTGCCCAGAGTATCCTCAGGCTGGGGAAGGTGGCAGGGGCTGGGATCAACTCTCCTGCCCTTATCTCCCAGTCCTTCTGCCATCAGTGTTTGGAGGAAGGGTCAAGCACCATGTCTGGGCGGTACCTCAGAGTGTGGCTGGGGGGAGAGGTGTGGAAATTCTCAGGATCTGAATTCCTAAGCTGGAGCTGGACTTTGATAATCCTTGTGGTGGGTCCCTTTCCGAGTCAGAATATTCCATGATTCTGTGAAACGGGATTTCACCCATGTGAAGTAGGTGTGCTCTGCCAAGTGACTTTAATCCCTGCTTAAATCTGCATTTCGAGATGATGGAAAAGTCTGGGATACTTTTTAATCTTTTAAGCAGGGGTTGAGAGCACATTTTGGGAGCTGTGGGAGAAGTTCGACCAGTCTAAGGGTGTAACATGTATTCATTTATGTAATTCTTCCTCTCTTACCATGCATTGGAGAGGTTTTAAACTCTCTCAGGGAAATTATTATGAATGAAACAAAATCCAGTATTGCGGTTAAGGATCAAGAATTCCCCTGGAATTCTTCCCTTGGAAGCAGTGGGGAGTAGTTCATAATAATGTTGTGGTTTGATTTACTGCTCTGCCACCCAGCAAATCCCTTTACAGCTGATGTTCCTGTTGTGGGAGGCGCTGCACATCCAACATGGAATGGCCTCATCCAGAGGGGCTTGAGGCTTCTGTGAAAAGGAGACGAGGAAGTGGGATAGAAAGTTTTAAATTAAGCTGAGCTTATCCTTATCAAAGTTCAGTTCAGTACAAACAAGTGCAAGATTCCCCCTGAAGAGAATTCCACCAAAAGAGAATGGGATTAGTTGTACAGGGAAAACACAGTGTGATTTACAGTGCTGGCAGATGTACAGGGCTGCACCAAAATAGTTCTTCAAAATTCAAAGTTTACAGGGAACAAAAATAACTAAACTTAGGAAAATAATTATTTGCTGCATTAAGCATCTCACATTTATAAATGTGATTTATTTCTGTGCTTTCAATTTCTTGAATTGCAAGCCAGGCTTTTAAAAAAATGGGTTTAACCTTAATATCCAAGAATACCAGCAACTTGGTTTTTCCACAGCTAAATCCTCTGACTGGTGTCTTGGGCACTTTCTTTTTATTCCCTTTTTTTTTCCACCATGCAGGTCATCTTAATGTGACTGTGGTGTAGCTGAAAGCAGATCTTGAGAAGCAGAGGATCAAGTGTGTGAGATTGCTACAGAAAAATAGAATTTACTGAGAACTTCTTAACCAAAATAAAGTCTTAGATTTTTTGGCAATATGCTGTTAAAAGGTTAATGTGTGTTTCAGTAGTTCATAAAAAAATGGCACCTGTTGCTGCATTTAAGTACGTGAAAATAAACTTGTTTCTATTTTTTCTTTAAAATTTATTATTTTCTTGCTATTTTTTCAGTACAATCACTTCCTTATGTCTCTCTGTGGGAGAGTCTCATTTGAGAAGTCAAACTGGCCGAAGCAAATTGAATCATGGAATTGTTCAGGCTGGAAAAGCCCTCTAAGATCTTGGAGTCCAACTGTTCCCCCAGCACTGCCAAGGCCCCAGTATCCCACATCCCCAAGTGCCCCAGCCACACAGCTTTGAGTCCCTGCAGGGATGGGGATCTGTGCAGCTGTGCCAGGGCTGGACAGCCCTTCTGGGGAAGGAATTCTCCCTGATACCCAACGTGGCTCCTGCGACGTAGTCTAGAGTGGGTTTTGCGGGAGCATGGGACGTGTGCTAGAATTTCATTGTATTTCACAGCACGTGGCATCGATTCCTGCTTTGCTAGCACAGTCTTCTCCTCCCTGGATTTAGGTGCTCTCCAACAGAAATGATGGTTGCAAAAGGCCCTTTCCAAAGGAAGCTGGAGCTTCTCTTCAGCTCGAGCAGCTGGTGAAACTCAGCCACTGGAGGAATTCCGTGTCCATTTCTTTAAGGAGCGCCAAGGCTGTGTTGGGAATTGCCTGTGTGTTGCAAGTGATTCCTTCCAATTGCTCGAATGATGAAAATCAAAAACAAAGTCAAAATCACAAAACAAAACAAAGTCAGGCTTATGGCCTGATTCTGTGTTCTGTGGGGAAATAAAATAATACAATTTGTAAAGTCACCGGTGAAGCAAGAGGCCCCACGGCAGCAGATCCCAACAGCTGTAGCAGCTTCTGCATTTCCTGTCTTGTTTTTTGCCTTTTGTTTTTGGCTAATGGCTCATTCAGAGTTAAGCACCCAGATGGGATTTAAAAGTGAAAGTCAGTTTGCTGTTCCTTTCCAATGTGTGAGTAAAAATCACGTACAATCTCTGAAGATCTTTTAATTATCTAGAAGGCCATGATTGGATCAGATCTGTGTAGTTCAATCATGGCAATTCCTACTCATTTTTTCCTTTTTAATCCATTTTCTCCCCTTGGAATCCTTTTAATGAAAAAGCATTTTATGTATTCAGCATCTCTAAGGCAGAACTTAAGATACTGTCCTTGTCAATTTTTAGAATTTCTAAATACAACTTGTCAGCCGTGGCAGTTCTTACTTGTAGATGATGTTTGATTTGGTTGGGTTCAAATATGATGCGAGAATGAAATCTCCTGATTCATGCACTTGTTCTATATTTGCTTTAGTAGTTTTAAATAGGGCCTCTCAGCAGAAAAAGGACTTTCTGAAAATGGTTCCTTCTGCTTGGTGCAACCTTTTTTTTTTTTTTTTTTAGTTTTAGGAAAATACCTGAAAGAAAACCCCTTAAAAAATTGGGGAGAGATTTGCTGAGCCACATGGGCATCCTAAGGATCGAGGACATGATAAAGAGGACAAACTGCACAATAGGATAAAACAGAGGGTGCCCAGAATTTGTTTTGTAATTCCAGTTTAATATGCTGGCTGGCTGTCTGGCTGGCTTGGATTTTACAGATCAGTCTAGAAAAATTATTATGTCAGATCCATTTCTGTTTTGATTTGCTGGATACTTTAAAAAGTTGTAATTAGTTCAGTCAGCTTAAATATTGGTCAGTCAAATATGGCTTCAACATAGGAAGGTGCAAAACCACAGCTGCTGTTTATTGGGCACGCTTACAATTTTGAATGTGTGTTGATGCTTCACTAAAAAAGCCTCTCTAGAAAAACTCAAAATCAAAGATTCTTTTCTTTGGATAAATGTTTTTGCTCAACCCTCTATGGTCATCTGGGATTTTGTGTAAAACTGCACATGTATTCTGTCCTTTTGGGGGTTCAGTGTTAAACCTGAGGTCACTCATGTTTCCTCAGCATTGTTTGGAGGCAAGTATTTTGTTTTAAATCACGATCAACATGTATATGCATCAGAGGTGATGATAGTTTTTAATTCCCAGCTCCTCTTCACTTTCTGCTCCAATTCCCTTGCCAGCACAGGAGTTCTGCTGTATGTTTTTCCCAGATACTTCACGTGTGACACAACTACTAACATTTTCTCTGGAGGTGTTCACTCTTGTTAAGCTGAATTTAAAGCTTTGCTAAATGCATCAGTGTGGCAAGCTCCTGGGGAAGGGCTCTGCCTTGGTTCCATGGGTTCCTCTTGCAGGCCATGAGATTCTCTCCATGGATCTGCCTCGGTATTTGCATCTGCCTGCCTCTTGCATGGAAATCCTAGCACTGGGTGTCTGCTCTCAGAAGTGGCATTTGAAGGAGACACAGAAATACTCATCCCTGCAAGTGTCCAAGGCCAGGCTGGATGGGGCTTGGAGAGGCCTGGTCTGGTGAAAGGTGATTTCTGGGCACCAGCCAAGAGGCTGCTGTGCTCCCCTGTGTAACAGTGCCTGTCCATCCTGCAGCCCTGTTCCCACAAAAATGGGCTCATTTGGCACACAGCCAAAGCTCTTCATCCAGCGTGCCACGACCAGTCAGCCACTTCCCCCTGCTCTGCCTCCCCTGTAGGTAGGAGAATTCCCCTACAGATTTCTGGAGTCACAGTAGTGCCAGGGCTGGGTCACCAGGGAGCTCCTGCTGGCCACCAGATTTATGGATTATCTGGGAAGGGACAGGCAGATGACAACATTTACTGATCACCTGGAATTGCTCAGGGCAGTGGAACCCAAAAGCAGCTGTAACACGCTGTGCAAAAGTCTGACTGCAGTTGAAATGCTGCATTTTGAAAGGGTGATGGAACTTATTTTCACTAACTGCACATCCTACTTATTCAAAAACCAGAGAAGGGAAATCATCCAAGCTGTGGGCAGTTCTCTTCATCTCCAGAAAGAACCAGAACTGGTATGGAGAGAGCATGTGATCAGGGTTGGGATGGCTTCCAGGGAAAAATTAAGCTTTGAATGTGATATTTTTTTCCTTGATCAGAGAATGAGATTAGGCTGAGGCGGTAAAAGAGATTAATATTTTCTGGATTTATGTAGGTGTGTGACATCTCATTTAATTGATATTTGACAAGAAGTCTGGAAAACCCACAGGAGGGAATTTGGTCCATTCAGAGGGTGGCTGTTTATGTTTCATAGCCTAGAAACACCAGGGGAAACAGAAATTTTGTTTCTGCAAAATTGAAAAGCTGCTTTGTCTGTTATTTTCTATTTCTTTAGGAAGCCAAGAATTCAGGAGAAACTTCTTCAGCAGGGATTTTTCTGCTGTGAAGGTCTTTCACCCCTCACGCCCATGCTTGATTTTAATATTCTGTGCTGCCTGCCTGCCTCCCCCAGAAGAGTTGAAGTGCAAAAACATGGTTAAAATGGTGCACTGTTACTCATCCTGTATCCTGGGCTCGAATTGAGCCTAATTATGCCACTTCCAAAATTAAGCACTACTCTTTTAGCCTTACTGAGTAAATACCAGCCTGAGAAACAAATTCTGCATCAACTGAGTCATCAGGAAAATTCTGATTGCAGAGCCTTTTGTCTGTAATGGGGGTACAAGGAGAGGGCACAGCTGCACCTTTTGAAGGAAGCAAAAAATAAATTGTTTTGTCAGCTGGGCACCTTTTGTCTGTGGGTCATTGCAAACTCAGAGGTTGTACTGGGACAGTATCACTGTTCTGTTTATTTTCCCTTGGCTTGGGTCTGTGTAGTCTAAATCACCATTGTTCAGTCTTCCTTGGAATTGCTTGATGAGGAAAATACTCTTTTCTCTGTTTCCAGTACATTTTCTCAATAGGAGCAGCAATTAGGGAGGGGAAAAAGGGGAGGATTTCTTCACTGACAATAAAATTCTGAATATTGTGGTTGTATGGGAATTTCACTGATGCGTCGTTTGCTTCTAGTCTGAACTGTTGTGTAACACCAGCATGTTCTCTTCAGTGAGAGGAGGCCTGGATGCCAATTTCAGTGGAAGACTTTAAAAATAACTCCTTCTTATGGAATTTTTTCTGTCTTGCAGCCCTGGAAGAAAGCGTGATTTTTCACCAGTGCTTTGGAGCCAGTACTTTGAGTCTATGGAGGATGTTGTGGTAGAAAATGACACTGGCAAGGATATATCCTTTTTTTTTCCCATATTGAATTTGTCATAATCTCAGAGATTGGGGAGGTATCACGTTTTGTTTAGTTTATTTGGGTTCTTCAGCTTTTTCATGTGTTCCTTCTCGTCTTCCATTATGTCTCCTGCAGGGTTCAGTGTCAGTAACTGGAACTATCCCTTCTAGGCTGACAGTTAAACTGTACCTAGCAAGGCCAGTTCCTGATATTGCTTCTTTAGTAAGCATTAATTTTAAAAAGTGTTTCCAACAGTCCAATAGCATATTTTGCAGGGAAACACTCATCAGGTTCTCATAATTCAAACCATGTCAGGCCCAAAGCTGTTCATTGATTTTTATTAACTACAGTTAGTTAGGTGGCAATCAGTGAACTGTCTGCTCAGGATTAATAGCAGCAGCACAACAGATAAACCTCGACAGAAACATGTAGATGTGAATAAATACTTCCACATTTCTGGCCAAGGCAGAGGTTGTGATGCCATCAGTGTCTTCTGGCAGTACCAGCCAGAGATTTTTCTGCAGATGTTTCCTCTCTAAGATAGGAATGCCATTAGGAAGACCAAACTTCCAAGTTACTTCTCTCCAAACACACTGGGAGGTGTGAGATCTCTTTCCCTATTCCAGGCTGCTCCAAGCCCCAGTGTCCAACCTGGCCTTGGACACTTCCAGGGATCCAGGGGAAGCCACAGCTTCTCTGGGCACCCTGTGCCAGAGCTTCACCATCCTCACAGGGAGGAATTTCTTATGAACATTTAATCTAAATCTCCCCTCTTCTAGTTTAAAACTGTTCCCTTGCCCTCTCATTATTTTGTCTGTGTAAAAAATAACTCTCCATCTTTTTTCCTAATGGATTTCTAGTTTTCTCTTAGTTCACTTCCCTGTTGTGCCCAGGGAGAAAAGGAGATGAGTAAATTATTGGTGGGGGGAAGAAAACCTGGGCAGCAGGAATACAACTCTTGAAGCTTAAATTGAGTTACATTTTTGTCCACGTAACGCTTGAAAATTCCTGTTGGTCAGATAAATGAAGGGTAGAAATAAAATACTGTTTGGTATTGCAAGCTCTAAAATCCGTTCTACTGCCTTGAAGCAACTCAGTGAAATGTCCTTAACTGTTCATACACTTTTCGAATTTACAAAAGTGGCTTGGAGGGGCCTGTCTTGCTGCTGTTACACGGTGGAGGCCACTCTGCTCTGTCCTGGGCTGTGTTTACTGTAAGTAAGGCTGCTGCTCTGTAACAATAAATGTGTGGAGATGGAGCTCTCAGAGTGTGGAAGGCAGTTATCCATGCACCTCTGGGAAACACAGGAAAACAGTATTCTAAAAGACAACAATATTATCTTTGCGTGGTTGGGGTTCTCACTTAGGTGCAGGGCACCTTGCAGATGGAGGGTTTGGGCTGTCTTTAGGGGCTGGAAAATACTAATCTCTGGATTCATTTGGTTTGGGGAAAGCAACTAACTGCTCCAGTCATTTGAGAACTGAATAGCTGAAAAATCAAAATAAGAGGACTGGGTAGCTTTGAGGTCTGGGTAGCTTTTGCCAGTTGTGTAGGTGGTTCTCTTAAGAATCCCTCAACAAATTCCCCCACTTCTGCTGGGCTGTTATTTAAATAATCAATGATTCCTTAACACAGAAGTCTTCCTGTCAACAAAACATGCCACTTCCCTGTGATGCCTGAAATAACTTAGTTAAATTGATATGTCTGGGAGAAACTGAGGCATACTAGTGTTGCAATTATTATGCTCTGCCTTACCTTAAAAAGATTCCTCAGCTATTCCCCCTGACCTCTTTGGACTAATCAATTTTGATACATTTCAGCCTGTAGAATTCTATTCTTTGAGAGCAAACTGAACATGTACTGCAAAGCAGCTGCTTCCCCTCCATGTCAGCCATGGAGCCAAGAGTAATTTGGTACCGTGTGGGACTTGAAAAGCAAGAGAATCCCCTTGGTGTCCGTAATCCCACTGCTGTTCCAGTTTTCAGAGGTGCTGCAGGGCTTGAATTGGTGATCCCAGGAAAGCCACGTCATGTCTTCCACACAGTGCAAGAACTGTCCTCAATAGCAGTGGGATGTTCACAAGGATGGGGCTTTGGCCCATTAAGGACAGTCATGGAATAATTCTGCTTGCATTCTGTAACGCCCCATCCAGTCCAGGCTCAGCTTTTTGGTGGCCGTGAAGAGTTTTTAGGGAGTGCTTGTTGTTGCTAATCCCACTTTGCAAACGATATTCTCTCTGTCTCTCCTTGCAGTCTGCAATCATTAACAGGATCCAGTGTAGGATTGTGGCCTTAGACCTCCGAGGCCATGGTAAGTCAAAGAAATAAATCTGGAGTCAAATTAGTGTGCTATAACCTCCCATTTTTTAAAGGAGATGCAATGAATTCCTCTCAGGATGACTAGGAAAACATCCTTAAGGCATCCCAATTTTGATTCAAAAGCAGGGATGGAAGACTGTCTTCTGTCAGAAGCTGAGACCCCCCTGAACTTTTGCTTGAGACAGTGCTGGACTACTTCCTTCCACCAAGCCATCTTTCATATTTCCACAACCTTTAAGTGGTCTTTGCCATGAGAAATAAGGCTCTTCTTTCATTTTAAGATCCATAAAGAACAGTTATGGGCAGTGTTTCCTACCCATAGTACCAAGGGTTCCTGTTAATTCTGTGTTTCTTAATTATTCATGTTCATTGCAGTAGGCTTGCTCTTCATATCTATGCCTAAAAGCTTTGTACCATCACTGCTCTAAGTCCTGAGGGGGCCTGAAGTTTTTCAGCTTAAGTGAACTTAACTTGGGTTGGGTTTTTTTCAGGAGAAACTAAAGTAAGGAATCCTGAAGATCTGTCTGCAGAGACTATGTCAAAGTAAGGAAACTTATGCTTGTTTCCCTTTCACAAACCTCCCCTTTCTCTCCTTGGCTGAACAATAAATGACTTGAGGGCACACAGCCTTCATTCAAAGGAGCTGGAAGATAGTTTAATTTCACATGACTCTGGTAGTTATCCCTGCTTTCCTTCCATTCTGGGACAGTTTGAAATTATGTCTCTCCCAGCTGAGCCAGATTCCAAGGACTGGAGTTGTTCTCCCAGTACCCTGAGTTTTTAAACAGTGAGCACTTTGAACCTGCCACATGCTGAAGAGCTCCTGATGGAGGTGGAATGCTTCCCTTAGACATCCATGGGGTATTTTGGCCTGAAATCACCAGTTTGACTCTTCCTCAGCCCTTGGAGTGAGTGCTCAGAGCGGGCCCACATTGGCCTGGTAACACCCCCGAAGTCTGGGTCACAGACACCGGATTTTCAAGCATAGAATTGCTTTTTCAAACTGTCATGACCCGCTTTGGCATGCTAATCCATCCCCCTCTTGACAAAACTGTAAGAAAAGCAAATACCCACTGCTAAGCACATTATGTTCTGCCCATATTTAGTACAAAGAGACTCTTTGCTGTGACTACAACTAAATGATGAAGGATTTTGTAACCTTCCCATGGACAAATCCACTTGGTTTGTTGAAGGGAGGCCATGTGTGAAATGTATTCTGACTTCCATTGTATACCTTATTCCTGCTGCTTATGCCTTGTCAGATCCTGATGTGTAACTGTCCTGAGGAGATGCTGGATTAAATAATTAGAATATTTTAGATCTGGAGCAGCACTGCTCTGGGGGGAAAGCGAGTTCGTTTTGTTTTGAAACCTTCCCCTCTTCTTAGCAATGAGCTTGAAACTTAGTCCTGAGTATCTTTTAAATAGGAGCCTTAAATTATAGCTGGTGTTCCTGTTTATTCTTTTAAATCAAGTCCTCAAACAATTTTCTCTAGCAGAGCAGACAAGCTGGCCAACCTGTTCATTTTTTTCACTTGTTTTCCATTTTCAATACTGCTCAGTTCTCAGGTTCCTCTGAATGGTTGTAGTCAGGAAAGCCAGCTTGGGGGTGTCTTTAAACTGCTCTTCAGGAGATTTCAGTTGTTAGCTCTGCTGCTGTTCTGGGGTTTGAGAATCATACCAGCCAGCTTTCCCATCCTGGGAGAAGTGTTGAGAAGTGACAGCTTCAGTGTATCAGGAGGTGCCTTTTGGGAAGGGTGGGGAAATTGCCCCTTGCCTGTCTCTGCTCACAGAGAGTCTCAGTCTTTTTGCTCGTGCTCAATGTTGTTCATCTTTACCATGGTCAGCAGGGCCCAGTTATTTTTCTCTCTCTAATTCCAGTTTCTTCTTTTAAGAACAATGAATTTCTTGGTTTGTGCTTCCATGCAGGATGATTTGACAGCTTTTTCTCACCTTTTATTTAACATTCCCACCAGCAAGTGTCAGCCTAAAATGTTTTCTACAAGGAATCACAGAATTTGGGCTGGAAGGGACTGTAAATTTCATCCACATGGGCAGGGACACCTTCCACTAGACCAGGTTGTTTGAATAACTTTTAAATTAGTATCTTTTAAATGAGGATAGAGAGATAAATAGAAAGAGATATGACATGGATGTGCAGGGAAGCACTGCTGGCAGGGTTTCCTGCTTTGGTGCAGGGATGAAGCAGTGACAGCAGAGTAATCTTGTCTGTTGCCTGCGGGTTGGAGGAGGCGTTGAGGGCGTGTCCCCGGTGCTGGCAGAGGTGGAGGTGCCATGCCGGCTTTGCTGTCCCTCTGCAGAGACGTGGGGAGCGTGGTGGAAGCGCTGTACGGGGACCTGCCGCCGCCCATCATGCTGATCGGGCACAGCATGGGGGGGGCCATCGCCGTGCACACGGCCGTGGCCAACCTGCTGCCCAGCCTGCTGGGGCTCTGCATGATCGACGTGGTGGAAGGTGAGTGTGGCTGCTGCCGAGGCTCCCAGCTCTTCTCTTAGCCCCAGATCCCTGAATACACAAGGGTTTGCCCCAGTTTTAAACATATTCCCCCCTCCTTACAGATCCTGCTCACACAAAAAAAAAGTCTTTCCAGTGTGATCCCTCCTTTCTCCTTTTCCCTTTTCCTTTTTCCATGTGTACTCTCTGTTTACTTTTTTCCTGCTAATGTCGCAGAGCCAGAGAATCAGCTAGGTTGGAAAAGACCTTTGAGATCACTGAGTCAAACCTATGACCTAACACCACCGTGTCAAGCAGACCATGGCACTACTTTCTTTGAAACACTTTTCTTGGTGGGGAAGAGGGTGGCTTTTGCTGTAATGCTTGGTGCTTATAAATTATTGCAGCTTTCTCTTGCTGTCTGAACATCCTACCTATTCAAATAGTAATTTTCCAATATGACTGTTGGCTTAGAAATACTAATCTTTACTTTCCTTAGCAGCATTAAATCACTGGGGAGCTCCAGCTCTCTGTGAGGGTGTTGCAGCCAGTTTTGTACAGAGGGATGTGGCAGTAATTTCATCAGATGCCATGAAGTTGATGAAGATGATGCCATTTGCTTTTAGGTACAGCCATGGATGCCTTGAACAGCATGCAGAACTTCCTAAGGAGTCGTCCCAAAACATTCAAGTCGCTTGAGAATGCCATTGAGTGGAGGTAAAGCTTGGGCTCAGTCTCAAATCACTTGTCTTTGTAGCCTGACTCCCGAAGGAAACAAAGTTTATATAATTTGGCTGTTTACAGGCCCTGTCCCAGCCCCTTGCCATGGGTTTAACCCTGTTTCACTGTTTCCCCACCAGCACTTCTCCCTCTTTCTCACAGTTACAGTGACAACGGGAGGGTCACATAAGTTTAGCTTAAGCCACTCTGTTCAGTCTGAGAGCAGGAGCTTTGGGAACAGTTTGGGAAAATCCTGAGCTGTAGAGGAGTTTAACTCATTTCTGGGCCTGCTGATTCTTGAATCTCTTCAGTAAATATTTCTGTCTTATGATTATTTTTTTTCCCCTAGTGTAAAAAGTGGACAGATAAGAAATCTCGAATCTGCCAGAGTTTCTATGGTCGGTCAAGTCAAACAGTAGGTGGCCTTTGGTTTATTTCATTTATTATTTTAAAATCCTTTTTTCTGTTTTACAATACCATTGCTACATAAGTGCACTTGAAAATGAAAATTTCTTCAAGCAAAATTGCTGAACACCTATGGTTTAATCCTGGGTGGTGTTTTGGTTTGGATTTCTTTCTTTTGTCAGGGAATCAGTTTCTGATTTTATTTTCACAGGTGTGAAGGGGCTGCCAGTCCTGAATGCCCTAAAGCCATAGTAGAGGGAATTATTGAGGAAGAGGAGGAGGACGATGAGGATGAGGAAGGAGGAGGCTCTGTCAACAAAAGGAAGAAAGAGGATGACACAGAGGTTGGGAGTTTGTTGTTGTGTTTTCAGCTTCCCCTGCAAGAGCTGTCACCTGTGGTATCCAAATCATTCTGATATGAAAGGGAGCCACTCCAGGGAGAGAAAACTGGATGAGAGCCAAGCTCAAATGTTCAGACAATTTGTGAGCTATTTGTGTCAGTAAAAAATAGCAAATCGATTGCCCTGAATCCTGCAGTCTTCTCCTGAAGGCTCTTCTCTTCTTGGTGTAGCTCTTTCTGACTTTCTTGTTCCCTACTCATGTACTTTGATTTGGAGAGAGATTTAGAAGCAAGGAGGGTCATCCCTGGAAGTGTGTAATCCACCAGAGGGAGCCAGTATTTTTTTATTTTTATATCTATGTATTTATGCATTTCCAGGTGGCTCCCTGAGTTGGTTTTCTTTCTGCTGTTTTACTGATCACTAATGCAGAGCTCTCTCTCCTCCCTGCAGACAAAGAAGGAGCATTTATACACGTGGCGAATCGAACTGGCCAAAACAGAAAAGTACTGGGATGGCTGGTTCAGGGGTTTATCCAACCTCTTCCTAAGCTGTCCCACTCCAAAGCTTTTGCTTTTAGCTGGTACGTTGTCTCTTCCAGTCCTGGTGTGCACCTCAGTGATGTCACATGTGCATTTTAGAGAACGGGGTCAGCACTGGGCTGCAGTGTTTCCTGGGAATACCTGGGCTTCTCTGTGTCTCCTAAAATAGCGTGGTGTGATTTGAACTTCTTGAGTGAAACTCAAATACAGCTTTAAGCCCTTTTTGTACCTTAATAGCAAATACAGTGTGTAAATACCCTTTTAAGTTTTAGGGAGGGCTGTGCTCATGCACTTTTTGGCTGTGTTTCTTTCCTGCAACTTTACTCACTCAAGGTGCAGCAGTGAAATGTCGTGGGTGTCAGAGGTGTTTATTTTCTGTTTTTCAAGCTAACGTCTCTTTTAAAATACGGAATAAAGCCTGGCTCAGAGAATTGTGTTCTCTCTGGCTCTTCTCCAAAACATTTGTTTATTTGATTGTAGGTGTTGACAGGCTGGATAAAGATCTGACCATTGGACAGATGCAAGGTAAGTATTTAATATTGTTACTTCAGCCTTACTGTAATGCTCTTTTTGCACGACAGCTTGTTGCTATGGGTACAGCCAATATCCAAACAAATGGGCATTAAAGAATTCGTCCATCCTAAAGTGTTCTCCTGCTGTGGTCAAGGAAAGGTGGGGAAGGTGAGGAGGGAAAGGTTCAATTTGAAGGGCTGTTGCTGTGGGTTTTGTTCAATCTAGTGTTCAGTGCTCCCAGCAGTGGAGCTGCTATATGTCTCTTGGATCAGAATGATTGTCTGTGAGGGCTTCTGTCTAATCCATTTTTTCCCTTTCTAGCTACATTCCTGATGTTCCTAGCTAGAACACTTGGGACCATTCAAAATTGTCCCATCTCCCAGTGTTTCTGACAGACAGCAGACCAGGATTAAGCACCTTCATTCATGTTTTGGGGTTTGGGTTGGGTTTTTCACCCCTATCCTTACTTTCCAGAGCAACCAGTACTGGAAAGTAGTATTGGATAGCAGGGTAACTGTTAACTTAAGGTAAATCTGGTAGGAGTTCTAACTCTGACACTTGCCTGCATTGAGAACCTCTGAGAAGTTCAGGTTCATTTTAACTCCTGGGAACCTGTTCTAGTTACACCTGGAGAAGGTGAATTAAGCAGCTGGTCCATGTTTTCTTTGGAGCTCATGGGCTGTGCATGGTGTGGAGTCTGCTGAGACTTCCTTCCATCCCTGGGGCCTCTTTTCCAGCTACATTTAGTGAGGTCCGTTGGTCCTGGGTGAGATCCATATGCTGACTCTCTCAATCCACAGGGAAGTTCCAGATGCAGGTCCTTCCACAGTGTGGCCACGCAGTCCATGAAGATGCTCCAGACAAGGTGAGCCCCACCGTGGGGTTGAAGCTACATAAGCCACGATCTGAAATGCAAAAAATGATCTGTTCCTTACCATGCAGGAGAGATCATACTTCAGGGGCATCTTTTGGCACAACAACTGGCTTTCACAAGCAGAGCTTGGGTTTTTTAGCTGTCTAGAAAGCCCTGGCTAAGATGTTACATGCCACAGGGCTGGGCTATGGATTTAACTCTCAGGCCTGTGGTGATGTACCTAATTCTACCCATGTGGAGTGTGGATTTCTCTTCCCTTCCTTTTCCTCATGCAGTTCCCCACTATCACTTGCACTAAGCTGCAGCTTTAGGGGTTGGTCTGTGTTTTGTTGAGTTGGGTGGCTCACATTTTCCAAATAGAAACCAAATGTTCCTGAAGCAGCTTTGACAGGGCAGTGCTGCTTCTGGGCACTGCTGGAGTTTGTGTCCAGACGGAACCAGGAATGCGGTGCAGCCAGTGGAGATTGTGGTTGGGAGCCCATCTGGTTTTAAAGCTCATTCTGCACTGACAGCTGTGATAAAACTCAGCCTTTCTGTGCTTCACTTTACCAGTCTGAAATAGGTGTTTTTATCTAAACACTGAGTTCTTAAGTTGTTACTCTTTTTTATTTATTCTGAGCAATATTGACCTGGATGGGGCTGAAGCTGGATGGGGCTTGGAGCAGCCTGGTCTAGTGGAAGGTGTCCCTGCCCATGGCAGGGATTGGGACTGGATGAGCTTTAACGTTCCTCTCAACCCAAACCATTCCAGCTTACTGTCTTGCATCCTGAATTTACCTTTTCTCCCTGCTAAACTTAGACATTGTTTTAAGAATTACTGAAGTGGGTGGAGAAAAAGTTTGGTCACTTCTTGATGGCAGGCTCAGTGTTGCAGTAAAGCTGGAGGTGTGTTACACAGAGCTCTTGTTTTAAAGGAGCAGACACTTCAGCAACAGACTCCTGAGGACGTGAACTCTTGTTGGAAATACTGCAGGCTTTGAAAACTGACTGGGTTTCATCTTCTCTTTGTGTCCCTTTAAATCCTGAGCTATTTTTTTCCCCTTCTCTCAGGTTGCTGAAGCTGTTGCAACGTTCCTGATCCGTCACAGGTTTACAGAGCCCATTGGTGGATTCCAGTGGTAAGGCTCCATGGAGTTGTGTCCCTGAGCAGAGCTCCTGCTCTCACTGCCTATTTGGCTCTCGAGGTGGGAGGCTGGAATTTTAGCATGGTGCTAAAAACCACAGATAAACAAACAGCTCTGAATCACAGCCAGTAATACATTCGGTGTTTATGTTCCTTTTAAATTTCTCACGTATTTACATGTGCTGATGAAACCTCCTTCCTTGGAAGGCAGGAGCAAAGCAGGTTTCTTTCTTTAGAGCCTGCCAGAAAGCAAAACGACAAATTTTATGGCATTTAGCTTAAATAATATTTCATTAAGTAACCAAGGCCCTGTGTTGTGGAAACAACTTGCGTCACACTCCCTTGGCCAAGAAATACTGGTGAGATCAGGCAGGTGAAGCTGTGTGCTTCACTTTGCAGACTTTCCATACTTATCTCATGTGTCTTCTTATCAAAATGGCCTGTGGAAGCCAGGCCCCTGTGATCAGCCAGGCAGTGAGAGAAGGGTGTGATTGATAAGCTTGAAAGTGTAGGTTGATGTGTAAATAGGGAGGGAGGGCGATGACCTAAAGACTTTACAGCTAAATTTAGGTTGTCGCTGAGTTTGCAGAGAATACCTCGATGCTAACATGGAGTCTTTCTTCCATTCTCTTTTTTGCCTCCTAGTGTGTTTCCTGCTTGTTAATATCCTGGTGTTCTCCAGCACTGATTCCCATTGTAAATAAACTGCACCAGAGGCCACTGTGATGTATCCATATCCTCTCATCTCCCAGTCCAGCAGCAGTGAGAAGTTGGTGTGAGATTCATCCCCTAGAACTAGCTATCCAGAATATCTAAATTCTTAGGGACTTCCTTGCTGGGAAGCAGCTTCTACTGAAGACCATGAAAAGCTCTTCAGGCCCTTGGAACTGGGATCCTCTTCTCTGCTGCCACAAGGAAAGACCTCCTGGAATCCCATGTAGTCAATCGTACCAATCTCCACCAATTCTCAGGCTTTCTTGGACCCAGATGCAGAAGAGCTGTTGGCAATCCAGATCCACTGAGGGCATTGCAGCACAGCCAAAGGCTTCAGGATTTCTCCGTGGAATCATAGAATCATCTTGGAAGTGCCCCTTAGATTTGGGTTTTATATATACACTTTTTTTTCCCCCTAAACCAGACGAGGAATCGGCTCCATTGGAAGCTCAGGTTTCATCTCACCAGCGCCAGCCTTAGGGGTTAAGCTGTGGGAAAAGCCTGGAGGCCACTTTCCTGGGCAAAGTTGGATGGGATTGTACATCAAAAAGGCGAGGGGGGGACTGTGAGCTCCATTTCAGAGTCTTGCAGCTTTTCAGGTGCTCGTTTCAAGTCCTCTCTGGGAAGAAGAGCCTGAATAACTCCATCTACTACAGACACATCCCAGGCCAGAGGACTCTGAACCTGCATTTACGAGGAAGACCCAAGAGCAGCAGGGACAATGTGGTCAGCAGGCAGTTTGGCTGTTTTCTGCCCCTGGAATGTGTTTGTTCTTCCCTTCTTGTAGCTGCCACACACAGCTGGGCAGAGATCAGCGCCTTTGGGATGGAAAAACATGGAATGAGCTGTAGGAAAAACCATGGGAGACCTTGGAGTCAGTCCTGCTGATGTTGATACAGAGGTGTAGGCAGCTGTTCTCCCCAGTTTTAGAGGAAGGATCTTGTTTCTACTGTTGCTTCCTAGATCATTTTGTTGCCTGCCTTCCAGAATTCCATGTGCACAGAGAACTTTTCTTCAGGGTTCAGTTATCCACAGACAGTTCCTGGGCTTGCTTTTACCTAAGAGTCACTTTTGAGTGTAAGAGCAGACATGTTTTGGAGCAGTTTTCCTCAATATTTTGCTGGTGGATGTGTGAAATCCCTTTTTTTGCCTGGTGTCCATAACCCCTTGCTGCTGTTTGATGATTTTAACCCTGCTCTGCCGAGGCAAAGTTCTGTGGTGATTTGGGAGCTGCCCCATGCGTCCCATGACAAGAGCCATCAGGAATTCTTGGCACTTGAGAAGTGCAGATGGGGCAAAGGTTCAACCATGGCCTTGGGCCTGGTGGAGCTCCACTTAGCTGTGATTCACCGGGCACAGCAGCCGTGGTGGCCTTGCTCCCGTCCCTTCCCTGACACATCAGGCTGGGAAGCGCTTGGATTAGAGACAGGAAGGCCTCATTCCAGAGAGGAATGCCCTCCTGGCACTTTGGCCGTGGCACTCAGGTGTTACAAGAGCAATTGCTGGCTCTCTGCGCTTCCCTCTGTGAGTCACTGTGTCAATGCATTAATTTGATGTAGTGTCCACCCTGGTTTAGTTCCTGATGGATTCAGTGGATCTTCAGTAGTCAGGATGCAAAATAGTTCTTTCCCCAGCCATGTCCCCAAAATGGCCAAAATTCTCTTTTGCAGGAGACCCCTTTGTTCACATTGTTAGGGATGAACTAATCCAGCGTGTCTATCCAGAGTCTCACTTCCCGGGATCATACTCGTGAATGATCGTGGTGAAGTCACATTCCTCCGTGCTGAAGTAACTTGGAGAGTCTGACTTGGAGTGATTCCTCGCGTTATCCCTTTGATTTGTGAGCTCGTCAAAAAGCCCGACCAAGCAGAACCCTCCGTGGAAAGCCAGTCAGTTTTGTATTCTGTAGAAGCACCACTGGAAAAGGAATTATTTCTGAAATCCTGTGGGCTGCCTGGGATTCTGTTTTGCTGTTAACATTGAGTGAGTGAAAAGAAAATAAATATTTCAAGAGCCTATTTAATTGAATAGTGCGTCGCTCCGTGCCAGCTCCCAGCCCTGCCTTGCCCTGGATAGGTGCCTGTTCAGGGACTCATGTGGTACTGGATTAAAAAAAAATGGATTCCAGGGACAGAGCAGCACTGTGGGGGTGGGTGGAAGGGAAATTCCTTTCAGCTCTGTCAAGCCATGCACATTTTTGAGGCTGTACTTTTGTCTGAGAAGTATTAATGCTCCTGCCGCAGTTTCCAGGGGGCTGCAGCTGGGATAAATGGCATTTGGTGAAGGATACACAGGCTGTGGTAAGAGTAACTGCAGAGAGAAGGAGTCTTCTCTGGCTCACGAGAAACAGGGACACACAGAAGTTCCTCCCCAAAACTCCCAGCTTTGCATTTTTCCTGCAGCCTTTTGAGTACTTAGAAACCTCTCTTGGTTTTGTTTCACTTATTGGATTGAGGATCAGTGGTAACTTTCCCAGTGGAGGATCCCAAGGTTTGGCAGGAGCAGGAGATGCACTTTGGGATGCTGGTCTGTTGCTGGCTTCATTTTAATTGAATAAATTAAATAAATAAATGTCTAAGACCTAAGATGAGTTTTGCCAGATTATGTGTACTGGACAAAGCCATCAGGGATTTACAGATGACTGGAGCATTGGGATTGTTGGAAAAAGATTATTTCCTGTATTGCCAAAGCAGGTACTCTTGCTTTGAATAAATCAAGCCTTGAGTAAGGAATTAAACTCAGGCCTGGGGCTGTCCAGCCAGAATTTTCCCCTCAGATTGTGACGGGGTCTGCAGAGGTGATGCAGCAATAGGTAAAGTTATTTTTTCCCTTTTCACCAGGGAAAGGCTGAGGAAGCCCATTCCAGCCCTGCTTTCCACCTGTTTGTGATTTGCAAGAAAAAGGCAGAGCTGGGCAACACAGACCTTGGAGAATTCCCCCCAGGAGGGTCTACTGGGTATTAGGAAGAAGTTCTTTTACAATTTAGGCCCTGGCACAGGTGCCCAGAGAAGCTGTGGCTGCCTCTGGATCCCTGGAAGTGTCCAAGGCCAGGCTGGACAGGGCTTGGAGCACCCTGGGATAGTGAAGGTGTCCCTGCCCATGGCAGGGGTGGCACTGGGTGGGCTTTAAGGTTGGTCACTACCCAAATTATTCTGATTCTGTGACTTTAGCACTGACATTTTTCCTCTTCTCCACTACTGCCTTTTCTTTTGGGAGCAGGAAGGCCTGGGAAAAGGGCTGTGTGGAGGTGCCTGGCAACCAGCTGTTCACTGGTTTGAACTGGTAGTCAACACTCTTGGAAATCTAGACCTGAATCTTTAGGCAAGGTCAAAAACTTGAGTTTATGGCTTTTCACTTCCAAGAACTCTTGTCCCTAGTGCATTCTCCCCCCTATCCCCGAGCCTGGTGCTCTGCTCACAGGCTGGAAGTGCCCTTTGTGCTGCCCAAACCTGCGTCCCTGGGTTGTGCCGTCCATCTGTCTGTCCGTCTGTCCCTCGGCACCGTGTCCATGTGGCACCTGACGCGGCGGGAATGGGACTGGGTGTTTGCTCCATGTTTTGCTGCACCCACGGGTACTTGGCCAGTTGTGGCTGAGCTTTCCCAGTGTTGCTGGAAGCAGTGTTGCTGCTTCCAGAAGGAAAAGGTGCGAGTGGGTGTGGATGTGGGTGTCAGTTCTCTGGAGACCACACGCCGTGTCCCGTGTCAGCCTCCTCCTGGTCTTGTCTTGTTCTGTGTCCATTGCCCTTGCCTACAAATAAAGCATTTGTGAAAAGCCTGCAGTAGGAATGCCTTCTTTCCCTTTAGCCGTGATACCTGGGCTCCTTGGAGCAGCCTGTGGAGGAAGGGGGTTGGTCCAGCTGTTCCTGCACCAGACCCAACCATTGGATTTTTCTGGTGACTCACGGAAGCCTCTTGCCATCCAAAATGCTCCTCCATCCCTTCCCTGCACCCCAGTGTGGGGAGGAAGGGGGAATTTAGCCACAGCTTTCACTTTTCCCCCTCCTTTCTGTGACCAATGACTCCCATATGTACAGGAACATCTGGAAGTAATAAACTGGAGCACTGGGGCTGGTGAGTAACCTGTGCTCTGTTCAGCCTTCTCTGAGTCCTGCGGTGCTTGTTCCTGACTGAAAAGCAGGAACTGGGAGAAACTGGAAGTCTCCCAGGCTGTTTTACATGCCGGCAGTTTTAACAGCCCCAAGGGGCTGCTGGAGCCTCTTCCCAGCGCTCCAGCTCCTGCTGGCCCAGCTCCTGCTGGCCTGCCCAAATGCTCCCTGCAGCTCACCCCCTATCCCTGTGTGCCTGTGGAGGGGTTAATCCATGGCTGGATGGAGTGATAAACACATTTCTGGCCCCAAAGCAAGGAGAGCCTCGGGAGAGGTCTGCCTTCTGTTTCTATTCCCCTCCCCAATTTCTGTCCTTTCCCTTCCAGCCGGGAAAGAGGCAAGCCCAGGAGGGGATATGGTGAGCTCCCTGGAAAGCTGGGTTTCCATCCTGGAGGATTTGAATCTCATTCCAAATGTCAACTAGATGAGTGTCTCTGTTGAGAGACAAGTTTAGGAGAAAAACGCTCTGAAATGAGTGTTGCCTCTAAAGAAAGAGTTCCAACAATCCCTTTCTGCCAACAGGAGGTTAACAGTAGTAGGATGAAGGTGAAAAAACTCCAATAGTTTATTCCCAGAGTGCCCACACGGTGTGGGAAAAGAAAATGAACAAATGCTAAATATTGACTTGTCCGACCTTAACGCCACTGCACCCCCTGCCCTCGCCACCACCACCCCAGCCGGATAGAAACAAAACCAACCAAAACCAAACCAAACCAAAACTAAAATCAAAGCAAAAACAAGAACAAGAACAAAACAAACAAAAAAAAAAAACCAACAAAACAAAACAGAATTCCAGGGAAAGGGAAAAAAAGCCCACAACGGCCGCAACCTCCCGGGGATGGAAAAAATGGCGGCGGCTGCTGTCTGAGGGAAGGGGAAACACAAAGGGTGCAAAGGGTGCACGCAGCAGCTCGGGCAAAAGGAGGCGACGGAACCTGCTGGGCTTATGGCGGGGTCCCCTCCTCACTGCAGTTATGAAGCCGTTGGATTTGGTGTCCTGTGTCCGGTTGGCCCCTCCCGTCCCGGCCGGTGCTCCGCCCGCCGGGCCTCCGTGATCTTCGACCAAAACTCAACCGAACAGCTCGGAGGGGGAAAAAACAAAACAAAACGGCCGAAGGATTGCTCCCACAGTCTCCTTGGCCAGGAAAAAAAAAAAACCAAACCAAAAAAACCCAAAGCCAACCCGCTGGCCTAGGCTAACAAAGCCCCAGCTAGCGAAGCAGGCTGAGGGAGCCCGGGCCGCACGGCCCCGCGGACCGCCGGGCAGGGAGGCTTTGGGAAAGGCCCCGAGGCTCCCTGGAGGCACAGCAGGCATGGCTGGGCACGGAGCAGGGAGCAGGGAGCAGGAAAGCCGCCGGGACCATGCGGCTGGCCGGAGCTGGGCAGCCGCTGTGCCGCAGCCCGAGCCTCCCTGCTCTCGGGCAGCCGCCCACGGAGGTGCCGGCCGGGCGCGGGCTCCTGCCCGGCCCCCGTGCGCTGCCCGGGCCCGGCTGCCTGCTTTCTGCTGCTCGCCTGCCACTCACCGCGGGGCTGCGGTCACGGTGCAGAAAGGGAGCTTGTCTGCAGGCAGGCAGGCGTGGGGCCAGGACGGCTGGAAGGAGCTGCCTTCTCCCCGAGACTGGATTTTAGCATTCCAAAACAGATGGGAGCCACAGGGATAGGGCTTGGCACCCCAGGACAGACTCCGGTTTAGTGTCTTTTGACTTTATTTCCATCCACCCAGTTTGGCCGTGGTTGAGCAAGCGCCCCTCCCGATCGCCCCCTGCTCCGCTGCTACCCCCTTCCCTCCCTTCCTCGCTCCGCTGTGCCGGGGCGGCTTTGCCACCTGCAGATGTCACATCTGGGGTGCCTTTGCCACCTGCAGATGTCACATCTGGGGTGGCTTTGCCACCTGCAGATGTCACATCTGGGGTCCCACGGCGGCTCAGTCCTGCGGGTCAGCACTGCACGGCCGCCGGAACTCCTGCCCGTGTTCATGGATCCACTTATTCGCCACTGGAACAGACAAGGACACAGACCCCTGTCCGTTCCCTTCCCTCTGCACCTTTCTCTAGTCCTGTGCTGCTATCAGGGAACTTTTTCCCTGTTTTCCAGGGTATTTATGCATTCCCAGCCCCTCTTGCCTCCCTGTTGGTGGGGCTGTCCCTCAGCCCCGTGTACCCCAGGGTGACACCTGGTAGCATCTCTCACCCCACTTGTCCCCAGCCAGGACGGGGCAGCCGGCGTGGAGGGTGTCCCCGTCACCATTCCCGTTCCTCCGCAGGTTCCACCAGAAAAGAGCCGCATTCTGTGGGGCAGAGATGGGTTTGATACCCTAAACAGAGCTAGGATCCCCAAGACTGAATTTTGGCACCCCAAAACAGAGTGGGGAGCCCGGGGCTGGGGTTTGGCATCAGGAGAGGCTTGACCAAAACTCCCTGTGAGAGCTGAGATACAGAGAGCAGCACCCTCCCTTCCCTGCTCCCAGCGATTCCACGTGACCCCTCACCTTGACCACGGGCACGCTGAAGTTGGCATAGATGAAAGCAGTGGAGCCTCCAGCCTCCACTGCACTCAGCTGGAAAAGGAGCAAAAATAGGAGCCATGGATCCCCCCTTCCCTGTGATGCTCCTTTGCACAGGGAAACTGAGGCACAAAACCTCCCTTGGGCCCCAACTCTGTTCCCCTCACTTTGGCACGGCACAAGCTCCCGAATACTCCACAGACATTGGCACTTCCCACGCACTCCAGTGTTTTAGGGCTGCCCTCACCCACGCCATATCCCGTGAGTGCCATCCCTCCAGGCTTGGAAACGAGGGGGGACTCACGTAGATCATGACTGTGGCGATCCTGTTGCCCGACTTCATTCTGTACAGGGGGCTCTTCGTGGACTGCTCCAAAAGGGGAGGTGAGCACGGTCAGTGCCGTGGGGACGGTCAGTCCTGCACTGGCACAGCTCAGCCCAGAGGCCCCTCACACCCCAGGAGCTCTAAGCTGACCCACACTGTTCCCCCCACAGAAAATCCCTCCTTCTTCCTTCTTTTTTGTCCCTCCTCCCCTCCCTTCCCAGGAATATCCCCACCCAGGGATCACCATCCTGGGACCATCCATCCCACCCCTGCCAGGGGCCATCCCAGGCTGCATCACTAGGAACATCTCAGGGAATAACCTAGGGATCACCATGGGGACACCCCCAGGGACCGCTCGGGGTCTTCCCTTGGGCACCACCCCAGCAGCACCATGAGGAGCATCCCAGGGCCCATCTCCAGGAATATCTGAGGGACTACCCAAGAGTTCTCCTTCAGGAACATCTGAGGAATCACCCCAAAGGCCAACCCAGGGCCCATCCCCAGGAATACCCCAGGAACCACCCCTGAGTCCACCCCAGGAGCACCACAGGAACCCCCCCGGGTGCCATCCCACGGTCCCCCACCCTGGCAGCTCCCTGACCGTGGCGTGGTCGAAGTGTGGCTCGTAGTGGCCTCCCAAGCCGTAGTTGACCACCTGCAGGTACTCGGCGTAGGGTGGCCGCAGGTCCAGGCCGGTGACGGCGGCGATGCGCCGATCCAGCGCGCGCACCACGGGGTCGGCCGTGTCCTTCAGCCAGGCGCTGCGGGACCACCCCACGTCAGCCCCCCAAATTCACCTGTGGCTGGGCTTCACCCTCAGGGCACTGCTGGAGGGGCCAGGCCTCCCAGCACGGCTTCGCTGCCACCTCACAGGTGGCCATGGAGCCACTGGCCAGGTCCCACTGGCTGGAGGACGAGCGAGGGGTGGCCACTACCTCTTGCTTATCCGGTACTCGGCTTTCTGCTGCTTCTCCCCAGAGGCAACCACGGATCTCTGCAGCTGAAGGACACATGGGGGGTGCATGTTGCCACACACGGGGACCCTCGCACCGAGCAGGAGCCGTTTTGGTGGGTTTGTACCAGCTGCTTGCCAAATGTCCCAACCCAAGGGTGGTGGGGTGAGGGAAGCAGTGACGGTGGGTGGAGTCACCAAGTCAAGCCTGGTGGGGAAGTGGTTTAGGTGCATCTGTGGACCTGGTTTCTTCCAAAAAGTCTTTTGAGGGGTTCACATGGAACAGGGATCATCATCCCCAGGGTCTCATCTAATCCTAGAGTGCTTTGGGTTGGAAGGGGCCTTCCAAGATCATCCAGTTCCACTCCCTGCCATAGGCAGGGACACCTTCCACTAGATGAGGTGGCTCCAAGCCCCGTCCCATCTGAACTCCCTGGAGGAGGCTTTGGCCTTAAAACCCCTCCTATCTCTGCCTTCACCCTGGATCATGATCTCCTGGGACACCCTGCTGCAGGAAAGGGACATCCCTGGGGACGGGGATGGCTCACCCAGGGCCCTGCCAACCCCTTGATGGTCTCAGCCTCAGCATCGGTGATGAAATCATGGTACAGAGCCACATGGGGATGGATCCGGACCATCTCCTTCTTGGCAGGCTGGAGGAGGAGGAAGGGGCTGCCATTGGTCTCGTAGGAGCAGCCGAGGTGCAGGAGCTGCTCTGGGGCTGGCTGGGGAGGAAGAGGAGCAAGGAGGGCGTGAGGGGGGCACAGTGGTGGTGGGGGACCACGGCACCCCTGCCAGTCCCACCTGCCCCCCGGGGCGCTGGCACAGCTCCTCGTAGGCATCGCGGCTCTGCAGGCGGGTGCTGTTGGGGCGCTGCAGGGGCCTGGCACTTGCCCCCGTCCCCATCTCCAGCAGCTTCTTGTACTTGGCCACGTTCCTCGACACCCTTTGGTTGCTGGGATCTGCTGGGGAGGTGGTGTCACCCAGAATGCTGCATCCCCATCAACCCCCTTCCCTGGCATCGGTCTCTGGAGAATTACCCCAGATGGGGGCAAGAAATTGAGTGAGGGAGGCTGTTGCCATGCAGAGGTGATGGGGACATCCCAAAATCTTTTCCCTCTTCCTGCTGCATTCAGGGTTGTCCCACATACCGTAGCGGAGAAACTCCCGGGAGAGGCTCAAGGCATGAGAGATGTTTCCAGCCTGGATGGGGGAGTGGAGACCCCATAAGCATCCATCCTCCCACCCATGGTTTGGCTCTACTGGACACTGGGGATGGGGAGGGGACTCGTGGTTGTACCATGAAGTAGGAGAAGGCCAGATGGTCCAGAGCATCCTCCAGGCTGCTCCGGTCCTCCAGGTTCCAGCTGCCATAGGAGAGGCGGAAGAGGCTGACAGCCTCCTCCAGCCACGCAATGGAGTGGTAATAGTCACCTGTGTCATAGGCCACCTGCGGGGCAACACGTCACCTGCACCTGCCAGCTGGGCCATCCCACCCCATCCCACCCCATCCCACCCCATCCCACCCTATCCTATCCCACCCCATCCCATCCCACCCTATCCCATCCCATCCCATCCCATCCCATCCCATCCCATCCCATCCCATCCCATCCCATCCCATCCCATCCCATCCCACTGCAATTCCTGCCCATCCTGTACCATTGCATCTGTCGCTTTCCTATTGCCATCTCCATCCCTGTTCCCTCCCACATCGTCCCCAACCTGTCCCATCCCTTCCTTTCCTGTTCCATCCCCACCTCAGTCTCCATCCCCATTTCCACCTTCACTTCCACCTCATGTAAAGAAACCCCCATGTCCATCCCTATGGAAGCAACACCCCGGGCTGGAGAAGTTTTGTGGAGGCTTAGGGGGCTCTCCCTCACCTTTCCCACGTGGAAGCAGTCGTCGGCAGAGAGGGAGGCGCGCCGGCCGGGGCTGTAGAGGGGCGGGTGCCCGGCTCTCTGGAAGATGCCGCTGGCCAAGCCCTTGACGCTCAGTGCGTAGACGTCCTGCAGCCGCATCAGCGCCCTGGCCGCCCCATCCAGGTCCTCAGCTCCAGGCAGCTCCTGCTCCACCTCCCTGAGGCCAGCATGGAGTGCTGCAGGGTGGAAAAGAGGTGAAATTAATTAAATGATGAGGTGCAATCGCCTTTATCAGCTCATTTCCCTGGGGACCCCACATTCTGCTCCTCCATCCGTTCTGCTCCTCCAACAATCTTCTTGCTTCTCCACCTGTTCCCCAGCCCCTCCATCTATTTCCTGGCCTAGGTGCCAGAGGGGACATAAGGCTGAGCATCTTCCCTGTACCCTGGGTGTTCCTGGTGGCCTCGTCGCTGTAGATGATGTTGGGCCAGTCAGAGTGGAGGCGCTTGATGAGGCTGAAGGCCAACAAGGGGTTGTCCACCGAGGCCTCGGGGTCCTGGTGCAGTGCCTGGACCTTCTCATAGAACCTACAGGGCACCCACAGCAGGACACTTCGATGCTCCTCGGTGTTGACACCGCCCGGGTGAGGACTGAGTGCCCCCATTGTTGGGCAGCTTCGCCTCAGCGTCCGCTCTTTGGCCAAGCCAGAGCTGAGGGATTGCCCGACCCGGCCCTGGTGGGACGGTGGGGATGGCCCATGCCTTGGGGATGCTGCCACCCAGATCCCCGTGGGTGAGGGGCCATGTCCCTCTCCCGGGGCACAGCTGGGGGAAGGGGGGGCCTGAGCCACGTCCAGTCTCAGCTTCCCGTCCTCCCACCACGCTCTTATTTAGGGCCACTCCCAAAAATGGGGTGCTGCGGGGAAGGTGGGGATGGGATAACCCCTCCTCATAGCCAGGGAATCGCCCACGCCTGGGGCTGGGGGGCGGGATGGGTGGCTGGAGGGGAGCGGATGCTGCGGGCGCCCCAGCCGTGGCCGCGGCGCGGTTGGGGGGTGCCGGTACCTGCGGAGGAGGCGCAGGCGGGAGCTCTCGTCCCGCAGGTAGGAGCGGAGCCGGCGGAGCAGGCGGCGCTCGGCGCCCAGCGCTCCCCGCACGCTCAGCATCGCAGAGAACGTCTCGGCCGGGGCGGGGGGCGGCAGCAGCGCCAGCAGCGCCCCCAGCACCCCCAGCGCCGCCAGTGCTCCCAGCGCCCCCAGTGCTCCCAGTATCCCCAGTACCTCCAGCGCCCCTAGTCCCAGCAGTGGCCCCAGCACCCACACTATGCTCAGTGGCCCCGGTGCTCCAAGTGTCCCCAACACCCCAGTAGACCCTGTACCTCCGGTCCCAGCAGCGCCCCCCGAGCCCCCAGCAGCCCCAGCAGTGCCCCCAGCACTCCCGGTGTCAGCCGTGCCCCGAGCCGCAGCGCCCGCATCCGGCCGCCGCCGCCGGGAGAAGCCGGGGGAAAAGGGGCGGAGAGGCCCCGCCTTTGGGGGGAAAAGGGGTGGGGGGTGCCCCGGATCCGCCACGCTGGCTGGGGAGGGCGGTGTGGTGCTGGTCCCCGTCCTGCTCGTCCCTGTCCCCATTCCAATCTGCCCCGCCAATCTGCCCCTATCCTGCTTGTCCCCCTCTTATCTGGCCCCGTCCGGCCCCAGCCTCATCCTGCCAGTCCCTGCCCCTTTCCCTGTTCTGTCCTGGCCCCATCCTGCTCTGTCCTCAGCTTCATCCTGCCCGCCTGCTTCTGTCTGTCCTATTTTACCTTCTGTCGTTCTTTTGTCTGGCCCCCTCCTGCCCGTCCCTGTCCACGTCCTGCCTGTGCCCGCCCCGATAGTGCCCGTCCCGCCTTGCACTCATCCTGTCTGCCCCCATCCCGCCTCTCCACACACAAAACACAGCACCAGGATGGAGTGGGAGGTGCCACGCTTGGGGCCATCCTGCATCTTTCTGGAGCAGGGCCAGCTCCGTTGGGATTTTCCCTGCATTGACTGGATTTCATGTGTTTTGGGAGAATTTTATTTGACAGCAGCACGGGGATGTGAGGTCACTGTCACTGTCGGGATGCTACAAGCTGTTCCCTATGGAGCAGAATGAAACCCCCCCCAACACTCCTCTCCCCCCACTCAAACAAGATTTGAGAGCTTTTTCCCGGGAGGCAGGGAGAAACTCAGTCTAAAGCAGGCAAGTGAAGAAAAGAGGATAAAAAATGGTAAAAACTGGGAATCCTCTGCCACCTGCAGGAACACAGGAACTAGAATATTTTTAACTAAACCAAGATTTCTGGGTACTTTTCCCTCAGGGAATTAGCTGCTCTTGCTGGCACCTTCTGCTTTTCAGCTGCTACCAGGTGAAAAATGCTGATTTTTGGAGAAGCAGCGGCATTTCCTATGCTGAGCTGGCATCCCCCTTGGCCAAGCCAGATCCTCCACTGCCGCAGGTCACCGACAACATCTGACGGGCGATTAAAAAGACATAATTAAATAAAAGGTACACGACGACGAGCCTCTGGTGCACTTGAAACATCCTGGTGAGCTCCCGGCACTGCCGCGCTCACTGGATCCGGCTGCCGACGCTCAGGCGTGACCGCACTGCCTAAAACGGGTCTATTTTAGGGAGCCTTGAGGTCCTGATCGCCGGAGGGGTCCAGGGTGAAGAGGCAGAAGCTGATTTCCTCGCAGGCGCTGCTGGCGCCGCACTCGAACAAGCACCCGAAGAGGCCGCCGGGGCAGACGGCCAGGTCGGAGTAGCCGGCCGGCCCGGCGCGCAGCACCCAGGGCCGCCGCCAGCCCGCCCCGTCCAGCGGCGAGGGGTTGACGTAGAGGCCCAAATCGCGCCGGCGCTGCCGGTCCGTGGGGTGTGAGTAGAGCAACCAGGGGGGCGCCCCGGCGGAGCGGGCGGGCGCGGCGAAGCTGACCACGCTGCCCTGGCAGCCCCCCGGCGGCTCGCCCAGCGCCGCGCACGGCGCCGGCCGCTGGAAGCGCAGCCCGCGGTCGGTGCTGAGCGCCACGGCCCGGCAGCCCCGCGGCGCCCGGGCGCTGCAGTACAGCACGGGCTGCCGCGGGCCGCCCACCTCGGCCACCTGGCACTCGCCCGTCCGCTCGCCGCCCAGCAGGGCGCCCTTGTGCCAGCGGCGCCCGCCGTCGTCGCTGTAGAAGACGAGGGAATGCTGGCGGGTGAAGCAGGGCAGCCGCAGGGCCCCGCACAGACAGCCGTGCACGTAGTAGGTGTAGGCCGGCACCACCAGCCGCCCCGAGCCCAGCTGTAGCCCGTGGCCCGGCCCCACGGCGAAGGTGGCCCAGCGGGACAGGTCGGCGCCGATGGCCTCGTCCGTCACGTCCCGCAGCGCGCTCCAGCCGCGGCCGCCGTCGGCGCTGGTGGCGAAGCAGAGACGCGCGGCGCTGCAGCCGCTCCAGATCTGGCACCGCTCCGTCTTTCCCTGCTCCACGCAGATGCAGAAGAGGAAGACGGTGCCGCTCCTGGCGTCGTAGAGAGGACAGGGGTTCATGGTGCGGTGGCCGGGCAGCGCCAACGCCGACAGCTCCTCCATGGGACCCCACTGCCGGCAAGAAGGAAAATGGGGCTCAGCCACGGGGTCGCTGCACCCTGGAGCCACCGGGCATCGCGCCCATCTCTTGTTCCTACAGCCCGGGGGGATTTTACCTTGACCGAGGAGCCGTGCCGGCGGCCCCGCCGCAGCACCAGGTGCTTGGCATCCTCGTCCCGGGCCGAGGAGCGCTTCTCGGCAAAGGCCAGGAAGGAATCATCCGGGGGGACGTAGAGCAGAGCTGGGATGCGGTAGGTGACCCCACCTGCCTGCCGGAACAGCGTCTCCGGAGGGAAAACGTGCGGGGATCCTGGTGGTGGTGGCGGCGGTGGAGGGCTCTCCCCGCCGTCCCCCTGCTGCTGCAAGGGTGGGAAAGCCAGATGTAAAGGGTTAAATCCCGGCAAAGGAGAGGGTGACCTGTACGGGGGGGATAGGGATGAAGGCTCACCTTGAGGCAGGTGGTGGCCTGGGACATGGTGGCCGCCCGGAGGTTCCCCCTGGGACCTGAGCAGGGTGGGAGAGTGGGGTGAGAGCAGAGCCCCTCGGCGGGGTCACAGCCGCCCTCCTGCCCGTCTGTGCTGCCGCCCTGTACTGCACAGGCTCCCCTGCTCCACCCACGGTGCCACCTCCCGGCTCTTCCCAAGGACTGTGATCTCCTGCTCGGGACCCCCGAGCTCCCGGCGCCTTAAGCTCCCCGGGTGGCACTAGCCCAGAGTCCCTGTGCCCGTGCACCCCTCCATTCCCCGTGCACCCCTCCCAGCTGGATCCCACCCTGCACCCCCCACGTCCCTACGCTCGCCCACAGCACAAACCCCCTCCACCCCAGCATGCACTGACCCCGCAGTGACAGACACCCCCTCCGTGCATCCCCCTTCACATGTCCTGACCCCCCTGCGGCCCCGCAGGCACTGATCGCCCCCCATCCACCTGCAGTACCCGGATTCTCGCCCTGTACCCCCCGACACCCCCACAGCCCGACTCCCCTACGCCTCGGTGACCCCCCCCAGTCCCAGTCCCAATCCCCCTGCACCGCCCTGCACCTCACAAGCACCGACCCTCCCATCCCCTCCGTGCCGCGGCCCCCCCGCACTCCTCCATCCCCCGCACTCCCCATCCCCGCATTCCCGCATCCCCCCATCCCCGCAGACCCCGCTGCTCTCGCCGCCGCCGCGCCGGGGCCGCCCCGCTCCGCCTCTTCCTGCAGCTCCCGGAGCCGGGGGGGCCGGATCAGGCGCTCGGCGGGCCAAGGAAGCGGGCGGGGATCCCGCTGCCGGGATACCCGAGCCTGGCGCCGGTGCCGGGACAGCAGGGACAGTGCCTGTGCAGGTGTGAGCGGGTGATGGGCTCCTCCTGCGGGGGAGGTGGAGCGGTGGAATACCAGGAGGAGACTCACCGGTGCAGCCGCTGCCAAGTCCCGACCCTCTCCCCAGCAGGCGGGAGGGGAGCCAAGAGGGGGATGGAGGCAGGACCCTGCTTGGGGGGCCAGGAGAATCCCCTGCCGGGCGCCCCTGTGGGACGCGTGTGGAGAGGGAGGGCTGGAAAACCAGGAGGGTCCATCTGGGGGTTCCTTGAGGTGAGGCAGCCAAGCCCAACCAGCTCTGCAAGATAAAAAGATGAATCATCTTCATCCGGTGGCACCTGGGGACGAGGTTTAGGTGACAAGACTTGTTGTGGTGCCATGGGAATGCCGGGATTCTTCCAGCCTTGAGGATTTTGTGCAGTGGGATTCCCTCCCCAGGCATGAGACACCCCAGAGATGCTCCAGGACACGTTTGATGTCTGTTCTTCCTTTTTATTGAAAAAACAACCCAAAAAAATCTCTCTTTTAAAAAATGCCAGCTTATAGAAGGGACACACGGAACGGGAGATGCCAGAAGGGAACCATGGGACAGACAGACACAGCTTGGAAAATCTTTTACACTTTCTGAGAAGCTTCGTGGCTGAGCACACAGAAGTAGCATAATTGATTCTTCCCCCTGACACACAAAAGGTTAAAACAATCCTCTACTCCCACTTAGATAAATACAAAAATAAAGCAAACTTGTTTGCGAGGGGATGGTTGTTTCACAGAAGGGTTTTGTCCTGAACTCCTACCAGACAACGGAAAGGTGGGATTGGTAAAGCCCCCTGGACACAGAGCCATGGGATAAAGCACTGCCAGGTAAAGCAGAGGACGCTGGGGCAGCATTGGTGATGTGTTTCCCCTCCTGAGGGTCCCCAAAATCCAATTTTAGAGTCTGCCTCAGAGCCTGGAAGGCAGGCACAGAGACCAAGCTTAGCCATGGGCTTCAACAAATCTTGGGTCCAAGATTAAAATTCCTGCTTCTCCAACACGGAATAGGACTTCAGGACAAAAACAGAGGCCATGATTCACTTTCTTTGCCATTTGACTTTATTGGTGTTAATTTAGCAGGCTGCCGGGAGGCGGGTGGGCTCTGAAATCATTTTGTTTTCCTCTCCAGGGCCAGGCTGTCGTGCAGCTTGGACACCTCTGGCTCGTAGGCCTCCATGACTAACGTGCCGTTGTTATCGAAGAACTTGGCGATGGATTTGGTGAACTCGGCTTCCCTCTGCTGCTTGGTTTTCCCGCTGATGAAGGTCAGCTTCAGGGTGTACTTGTCATCGAACCTGCGGGAGGGCAGACACACCTCAGAGCAGATCCCAGCCGGGACAGAAAGCCCCTCCTGTGCGAGGGGAAAACCCTCCCGGGCTGGAGCTCCCCGCCCGGGCACTCGCAATGAACACAGCTAAAGGCCTTTATGCCCCGCTTTAAAGAGAAGTGAAACATCAACACTGGTGCCAGAAAACCACGTGGAGCTGCTCCCGTTCCTGGAGCAGGACATGGTTTTAGATGGAGCAGCGTGGGATGGTGGGTTTCAGAAGAAAAGGCAGTATTTTGGGTGATCTCTAGGGAGCCCGGGCTGCCGGAGCGAGCGGTACCGTTTGAGGCTGGAGGAGAGCTGCCAGACGTCGTCGGGATCCATCCCGGCCGGGTCCTTCCTGTGAGCCACCAGGAAAATGCTCTTCTCTTTGTACGAGGTATAAATGGTCAGGATTCCCATCATCACAAAATACGTGCACAGGAAGTTAAGGAAATTGGGAGGGTGCAAGGAGAAGCAGAAATTAGGCAGAGAAGTCGCTCGGATCCCCTCAGACACTGTGGTTTAACATTTTGATTCCAAACGGGATGTTTGGCTGATGCTTCATCAGCATGAGAAATTAAGTAATAAATTTAATAATTTATTATTCACTCCCTGGAAGTGTCCAAGGCCAGGTTGGATGGGGCTTGGAGCAACCTGGTTTAGTGGAAGTGTCCAGTGGAAGTGGAAGGGGGTGGAACTGGATGAGCTTTAAGGTCCCTTCCCACCCAAACCAGTCTGGGATTCTCTGACATTTGCTGGGAAATAGTGGGAAAACTTGAGACTGAACAAGCCACAGAAGGAGTTGCTGGGCATTCCTCCTAAGCACAGACCAAGCAATTCCTCTTTCCCATTTTTGGAATTCAGTAATTTCAAGTGCTGCAAGACAAGTCACCCATTTGTTCTGAAAGCCACCCAGAACAGCCAGGAACGATGAAATTCCTTAGGATCACAGAATTATTTAGGTTGGAAAACATCTCTGAGCCCGTTGAGTCCAACCATTTCTCCAGTCCAGGCCACCAGTACTCCTTTGCATTGCTGAGCCTCATGGAGTGACCTCAGCCCGTGGATCCAGCCTGTCCAGATCCCTCTGCAGAGGCAAGAATTTCCTCCTTCCCCTCTCAGTATCTGACCTGTGGTATTAGGGAAATGCAAACGTGTCTGTAACCAGACTGTGGATAGAATAACAAAAAAGGATCTGCCTCAGACCACCCAAATTTAGGGGCATTACAGCCAGCCAGGCAGGAATTTTCCTGTCACATGAAAACTGACTGATTGTCAGCTGATCTCCACACAACAGGAACACAATTCCCGCAGGCCTGAAGATGGGAATATCCAGAAGGGAAAATCAAACCCCTCTGGTATAACCACGACAAGATCTGCAAAGGATATGAGACAACACAGAAGGCAAGAACCGGTTTGGACTCAGGAAAAGGGTGCAGGTAATCCCAAATCAAAGCGACGATGGCGAAGAGACAAGAGATTGTGCAGATGATGAGGCGGCCGTCGATCAGACGGAAGTTTTCCACGTATTTGTACTTCTCCAGGAGCACCTGCGGGAGAAACAGGCAGCCGAGCCCATGGCAAGCTTTTCAGGAATTTGGGAAGGGGTTGAAGGGAGCAATCCCAGTGGCACAGGCAAACTGAGCAGAAGGTTTGTGGGGCGTTAATGTCTGCATCAGGCACCCTGATAGTTGATCCCTGTCAGGCACAAACACGTGGGAATCACAAGAGACGCTACAGACCCAGCATGGCTACGGGCACAACCAACCCCAAAAAGCAGGAAAGAACACCAGAGAGCTTCCCAGGAGGGACAACTCAGCAGAGAGAGCACCTACCTTTTTGGCAGAGTCGTCCAAGGAATTTTTCACAGCTGAACCATCCCATTTGTCAATTTTTACTGGCTTGTCATCAATCTTCCACTGCAACGGAAAGTGTGGGGTGAGGGCACCTTCATCCCAACTGCCTGTTCCTGCCGTGAGCACCAGGACAGGGGCACACCAGAGAGCACCTGCCTGTTTGGGAAAGCCTGGCTGGACAGAGGGAATCTGCAGCCAAAAGCTGCCTGAGCAGCACCGTTGCTGGGCGGGTTTCAGCCTATACACCTTGTCTCAGGTTTCATTCGGTTCCACAACCTGGCAGCAGGTTTCACTTGGCTTCCGCATTTGCTGCTCCCGCTGCCCTCCCCAGGAAGGGACAGCTGGGCTGGATTCCTGCCTTTGGATGTACTCCTGCTTTCCAGCCACACTGCTACGCACGGACCCTTGGGGGACGGAGGAAAATTTTGAGAACCCCCAACTATCTTGGTACAAGGGGAGATTTAAAAGGCACAAACAGGGAATTTCAGTTAAAACCGTTCTCCGGAACAAAAGCAGGGGACTCTGCCACTCTTCACATTTATCCAAATCTTCTGCAGGAATGGGTCCCTCCCCAGTAACAGTGCCCACGTACAGCTCAGCTTTTCCAAGGGGCCCACCTTCCCCTGAGCTACATTATTTTCTGGTGGCACATCAGTCCGAGCCCCGAGTATCCCAAGTCATCCCGTATTTCAAACGGGTCGGTGACTGGAGCTGGAATCTCAGCTGCCAGTAAAGCAACCCTCAATGTCCCTGGTGTTATTTCCCTGCTCTGGAAGCTCCCAAGCTGGATTGATTAACTACCAGCCCAAAGAGCTCCTTTCCCTCCTCTGGAAGGAGCAAAACCACTTAAAATATGATGCAGAACTCCATCTGCTTCCCCTGCAGCCGCGCAGGGAAAAGCCCGGCTCTCCCCCGGGCCCGGCACGTGGGAATTCTGAGGCACACAGTGAATGTCGCTGCGTGTCCACCAGCTCCATGGGGCACAAAAGCAGCGGCCAGAAGGATCTAAAAATCACGGAGAACTGGGACAGAGCTCGCACACCAGCCTGTGGTACCAAATATTTTAGCTGGCTGCTTCTGAAGCATCTTCTTCCAGGGCTAATTAGCACACATGCTAATTGGAAGCCACAGCCTTTGCCGTAAGAGGACAGGGTCGAATTCTTCCCACTATTTATTCTTGCTTATACAAGCATCGAGAGCAATTGGAGGGGGATGACCCGGGCTGGAGGGAGGATGCTGAGGGGGGATTCTCAGGGATGAGGATTCTCAGGGATGAGGGGGGATGCTCAGGGCTGAGGGGGGATGCTCAGGGATGGGGATGCTCAGGGATGAGGATTCTCAGGGATGGGATGCTCAGGGCTGAGGGAGGATGCTCAGGGATGGGGATGCTCAGGGATGGGGATGCTCAGGGATGGGATGCTCAGGGCTGAGGGGGGATGCTCAGGGATGGGGATGCTCAGGGATGGGATGCTCAGGGCTGAGGGGGGATGCTCAGGGATGGGGATGCTCAGGGATGGGATGCTCAGGGCTGAGGGGGGATGCTCAGGGATGGGGATGCTCAGGGATGGGGATGCTCAGGGCTGAGGGAGCGATACCCAGGAGTGAAAGGCGGAAGCCCGGGGCCGGCGGGGGAATGCGCGGGGCTGGCGGGGCGCTGCCCGGGGCCCCGGCCGGGGCGGGGGCCGCTCGGGGCGGCTCAGGAGCCCCGCGCACGGTACCTTGTCCAGGAGCCCGTTCCGGCCGCTCTTGGCCGCCATCTTCTCGCCGCCTCCGCCCCCGCCCCGCCCGCGACACCTGGGCGCTCCTGATTGGTGGCGCGGGAGGAAGTCCGGGCCCCGCGCGGCACGCTGGGAAATGCAGTCCGCCCCGCCCGCCATCCCTGCGACGTGCGGAAGGTGCTCGCATCATGGAACCGCGGGATTTGGGTTGGGAGCGAGCTTAAAACCCATCCAGTCCCACCCCCTGCCGCGGGCGGGGGAGCCTTCCAACGGACCAGGCTGCTCCAAGCCCCGTCCGACCCCAGCAGGGCTGTCCAGCCCTGGCACAGCTGCCCAGGGCAGGGGTGCAGTCCCCACACCTGGAGGGATTTGAAGCCATGTCGATGTGGCACTTGGGGACACGGGTTAGTGGTGGCCTTGCAGCGCCGGGGGACTCGATGACCTTGGAGGCCCTTTCCAGCCCTAACTATTCCATGGTTCTATAATCTCCAACACGATACAGCAGCCCTGTTGTGTGGCTGAGCCATGTGAGGATGCTGCTTATTCCTCCTTCATCAGACCCTTCATGTACAGCTTGTCCCCAGCTGCCATGACAAGGAACCCGTTTTCCATCGCAGGAGATGCGATGCTAAGCTAGATGGCCACTGGGACCGATCCAATTTAGCTGCTTTGATGCGGGATATCAGTTTTATGTCAAAAGAATCCACCACAGCCCCAGTCCGGCCTCCTGGCAGATGCATCTCCCTACAGTGAGAGCAAATGAGGGGTTTCCACCTGTCTGCTCGAGCCTGTTATTAATGAGCCTTTTGTACCTTTGTTCCTTTTGGCGGGAATCGGGTCTGGCTTGCTGCCCTGGCTGTGCCAACATTCCCGGAGGAAACTGCACAGGGTCCTCAGTGTTTGTGAGAGCAGAGGGGAGCAGCCTCTGGCAGTGCTCCCGGTCACACGGAGCTGCCAGTGCAGCTGGAAGTGGAGAAAGGACAGCTTCAGTACGTCCTGCTGCAGAAGCCGGGGATGTGGACAGGATTGGGATGGGTGGGCAGCACCTGCCGCTCCCTGCCCACGTGGAAAGCTCCAGCGGGAGAGGGCTCAGCGCTGCCAGGCTGCCACACAGACCCTGCTGGGCTCCTGGGATATACAGCTGGATGTACCCCAGCCCAAACCCTGGGAGATCAGCCTCAGATTGAAACGGATTTCTCTCCAGAGGAAGTGGAACTCGGGTCTCTGAGCTTTTCCAACTAAATGATTTTGTGATTCTACAATTACTCCATAACCTCCTTTGGACGGAGGCAAGTGTCACCCGTCTGGGACAAGCAGCAGTAGGATCCTGCTTGTTTCCAAGCACAGCAAGAAGCAGGGAGTTCCACTGTCAGAATCTGGTTTTATTCTGTTTGAACCTCGGCCTTTGCCCTGCAGTTCAAGTCCTGATTGCTGTTAAAACAAACACTGTTATTTGTACACGTTTGTTGGCGTATTTCTGGTTTGTGACAATTGTTTCACAAGCAGGATTTACTCTGTTTCGAACAACAGAAGCAACAACATGACAGATGCCCGCATGTCATTCCACTCACACATTTCACACATGCAAGTCAGCGGTCCTTTGGTGCCTTCCATGGCTTTGTGACACATTCAGGCGAAGCCACGGGGGTTCAGCGGAGGCCAGAACGACCGTCGGGGTCTGCAGCCAGCCGGCGCTCAGCTGGCGAGCGGAGAACACGAAAGCACGACGACTTAAAGCGTTACTGGAGGGAAAGGGCAGCGACACCCAGGCTGGCGCTGCGGAGTTCGGCAGCGAGTCCCAGGGAACCCGTCCGCCCGCGACCAGCTGGAGGTTCTCCCGTTTGCATAGTGAGCGCTAACCCCGGCGCGTGGCGGTGTTCCACGTCCCGCACACCTGGGAGGGCACAGGGCGCTGCCAGGCGCGTGTGGCACGCGGGGATCGCCCGGCTCCGCGCTGCCCTCCCCGGGACGGCCCGTGGGGCTCCGTCCCGCGTCCCCCACCGGGCCAGAGGGTCCAGGTTCTCCCGGAACGCTTCCCCCCAGCCGTGCGACAAGCTCTTGGCCAACCCTCCGCCGGACAAGCGGGAGGCGGGACAGGGCTGTCCTGTCCGAGGGCCCGCAGCATTGCTAAAGGCTTGTTTTCTAAATTCAGTGAGAGTCTTTAAGGCTTCGATCTCCCCCTTTGCTTTCGCTGAGAAAATACAAAGAAGCGCTTGTTCAAGCTACACTTGGTGACTGCTGTGCACTGCATGTACAATAGCATTGGAAGAGAAATACTGACAATATAGAACAACGTCATACAATCACCTGGCATGATCCCTTTTGGCACTTTTCCTTCATTTATCTCATCTCGCTGACTCCGAACACGGACCTTTCTGTACGGCTTTTCCTGGGCAGAGAGCTCCAGAGGGTCAGAAAGCCACTTTCTGGGAGTCGGTGGCACCTTTGGCAGACACGGTCCTTCCATCACAGAACCAACCTCAGCCCCTCCGGGTGAGACATTTTGGGAGGACACTCCCATGCCCGTGCTGTCCCACAGCCAGCAAGGAATGCCTTCATCCCGGAGGGAAGGCAGCTGAGGGTTACAAAGGACTTTCAGAGGAGTGTGAATAAATACTTGGTGTAATCTCGTGCTGCATCCACCGTTCAGCAGGAGGTATTTTCCTTCTCAGCTGGCATGATTTCTGGCAAAGGTGGTGTCATTCCTGACCTTTACAGGGGAGAGGCTGGGTACTCCTGCTCTTTTGAGTGTAATTATTTACAATTTTTGTTGTTTTTTGCAAGCTTACACAAACGTGGAGAGTGTTAAAGTAATAAAACATTCGTCCTGGCTTTGCATCGCCGCAACCCTTCCACAACATGATTGTGATTCCACATCCAAAGGTCTCCTTGAACGCAGATGCCATGGCCTGTGCGTGATGCCTGGGGAGTGGGGATCTCTGTTTTGGGGGCAGCCGGGAGCATGAGGGGTCCCATGAAGCTTTTTTTGGCCGGGGACAAGCTCCAGCCCAGGCACTGCCTCCTACACTTCTGCCCAGCTTGGATTTGGGATCAGGAAATTAACGCACAAACCCCTAAATATTTATGAAATCTTTTCAAAAGAAGGTATTTAAGACACTGGCATAGTGCATTGGGCTGTGAAATCTGTTTTAAGAGGGGAAAGAAAAGATACATTCAGTGTGTAAATCTATTTTTTTTTGTGGTGTAAGCAGCCCAGGCCCAGCTGAACCCCCACAAACACCACAAGAAAAAAAGGAAACTGTTTAGGGAAGTCTGTTTGGGGCTCCAGGGATGAGCCGCAGGAAAGGGGGCCTGTAAAAATAATTCTAAATCTAAACGCACCCGGGAAGTGCATATTGTAGCTGAAAACGTTGGGAAAATCAGCACGGATTCCAAATTAAAGCTGTGGCTTTCCCTCCTGAGCTCTGAGGGCAGTTCCAGGCCATCACTACTTCTCTCTGTGCTGTTCTTCTGGGTCCAGTCAAGGCTCTAATTCCATAATTTCCTTCTGATTCACAGCTGGACAGAGGAGCAGGTTTTGGTTTGGGTCAAAAGCGCCTGCTTCAAGCAGCACCTGCTGAGGCTGCGGCGCAGGAGAGGGCCCGGAGTGCCGGGAAGGCAGAGCAGGCCGGGTGTCACCAGCCCCAGGTACAGCTTGAACCATCCAGAAGTTTGTGTGGCAAGGAGATACAGAGATAGAGATATATATTATGGAATCATTGCTATAAGATTTCTCAAAACAAAAGTGTCGATCTGTTGAAATATAGTATTTAAAATATATAAATTTTACCCAATAAAATATAAGATTTCTTTTTTTTTTTCCTGTTTTTTTTTTTTTTTTTTTTTTTTTTTTTTTTAATCCAGTTCAATTAGGGGAAAAAAATCCTGCCAGGGGTCCTTACAGTGAAAAAGAAAACCAGTTCCTGTTTTCTTTTTGACTGTTTAAGATGGAGGGAGAAAATTCAACCATTTTTAGATAGAGGAAATTGGGCAATGCAGTTGTCTTAGATCAGATCCGTCTATTTATGTGCACTGGCTGCCCTCCCTTCACAGGATCCATAGGGAAGTTTGCTCCTGCACTGGGCTCATCCCAAGAACACCCCTGCACCTGGGACACGGGGGGGCAGGACAGGTAATGCCACAACCCCTGCCCCCGACAAGGGTCGCCATGGGCCTCGAGGGTCCCCGTGAATACCCTGCAAGGCAGCTGCCAAGGACTGAGTGGGAAGGGTACGTTTGGAGCTACGTTACTGGAAACAATCCATGAAATTAATCCATGGAAGAGGGTTAGAGACGCTCAGAGGGTGGCCTGCCACATCTGGGCACAGAACACACGCTCCACCAAGCCCAGGCTCTGAGCCAGCTCTGCTCCAGGCAGCTTCACGCCTGGAAGTTTTTAGTGCATCACTCACCTGAGCTTTCTTAGTGGTTTGAGCCTGAAGCCAGGAAGCTGCAGCAGGGCAGGGCAGCCCTTGGGACAGCTGGGCTCCCGTCCCTTCGGCTGCCTGGAGAGCACAGCAATGCGCTCCTCTGGGACATGCAAGGACAGGCCTCAGCTGTGCTGAGACAGCTCTCAACTGAGCAAGGGACATGGCAGCTGGGAGGACATCCTTCCAGAAACTCCCTGGCCAGCGTTTCCCTTTCTTCACTTCTATAGGGAAGAACAGGAAACCCGGGAGAAAAGCTCCCTGGGTCCCAGTGCTCAGCGTGTGGCTCCAGCTGCTCCACCTGAGCTCTCTCCCCTGTCACGAACACGAAATTACAAACCCCTATCAGGTTCTTCAGTAAAATCCTTATTTTAGGTCTTTCTTTTCACTGCATTTGGCTTTCTGCTTCAAGAAAGTGACGAATGATCTGTACTGCTGCTGCAGACAGTGAGATACATTCATTTGGAAATACTACAGGGGGGCTCTGTTTAGGACTCCCCAGGAGAAATATAGAGCATGGATAAGAGGCTGACCCCACAACCAGATGCAGCTTGAGGGAGAAAATGGGTCAGGCAGAGAGGAGAAGACTCTCAGACAATTTCTATGAGCAGAGCTCAGATTTCTCTTGGCATGGGATGCTCCTCATACCCCACGTTCACAACCCTCCTAGCTGGGGATCCCAGGTGTGCCTGACTGCCTGTGGAGGCCTTGCAGTGTATTCACAGGGACAACAGACAATTCCTTCAGACCAACGGACCAGAGAGGACCGGAGGATTTTTTTTTTCCTCATTCTCTCTCTCTTTTTTTTTTTTTTAAATCTGAAAGGACGCTGGCTTCTCTCTGAACTGGACCTAGAAATGTCTTACCACTGAAACAAAAAACAACTGCGTGGGTGAAGTAGGGCAAAAAATAGTTTTCCTATAAGATAATCTGATAAACCTCATCGTCCTCTAGAAAGGCAACATCGTCCAGCAGTGCTACTTGGCACCCAGAGTGCTCTTGGACCGCAGCAGATACCGATCCACACGGACTTTCCGCCTATCCACGGTCCTGTTCTCGCTGTCGAAAATCCGCTGCAGGTGCAGGGCCAACCTCCTGTCCTCCTCCTCTTGCTGGAGCTTCTGCTCCACGTCCCGAACCTCCGGAGGCAGGCCCACCTCCCCTGCCACGTGCCTCAGTCTTTTGACGGAGCCGTTGTGCTCCAAGTGCTTTGTTTTGCAGCGTCTCTTCCGGCCCCGCCGCAGCAGCGGCGGCTGCTCGCCGATGATGTTCTCCACGGAGCTGCAGGTGCTGTTCTGCACGTTGATCAGCTCACTGTTGTTCAGGTATTTCAGCTGCTTTTTCCCCGGTGGCTTGATGGGGACTGCGAGCGCGCTGTTGTCAGGCAGCGAAGCGCTGATGCCCATGAGTCTCCTGCTCAGCACTTTCGGGCCTAGACTAAGACAGGATTTGTCCATGAATGTATTCACTTTTTGGTCAGGGACTTCAGCCACTCGTGTGTTGAGGGAGGTTACACTTGATCTCACATCTGGTTCAGCAGCACTGTCATCAGCGGTTAAGGCCTGTGAACCCCTGTTCTTCTCACTTCCCCTTCCCAGCTTCATTTCACTGACTGAAGGGAAGAAATCCAGCTCAGGGCGAGGCTCTCCTGTTGTGTCAGGTGGAAGGTGATCCTCCTGCGCTTGTGGCTGCTCTTTAGTGCAACTCACGGAGTTGGTGATGTCAGGAACCACCACGTCTTCCCCAGGCTCCGAAGCCAAAGATGTGAGGGTTGCTTTAGAGAGGGTCTTTTTGATCTGACGCTCCTGAAATATCTGCTCCCATTTTTTCAGTATTCTAGGACTGGCCTCATAGGTGGTTGGCTTCTGCAGGCTCCGGTTCAGGTTTCTGGGGGTGGATTTGATGATGAGGGGGCTCAGGACTCTGCCGTCGGGCAGCCTCTTTGGCGGGGTGCACGGGGAGCAGACGATGGGCTTGAAGTGGTTGAGCTCCTCCGAGATGCTGTCGTTGCTCTCGGGGCTGATGGAGCGCTCCGGCCGGTGCAGGGCCGACAGGGAGGACACGGCGCTGAGCAGCAGGCGCTTCTCGGCCGTCAGGTCCGGGGCGGACAGGCAGCGGTTGTTCTGCGCGCACGACAGCACCCCGAGCAGCGGCGTCGACGCGCCCGCGGCGGGCAGCACCTGCAAGGCAAGGCAGCACGGCTGGGAACGGCGCGCGGGAGGAGAGCGGGAGAACAGGGGCTGTCCGTGTGCCCCACGGCCTCTGCTGCTCGCGGCACCTGCCCCGGCCCAGGCGGGACACGAGCAGCAGACTGCCGAGTCCAGCACCAGCTGGGCGCCACATTTATTTCCGTCTGAGAGCTGCTCTTGCCACAAGTAACAACCACTCTGACGGCAAAACTGACAGAACAAGAGGACACAGCCTCAAGCTGCGTCAGGGGAGGTACAGGTTGGATATTAGCAAAAAATTTTCCACCGAAAGAATAATAAAGTACTGGAATTGTCTTCCCAGGGAGGTGGTGGAATCACCATCTCTGGATGTGTTTTAAAAAAGACTGGACGTGGCACTTGGTGCTATAGTCTAGCTGAGGTGTCAGGGCAGAGGTTGGACTTGATGATCTTAGAGGTCTCTTCCAACCTCATTATTCTGTGATTCTGTGAAAATCACAGTTACAGGATGGTTTGGGTGAGGAGTGACTTTAAAGGCCATCTCATTCCACCCTCTTCCATAGGAAGGGACACTTTCCACTAGACCAGATTCCTACAAGCCCTGTCCAACCTGGCCTTGAAATGTGTTTTCTCTTTACCTGGATGAATCTGCCCATTTAGTGGTGTTAGGTTGATGGCTGCACTAGATGACCTTAAAGGTCTCTTCCAGCCTGGATGATTCTGTGAAGACAAGGAGAAGCCAGGAGGCACTGCACTGCCCTGGCTGAAGGAAACCATGCTCCTCAAGGGAAATGATCTCCAAATTATTTTTTGCTCCCTTCCAAGCTGTGGGAGAGAAAGAATAAGGACTTGGCCCAGGTATAAGAGGTGCCTGGATGTGGCCCTTGGGGATGCAGGTTAGGGGTGATTGTGGTGCTGTGTTGACAGTTGGACTTGATGGCCCTGAAGGTCTCTTTGAACCTGGATGATTCTTTGATTAAGAGCAACATTTCTTGTCATCTCATGCTGCTACACTTGGGCATAATCCTGGCACAAATAAATCACAGAGGAGACAACACACACAACTGCAAATGGTCTTCTTAGCACTGAGATGAAATAGTTTTATCCAGCAGCTAGTGTGTACAATAACAGCCTTTCCATGCTTAGTCTGAATGAAGCTTTTTTCTATACATTTATTTTGAGGTCAAAATAAGCTTTTGGAATACCCTGTGCTGGAAATCTAATTGGTCACGTCCATAAGGCATCCTCTTAAAAAAGAAGACAGTCCTTGGAGGGAAGGTAAGTTATGGATGTTCACTTTGGGCTCAGTCCAGCTCCCATCAGCTCAGGTGGCAGACTGCACAGGTGTCTGTTCCCTGTGGGATCTCTGGATCTGAACCCTCTCCTTCTCCACCAGGGATGAAACCGATCCCAAGAAGGAGGGGTGTCAGCACAAGGAGAGGTAACATCCTAGCAAGAGCAGCTGGGTGGCTGCCCCATCCTTAGAAGTGTTCAAGGCCAGGCTGCATGGGGCTTGGAGCAACCTGGGACAGTGGAAGGTCTCTCTGCCCAGGGCAAGGCGTTGGATGAGCTTTAAATTCCCCTCTAACCCAAACCATTCTATGGTCCTATGAAAACCAGGCCTTTGGATTTGCTATGGTATGGAAGTGCCAATGTACCCTGATGTCAGGAAAGCAATGAGTTTTGCTCTGTTTAAACAGCTTTGGAGAGAAAGGGAAAGGAAGAGAAGATTATTTTCCTAAACATCTAAAAAAAATTTCTTTACCTGGCTGGGGATTCAGCCTTGAAAAGAAAATGAATCACAAAACAAAAGCCTGATGAGAACCCTTTCAACTTCCAATTAGCCTCCAATGCTACACAAGAACCCTGACACCTGCCTGCTTTTATGTTTAGTAATTCCTAACCCAGCAGGTTTTATTGGGAGCCACAAGGAGGCGATTGGCCCCGTGGCGATAACACAGCACACCACAAAGCCCATATTTTATATCTCTAGATTACTGGTGCTGTGTAACCTCAGATAAGAACATTTACACACAGGAACCTGTTTCCACATGCTGCCTGTACCTTTGTTTTGGTGGCTGGGGCTGATCTCTGCCTGCTCTTGGATCTCTCCTGAATGGTGTCGTTGCAGCTCCGACTCCTCTCCACCTTGGAGGTTAAATTCCTGAAAAGCAGACGGGTGAGAACAGGAGACTGTGCGTGACCTTGGGAACAACCAGCTCAACAGCCCTGGCAGTTGCTACCTGTGGGCGAGGCATCAGCCTTGGCAGCACCTGGCTGGCAGAGACACTTCCCGTGCCCTCAGAGAAAAGGGATCCAGGAGTCCCGGATTTGCGTTCAGGAGCTCCGCACTGAAACACGGACACCTCTGCCCACGGCCCACAGTGAACTGGGGTCAGTGCCGAGGAGGAAGCTGGGGAAACCCCTCTGCTTCTCACGTGGAAACACACCTGGTTATTCAGCTGCTTCCACTGTGTCAAGCAACAGCCTCCGGGGAGTCTGGGGCTGATGCTGTCCCTTCATATCTGTGCTGCAGAAGGGAACCAGCACTCTTGAGCTCATCCTACAGAATTCCGATTTCTGACTAATGGTTTAAATCTACAGGCAATGATTTTTCTCCTTCATGGGATGAACATTAACTTCCTTAACTTCCAGGTAGGAAGTAATCAGACAGACACCATGTTCTACCAATGAGCCTGCTCTAAAATTCCAGAAAAAAAAAAAATCACTTATTTTAGATTGGAACCACCATTTGAATTAGAGCATGTCAGGCGTGTTTAGAACAAGTGGGAAGAACATCTTTAAAGGACATTAAATAAAGTCTCAGCATCTTACCCTGAAAGGAAAGCAAAGGAATAAGCACTGCTCTTGGAAACAAAAGCTGACCGATGTGTTTGCTTGCCCTGGAATGGTTCTTCATTCTCGGAATCCGAGAGACGTTCAGGAAACTGGAGTCAATCAAGGAACAGTTAGCTGACATGTACAACAAAAAGAATAACTTGGAAAATAAAGCTCTTTCTTGCAAAAGCATTGAAGATCCCCAAATGCCCCATTTCTGATTATACTGAGAGGTCATAAGGCATAAATAATACAAAACCAAGCACATAGCTCCCATATATAGCTGTTAGTAATCAAATAAAGGTAATTTATTGATCAAGAAAATGTGGGAAAAATCTAAAATACGGGTTACTACAGGGTGTTGGTTACTCAGCCCCCATGGGTCAGCTTATTAAATGGAAATTTTAAGAGCATTTCCTGCAGAGCCTCCCAAATGAAATGGGAAATAGGCAGAAGTCAGCATGAAGAATGTGTTGAACTTCAGTTGTACAACTTCACTGCAGAAGATTCATGGAAAAATATTCATGGAAATGCATATAAGCCTGAAGACCAAGGACACCCCCAAAGCTGTAGGGATCTGCTGTGTTAGGAAGAGTCACAGAGCAGAGGGTAAAAAGGGGGACAGAAACCTCTAGAAGAACACCTGCAGTCATAACAGACCTTAGAAGACAGTTCTCATTAACAAGGATCTTCATAATCTGCCAGCTCATGGACTTAATAAACTATAAAAACTCAATCAAGGAATCCTGGAAAGCCAAAGAATGAAAATTTTGATATGTGGGCAGGAAGGAGAAGCATGAGCTCACTTACACAGTCTTGGTTCCCTTTCAGCACTACAGATTCATCTTTTTTCTGCTGTTCCTCCATTTTTCTTTTCCCTACATCCATGTCATCTAGGATGAACTTGTGAATCAGATCCTCAGATGTCTTTTCTTCTTGTATTTTCTCTTCTCTCAGCTGGAAATAACAACAAGAGAAGTAGAGAAGTTGTAATTTGAAGTCCTACACTTGCAGAGTGTAAAGACCACGAGTTTGGTCATATCATTTAATTTTGTGCCTTCATTTCTCTACTCCAGGGTAGAGCCACTGCCTCTCTCTGACAATAATGTGAAGACTGGTTTGCTTCTATACCACATTTGTGTTTTATACAGAAGTATCATGGATTTTATCTTCTTTGTAAAACAACAAAGGCACCATGAGGCCCAGGGCTGGGCAAAGCCTTCTCTGCCACTGTACTTTCTAAAATAGAGAGACAAAAGCTTTTCTCGACTTGTAGGTGATCATACTACACATAAAAATGTGCAACATTAGTTCCAAGCAAGCTGTGATATTTCAGTTTTAGCCTTCCAATGGCCTGACATGCAGCACACACAATTTGGCAGACACACAAGCAGCAGCATCTAAAATAAAAGGTGAGATGCAGCAATTCCCATGTTGAAAGCTACATGAGAGATGAAATGCCATTGTTTCACCAATGTGTTGGGATGGAGGGGATCCAGAGAGGCCACCTTTCCCCTGACAGCTGACTCCAGGCTCCAAGCCTGAATTCAGTTTCAAACAGGGAATGCTGGGATCTGGGACACATGGACTCTGATGGGCTGCCTGTCCTGCTGCACTATTTTGCTTTTGCTCCTCGCCTAAGGAATCAAACTCCCCTTTTCTTTCAGGCTGGTGTTTTTTGGTTTTGTTTTGTTTTGGTTTGTTTTTTTTTTTTCAGACTTGCTGTCAAAACCAACAAGACCCCTTTTCTCCTCCTTTCCACTACCTTTTCCTGAGGAACAGGCTTGGCACCTCTGATTGTCCCTGCCCAGGGTAACCAGCTCCCTTCTCCCTCCATCACCCAGCCATTTTCCCAGCTTGAGTCTTGCCTCTTCCTTAACTTAGACACAGCCCAGGAAAAGTCTACATGTACCTGCATATAGAGCAGATCCTCCCTCCTTGCTCCATCCTCCCTCCATGCAGAAGCTATCCAGACCTCTGACTGACACCTCTTTGTCCCGCTCATGAACCACAGCACCAGGAATTCATATCCCTGGGCTTCTCCTCATATTTGGGCATAGGCATCTCAGGTGCTTAAGAAGCTCCCTAACTCAAAAAGGCAGTGGGGGATGATGCAACAACTCCTCATTCTTCCAAAAACATTTCGTGTTTTTCTTCCCTGCTGGAAGAAGGGAAAACCTCAGAAGTATGGACATGAGGGTGACAAAGAAAACAGAGTTCAGGAGGCGTTACAGGAAAAGCACATTGTGATTTTCAGATTGGGAAAGACCCAAATCCTACTGAATCCAAGCCCCCAGAGATGAGGAAGAGAGAAATAAGGAGGAAAACAAGGAGGAAAAAAGGCATAAACCAGGAAAAAACTCCACTGTTTGGCTGACTGTGGGTGTTCAGCAAATATTTTCAAAGACCGGTTTGACTCCTTGCTTAGAGTTGTTTTAAGATGTATCTTTAAATTCCTCATCTATTAATAATCTCAAGCAATAACTACAACAATGTCTGACTAACAGAGATTGTGACCACATGATGCAGACATGATGAATAGTCTGCTCTAAGTCAACAGTATTTCTGCCTTTTTTGAAGCATCTGAAAAACAAAATCACATCAAGATTTATCATAAAGTTTTTGGTTTTTTTTTTTTGGCTGGCTGAAATACCACCCAGCACTCATGTCCCCCCTGTATTTCTCATGTGGAAGAAAGTTATATGGAAAAATTCATTTTTCTGGCTAAATTATAAAACCAAAAGACTCAAGAATATGCAACAACACACAGGAATATTTAAGGATTTTGGGAAAATTCATGGCACAATTAGTGTGAGGTGACAACCCAAGCTTTGCTGACAGTGAAGTCAAAAAGGCAACAACAGGATCCTAATCCTAATTAACAAATACAAAAAAGAATATAGGTCCAGAATTAATGCAAGAAAAACCAAACTCTACTGATAAAATCTGTACTAATTTCAAAAATAATAATTTGAAGTAGCCTTAATGTAAATTGTCTCCCAGAGAATTTCCTTCCAGACATGGCAATGCTGTGCTGAAACAGGAGGACAAGAAACTGAAACAATGCAGTGTGAAACAGGTAGCTTGGGAGAAGGACCTCATGTTATCTGAGCAGCATCTCTGAAATACTGGATGCAGGACCAGCAGCTGCTGTGAACAGCACACTTCTCAGAAAATTCATTTTAGCTCTTTTGGATACAGCAGCTGCAGGGGGGAAAACTGCTGTACGAGCAATTGCTCACTCAGGACCACCATTCCTGACACTAACATTTAATCCCACAAGTTTGGCAAACTCACGTTTGGTATCTTCTCCTCCCTCCACGAGCTGTCCGGGTTTGCTGCCTGCTCCGTCTGCCCTGGCTCTGGGAAGCTGCATGTCAGCACATGCCTCAGGTAGGAGTTTCCCTCCCCCTGTGTGTGCTTACAAGCAACACGCTTGCTTGTGATAGAAAGACAGCTGGACAGGATGAGTTAGGGTTTTAGTGCACAGAAAGGACAGCCTCCTCTGGAAAAACATAACATGCAAGAGCACCAAGGGCACAAAAGAGGAAAACCCAATCCTGCTGTCCTGCACAGACAGCAAATATCTATCTCATTCTGAAAGCCAGTTGAGGAAATCAAGCCATGAGATAATCCATGTCAAATAAAATCTCTTCAGTACATAATTATGGCACCACTTTGTTTTCAACTGCAAAAAGTGGGGAAGCGGGTCAAGAGTTCAGATATATGAAACAATTCACATCTGGGAGATGTAAAAAGGGTTGGAAATGCTCCTTTCCCTTCCTCAGGAGGAAAGCCCAGGTTATCCCCACTCCATGGGCAGGGAAGCTGGGATGAAACCCCGTGTCTTGAGACAGGGAAGGAAACCAAATCATACACAAGCTTAGATTCCCAAACCTGAGTCTTCCCTGATTCAGAAGTTCAGAGAATCTCTTGATAAGTAGCAACAGTGACAATTTTCAGATCAGCTTCCCTACAACTTCCTGACAGGAGGGTAGAGCCAGATGAGAGTCAGTCTCTCATCCCAGGAAAGAAGTGACAGGACAAGAAGTAAGGCATCAGATTGCACCAGGGGAAGCTTAGGCTGGGTATCAGGGTAAGTTCCTTCCCTAAAAGGGTAGTCAGTCATTGGCACAGCCCCCAGGGCAGTGATGGAGCCCCCATTCCTGGAGGGATTTAAAGGCCATGTGGATGTGGCACGAGGGGACAAGGGATAGTGGTGGCCTTGGCAGTGCTGGGGGAACGGTTGGAATCCATCTCAGAGGGCTTTTCCCATCTAAAGGATTCTGTGATTCTGTTCTGATTCTGTGAATAAGGAAACAGTGTGACTGCGTCATCAGTTGTCATTTTACCAGCAAAATCTCACTGCCATTTCCTCTTAGATGGCAATTCACAGAATCTCCTCCCACATGGCTCTTCCAGCTGAGCTTCACAAAAAGCAAGTGTAAGCTGGCAGGGGGAACAAACCCATCTCCCATCTGGCAGGGGGCAAGAAGAGGAAGGCAGCAGGCTGAACAAGAACAAGACAAAAACATGCCCAAATGCTAGAAACATGGCAAAGTATTTCCTTCTGACTGGAAGGGAAGGGAGAAGGGCTGGCACTGGACTGCACATGGTATCTTTTTGCTGTAGATGTAAAAATCTTTTCAGCTGCAGTCAGACCATGCTGCAAATGTGCTTCCTTAAATTTGATAAGAGAATTGTTGCTGAAAATGCCCCATGTCCCGTGACTCTGCACACAAAGTGTCCCTGCCCTCCTGGCAAGGCACCTCAGTTGGAGAAGAGTTTGCAATTCCTATAATCAGCTAATGAAATGGTCAGCCAAAGCTATCTTAGTAACCTGCAGTGACAGTGCCCATCAGTGTCACTGCTAATTCCATACCTGGAGAAGCAGAAGGGAAGACCCTTCCGTGCTTTTTAACTTTCTCCTCACACATATGCGTCTCCCAGACTAGTTATTTACCTGAAATATCACCTATTTTCCTACTCAGACAAGGCTGTTTTTCTAACTCAATCAGTGTCCCAGCTCTTTTTAAACTTGTTGAGATCTACAAATGAAAACCCAAAGAAAATTCTTCAACAACGAAAAACCCCTCAGGTTCCTTTTGCCCAGCAGGTAAAATAACCAGTGAGGGGTTGGACCCATCTCAAGGGAAAACAAGATCACAAAGATCAAAAATCTAAAAAAAAATTTCATGGACTTTAAATCCAAACCAGCTGAAAAGCCTTTATTCTCTCATTTTTTGACATTTTATTCTTGGCTAAAAAAAAATAGAAAGCTCTAGTTTGGAATAGTTTGTTTTTGAGGAGAAGAATGCTTGAGGAGAAGGAGATGCCTTATGCTGCAGAAGCCTTTATGGAATTACATCCACAACCACACAGTCACTCCAAAGAAGGTACATTTCCATGTTCTGGAAGGCAGACTAAGACAGCAAAATTTGGCTTCCACATGCTCAATTACAGCCATTTCCTGAACTGGCTGAACGGTATAAAGAGAATAAATGACTTTTGTTAAAGAACAGGAAAAAAGAGCCCTTCAGGTTTCCCCACAGGTAGGATGGCATTCCTGCAGGAAATCCAAGTTGTTCTGGAAGAAGAAACACAATTAGCCAAAATACTGACCTTCCTTAGCTGGCTTTCATATTCTTCTCGGAGTTCTCCTGTTTTGCTTAATTTAATGGGTGCTCTGAATATAAAGTCTGGAAAGAAAAGGGGAAAAAAAGGAAATATTTTTTAGTACAGGATAACTGGTGTTGGCCATTATTTCCCAAAAAGGGTGAGATCTCCAGAGGCTGCACAAGAGCTTCTGCAGCACTTTTTCCAAGCCCAGATGTTTATATTCTGCCACTGCTATCACAGCTCTGTTTAACATACAGAAACATCAGGAGGAGGAGGATGGCCAAGTAATCCCACTTTGCACTTCCCGAGTTTCCTTTGAGATTCTCAAGGGTCCTTGACAAGCAGTTAAGCAATCAGGGAGCACGGGGAGGATGTAAACACAGGGGTGAAGTAACAGCCCGGAGATGTCACAGGGAATCTGAGTCCAGGGAATTAAGCAGGCTTCAGGCACAGGGAATAAACCCAGGCTTCAGGCACAGGGAATCTGAGTCCTGGGAGTAAACTCAGGCTTCAGGCACAGGGAATAAACCCAGGCTTCAGGGACAGGGAATAAACCCAGGCTTCAGGGACAGGGAATAAACCCAGGCTTCAGGGACAGGGAATCCGAGTCCTGGGAGTAAACCCAGGCTTCAGGCACAGGGAATAAAGCCAGGCTTCAGGCACAGGGAATAAAGCCAGGCATCAGGGACAGGGAATCCGAGTCCCAGGTATAAAGCCAGGCTTCGGGCACAGAGAATAAACCCAGGCTTCAGGGATAGGGAATAAAGCCAGGCTTCAGGGACAGGGAATAAACCCAGGCTTCAGGGACAGGGAATCCGAGTCCTGGGAGTAAACCCAGGCTTCAGGGAGAGGGAATAAAGCCAGGCTTCAGGGACAGGGAATAAACCCAGGCTTCAGGGACAGGGAATAAAGCCAGGCTTCAGGCACAGGGAATAAAGCCAGGCATCAGGGACAGGGAATCCGAGTCCTGGGTATAAAGCCAGGCTTCGGGCACAGAGAATCTGAGTCCCAGGAATAAAGCCAGGATTCAGGTGCCTGCTGCAGGCAGACACCCCCGGCACACAGGCTGCCAGCAGCGCACCCCGAGTTCACAGCCCTGCCCTTGTGCTGCTGAAGCCAGGGATCGGGAACGCTCCCTGTCTGCTCGGGAATGCCTCCTCCACATCCCCCTGTGCCACGGGCACCGAGCAAGCGCAGCCTTTGTCCCGCTTGCAGGGCACTCCCAGATCAGGGTTTTGGAGCTGAGCGGGCAGCATGCTCTGTCTGGCAGGAGCTCCCTGCCCTGCTCCCACTCCCTCCCTCTCCCCTCGGGAAGCCAGAAACCAAAAGCATAATGGCACAGGGTTATAGCTCAGCTTCCATCCCTGCAGTCTCTTATTCCCAAAGGAGTCCCTTGCTTGTATCAGCCTCAAAGCTCCCTCCCACTTCCGTGCAGTGCAAGTCTGGGCAAGCTACACTTCAGCTGGAGGAGCCTGGAGGCAAGAGGGAACAACCAGAACAAAACAACAACCCCTGGACAACCATCCTGGCTCTGTCCATATCAGTATTCCAGGCAGGGTGCAGCACAGCTCATCATCCCAACGTGCTACATACAGGTCAGAATGGAGCAGGTTTGAGCAAGGAGGAAACATCAGGGGTACCTCCTTTCCCTGCTAAAATTAAAGGATATAAACCAGCAGCTCCACTACAGGTTTTCACAGAATCCCAAGATTTTTTAGGCTGGGAAAGACGTCTGAGGCCATGGAGTCCAATCTGTGACCAATCCCACCTTGTCACCCAGCCCAGAGCACTGAGCGCCCCATCCAGTTGTTCCTTGGACACCCCCAGGGATGGGGACTGCACCACCTCCCTAGGCAGCCCCAATGCCTGACCACCCTTCCAGCGAAGAAATTCCTCCTGCTTCCCAAAGTGAACGCACAGCTTGAGGCTGTTTCCTCTTGTCCTGTCCCTGTTCCCTGGGAGCAGAGCCCAAACCCCCCTGCAGCTGCCCCCTCCTGTCCGGGAACTGTGGAAATCCAGAAGGTCTCCCCTGAGCCTCCTTTTCTCCAGGCTGAGCCCCCCTCTCAGAACTTCCCTTACGTTCTGTCTGGCTCCAAGTGAAAGGCAGAGGCCAGGGTGGGTGAATCCAACACCCAGCTGCCGACTTTTGCTGGGCATCCTCTGGCTCACGGCCACATTTCCCCTGTCCCTGGGGACAGCCCCGGTGCCCAAACATGCCACTTCCAGACTGATGAAATCCCGTTTGTCCTGCTTTCCCCTTCCAAAATTCCACGGGAGCCCTGTAACTGCAGTCCCTCCTGCGGCGAGGGCGAGTGCAAACTCCGCAGGCAATGCCGGAGCTGCACAAATCACACAGCCTTTCTTTAGCATTCAGAGGCAGAAAAAGCATCTCAGGGAAGCAAACATTATAGATCATAAGGCCTTTCTTCTCATAAAAGAGCTGCTGTTTCCTCGTACCCACATGCCTGCACGAGCCAGGCTTGTTTTCAAAGGAAAACATCCCAAGTGTCCCTACACATGTGATAAAAATCCCAAGTGATGTTGATGCTGGGGGGGCCAGGCTGCATTCCTGCTCCTGCTTCTGCGCCCGCAACCAGCCACGCTGGAAACCTTCCACTGGCTTCCCAAAATGTTTTTTCAATTGTGTCCTTGAGCGGTTCCAGTTCTTGGTGAACTTTATCAAGCTGAAATTTCCACAGAGACAGTCCCAAGAGCAGCAGCAATCTGTAACTGGCCTGCAGCAAACTTTGATTACTCCTCGATGTTTAAGGCTTGTCTCCAGAGCTAAAAAGGTGGAGTTTTCCCCTCCAGGGCACAAGCTAACCCGAGGGAGACACTTCAACTCTCTCATTTCTCACTTGGGCTCAGCAAGCTGGAGGAAATTTTAAATAATGGAGTAACATTTATGTCTAAGTTGTGGTGGTTGAGCTAAAGGGGCCCAACACCAGGTGGAAGCAACTTTATCAACAGTATCTTTATGCACAAACTTGTATATTTTACAGATGGGTCAAAAAGAGATAAGCCCCAAATTTCCAACTCTGTATAGAAGAGATGAAAACAAAAATGCATGCAATGATGTACACCTGCATTCTACAGAACTCCAGAATGGGTCAGGCTGGCAGGGACTACTGTGGTCACCTGGTGCCACCTCCCTGCTCCAGCAGGGCCATCCCAGAGCACAGGATTGTGTCCAGAGGGGTCTGGAATATCTCCAGTGAGGGAGACTCCACACCCTCTCTGGGCAGCCTTTTCAGTGCTTGGTCATTGCACAGGAAAGAAGTTCTTCCTTATGTCCAGCTGGAACTTCCTGGGCTCAGTCCCTGCCTGTGGCTCTGGTGCCATTGCTGGGCCTGGAGCAGAGCCTGGACCGTGCTCTGCCCCTCCTGCACACAGGGACACCCAGGGACACTCGGGGACAGCCAGGGCTGAGGCCCCTCTCACTGGAGCTCCTCTCCAGGCTGAGCAGCCCCAGCTCCCTCAGCCTTTCCTGGGCACCGAGATGCTCCAGGCCCCTGCTCAGCTCCAGGAGCTCCTGGCCCTGCTGTGCTGAGGATCCAGAGCTGGACACAGCACCCAGAGGTGCCTCCAGGGCTGGGCACAGGGGCAGCATCCCCTCTGCTGACAGGACAGAAGGGTGCTGCACCCAAGGATGCTCTGTCAGCACAGAACCATTCCAAGTGGAACCGGACCAGTCCTTGAACTGGGAGGAAGCTGAGGTGATCAGAGCATCGCATGTCTGGCACACCTCTGGCACACCTTCCCTACCAGTTCTGGATGCTCAGGTCCAGGACAAGGCTGCTCAGCTGGTTCAATGTGTGCCACAGCCTAGGACAACAACAAAGCAGGCAAAACCATGGAAGAAAAGGCTTTTTACTTGATTTTGCAGCAAATCTCGTGCTTGCCCTTCCTCTTGAGTGATCTGTGGGTCAACAGAACTGGCTCCTGAATGAAGCTGACTCTGCTGGGAGGGCTGCTGGGAGGGCTGCTCCTTCCCAGCCTGGTGAGAGCACCGAAATAGTCATGGTAGCAGATCAAACCTGGCATCCTGCTTTCTTATGCTGGCAGTCAAGAGTTGCACCCTATTGTGCTCAGTCTTGGAAAAAACAACTGGTTTCTGCACTATTTGAGAGGACAAAGGATTTTCTAATTATTTAACACTGGTTTTCTTTTTAAGAGGCATCTGACTTGCAGCCTCAATCCCCTTGAATGAGCCCATCCTTTCCACACCAGCTCGGAAGTGTGTCTTACACACCATCTCCGTGGAGCCGCACTCCTGACCGGCACATTTTAAATTTACTGGCAGGAGACTCAGAAACCTCCATCTGGCGAATTCAGCAACATGGGCTGACTAAAAGTAAAGCTGAACTCGATTCAGAACCCTTCGGGTCCCTGTCAGTCCTTCAGAAGCTCCTGGGGTTCGCCAAACCGATGCCATCAGGCAAGTCCCAGCTCTGCCACCAGCAGGAGCGAATCCCCCTCGCCCCCAGCTTCCACAGAAACTTTCAGCAGGCTCTGCAGCTTCCCTTTCCCTTGAGCTTTTCACTGCTTTTCCTTTTAACTCCTGGCAGTTAACACCTGCAGCTGAGGATGAAATCTTAAATGTTTTCAAAACACAAAACAAGAAGTTAGGAATTTTCTGACCCTAGCACAGGTCTAACCACTACTCAAGTGGAAAATTGTTTTCCAAGAGTTAATGATCCACTGCCATGCCTCTCACACTGACCACTGAGGTTAGCCCTGGGATAATTTAAGTATTGTGGTGCGCTGGAGAGAGGACAATGAGAAAAAAGATGGAGGTGCAAGCCCTCTGACAGCCTCACAGCACAGTTACTGCCCCCAGAGAGGCACCCTATCCTATCTTCCTAGGAAATCTTAAATTTAACTCATCCCACCAGCAATACAACACCGTGACAAGGAGGAAAAAAGGGATGGTGTCAGTTTTAATCAGTTTGATGTGGGCAGCAAATCACTGCTTTTCCCGAGACAGGGAAAGGCTTCTTTGGGATTGCCACTTCCAAACTTGTAGCGCTGTGCTCTTGAAACAAAAACACAACTAGTGACAGGCCACAGAACAACAGAAATGACAGGAACTTAAGGAAACACCAGGAAATGCTCAAGAACCAGACTGGTTTGGTCCAGCGGGGAAAGGGGAAAGCCACTGCCAAAAAAGGACTGGGAGGAAGGAGGGGGAAGTCATTTTACAAGTCTGGCAAAAACACGCCACCCCTCTTGCACGAGCGTCAGTTAGTGATTGTTGTGCATTGCTACTGGGCAGGGGAGAAACAAAAGAAATCTGATTCTCTGAAATGTGAATGCACCCATTTTCTCACAAATCAGGCTGAGCACCTCGCTGCAAACATATTCTGCTCCTTCTCCTTGGCCAGCCGAATCCTCAAACACACACCCGCAGTCTCCAAGCCTCCCATCTGCTGCTCCTCTCTGCCTTCCAAGAATTTCACCAAGCAACTGTTTTAATATAAGGAACCTCACTGAGCAAAGCATTGCAGCCAGCACTGCAGCTTTAGCTCCAAGTCTGGCCCTACAGCAGCACCTAGGGCGCCTTCCCAGGTGCTCTACGGAACTTGGGGATGCCCACAGAGGGGACGTGGGAGCCATGGGCCACCTGCCTCCTTCTGGAGCAGCAGCTGGGGCCAGGCTGAAGGCAGCAGCACAGCTCCTAGGGAATCAGATGCCCAGGAGCTCTCAGGCAAAACCAGCCCATGCCAGGCAGCGAGCGTGTGTTTCTCTGCTGATTTTCACCCAGTTCTGTTTGACAAGTGTCATGACAAGGACTTTGACTCTGCACCTATTTGGCCACCTAGTGCAGAATCCCCAGCCTCGGCCAGGCTCTGAGGGCTCCTTGAGCCCACTGCTATGGAAGAAATCCCAAAGGGAATAACAAAAACTGGGACATGAAACCTTGATTAATGAGCCTGTTTAAGCTGGAATAATCAAGGTATGTCAAGTGGCCATACCGAGTAGTTTTAAAGACTTTGCACATTTTAAGGGATTTAATTAAATACCTGAGCTTAATCAGTTTTTGATAACAGAATCACATAATAATGTCTTCCATGGTGAGATGGCTGGCTCAGTGGATGAGCACAGAGCAGCAGGTGTTGGAAGGGACTGTATAGATCACCTCATTCCACCCCTTGCCATGGGCCTTCCACTGTCCCAGGCTGCTCCAAGCCCCATCCAGCCTGGCCTTGGGCACTTCCAGAGATCCAGGGGCAGCCACAGCTGCTCTGGGTACCTTGTGCCAGGGCTTTAGCACATTTACAGGGAAGAACTTAATTCCCAACATCCCATCTAAACCTGGTGAGAAGCCATTCCCCTTTGTCCCGCACACATCTCACACAGCTCAAGATAAGGAGAGAATGAAAACTAATTCTGCTTTCAAAAGCCCAGCTAAGACACTGCACAAGCATTCCTGCAGCACGGCTGGACACTCTCATCCAAGGAGTCCATTTAAGCACGGCTGGCACCACTGCCCTGGAGCAGAGGGTGACTGGGGCAGCTCCCACTGTCCCTCCTCCGCAGGAACCGCTCCCAGCGCTGCAGCTCAGCTGCCCCTGGACGGCCCATCTGTTCATGGATTCAGCAAATCCTTCCGTGTGAAGGCTTCCCAAATCTCTTCCAGGTTAGTGGGGTTAGTTCAAACCACCAATTTAAGCTGTTTAAGCTCATCCTGCCAATTCTTCCCACAGCCAATTAGAGGGTGCTGACACAAGCATGAGGCGGGAGACCAGAAACGCTGGGAAAGGAACGGGTTGGGCTAAAAGGATGTTTATCTGTAGCTTAAATCCTTGTTTGCCCTACAGCGTTCCCCTCAGCACTGCTATGCTGCTGAAGTGGGCTGTGCTGCAACACCTCTCCAACCAACAGACCCCAGAGCATCCCGAGTTCTGACAGCAGCGAGGTGGGCATCGCCAGCAGCTCCCACCGGGAAAGAGCAATGCCACTGTCTCAGACGAGGCTTTGTTTTGAAGGGAACACAAGGAGCAGTTTTCGAGGAGTTGAGAAGGCGCCTGGCTTTGGAGGCAGGGAGGAAACGTGCAGCTAAAAGCCATGAACACAGGGATGATGGACTTTTTTTATGTCAACAAGCCACTAGGACTTCCCGTGGTGCAAAACCCTTCCTGTCTTGATGCTGCACCAACCTGCCCAACTCCTGGCAGCGCCGTCGGAACCGTTCACTTTTTGGGCCAAAGTTACCACAAAAAGACCAGAGGAAGTGGGGAAACCCCCGCCGCGGCCGGCATCCCCCCCGGGGGAGGATGCTCTCCGTGCCCTGCACTCCCGACAGGCCGGAGCAGGGTGGCTCAGCCCGAGCGGGGAGGGGGCGCTGGGGCTGAGCCCCCGCCGGCTCACCGCACCCCGGCGCCGGGCCCCGCCCCCGGGCGCAGGCCCCGCCCCCGCGCGGGAAGAGGCCCCGCCCCGTCCCCCGCGGGTTCGCGGCACGTCCCGCGCCGGCCACGCCCCCGCCCCCCGGGCCGAGCTCACCGCACCTCCCGCGCGCCGGCCCCGCCCCCCCGGGCTGAGCCCCCGCGAACCCACCGGGCTGAGCCCCGCCCCCGCCCCGCGCCCCCCGCCCCTCCCGCTCCGGGATGGGGGGGCGCAGGTGCCGCCGCCGCCGCCGCCGCCGCCGCCGCAGCCGCACCTTGGTCCGGCGGCCGCTGCTCCCCGCCTGCTGCTCCGGCCGCCGTGCTGGCTGCGGGCTCGGCCTGCCGCCGCCGGGCCCGTGTGGAGAGGCGGCTGCGGCACAGCGGGCAGCAGAGGCCCGGGCCCTGCAGGCAGCGCTGGAAGCAGGCGAGGCAGAGCGAGTGGCGGCAGGGCGGCGTCACCGCCTCCACCAGCGCCTGCCGGCACACCGGGCACTCGGCCACCGACAGCACCACCGCGTCCTGCTCCTCCTCGGCCGCGGGCCGGCCCCGCCGCCGCCGCCCCCGCACCGCGGCCCGGCCGCCGGCACCCGCCGCCGCCGCCGCCATCTTCCCACACTTTGAAGGGCCGCGGCGGCCACGCCCCTCCCGCATAATTCATGAGGGGCCGCCCCCCGCGGGGCATAGTAATGAGCGCCGCGCGCCGCTCCCGCCTCCGCGCCGGCCACGCCCATCATGAATATTCATTGCCGCCGCAGAAGGTCCCGCTCTTTGTCGGGACGGGCCGGCCGCCCGGTTGTTGAGGACGAAGGATGGAATCACAGATGGTTTGGGTTGGAAGGACCCTACAGATCACCCAGGGCCACCCCTGCCATGGCAGGGACACCTCCCACTGTCCCAGGCTGCTCCAGCCCTGTCCAGCCTGGCCTTGGGCGCTGCCAGGGATCCAGGGGCAGCCACAGCTGCTCCGGGTACCTGTGCCTGGGCTTTTCCATTCTCCTAGGGAACAATTCCTTCCCAACATCCCATCCATCCCTGCCCTCTGGCAGTGAAAGCCATTCCCTGGGTCCTGTCCCTCCACCCCTTGTCCCCAGTCCCTCTCCAGCTCTCCTGGAGCCCCTTCAAGTGCTGCAAGGGGCTCTGAGCTCTCCCCACGTGAACACCCCCAGCTCTGCCAGCCCGTGATTGCAGCAGGTGCCTGGTCTTTCTCCGTCCTTATCCCAGGAGCCTTTTGTTCAGTCTTCCCTCCGCTGTCCAGCTGAGGAGGGGAGTGACGGAGCAGCTTTGGTGGGTACTCGGCGTCCAGCCAGAGTTAAACCACCATGGATGGTGACTCAGAGCGAACCAGAGGAGGCAGAGCCTCTGCACCAGTTGCTATGGAAATCTCTTGCACTTCTCTTCTGCTTTTCATCTCTTTACTGGGCCACCAAACTAATCTGTCTATCCATCATGTTTTAGCACCCTCTCTGGTGAAGCCTCTCAGCTACGTTGGGTTGGCAGAAGAGAAAATGTGGCTGCAGAGGCAGAGGTGAAGCCCTACACCTTTGAGCCTCCCTGAGCAGGCTCCTCTCTCCTTGGCTGGAGAGAGGAAGGGGTGATTCATGCCCAAGAAACAGCCTCTGCACGTGTGCCAGGAACTCGCTGGGGGATATCATTAACTTTCTGTCTCACCCACACGTCTATCTTTAGTTGTCTCTGGCTGTTGAATGACTAGAAGGATACCAGCATGTGGATCCCTGCTGTTGTGGGCTCCACGAAACGCCAGTTGACAAAAAAGTTGCTTCTCGTGAAACAAAGCACTCGTACTGACTTTATTAAGACAAATTATGGCAGCGGTTTGGGACTGGACTTAGTCCAGCAATTTGTGTGTCTGTCCTGTGGATGCTGCTGCTGGCCAGAGCCAGATGGAGAGTGCTGTTCCTGAAATCCCCACAACGCTGGTGCTCCCGGGATCAGCCTGGCCGGGGAGCTGGGCACTGGGGAGCCCCGGGGAGGGACAGAGAACGTGGCAGTAGGAGACGCTTCCCCACCAAAGGCACGTGTAGGACAAAGAGCTGTGCAGGGCTGTAGCCCTCTGCAGAGTCCTAGGCACGCTGGGTTTGGGAAGGGATCTCTGCCAGCTGTACTCCCAAATTCTGCACATCCAGCCTGCCCTGGACAGAACTTGGTTTCTGTGTCTCCAGCTTGTCTTCCAGCCCAAAGCCCCACAGGCGGCGATGGTTTGACACGGCCAGAGGGCAGGATCAAATGGAAGGCTGGGAAGAAATATTTTGCAAGAAGAATCATCCCAACATGGCCCAGGCTGCCCAGGGAAGCTGTGGTTGCCCCATCCCTGGAAGGGTCCAAGGCCAGGTTGGACGGGACCTGGAGCAGCCTGGGACAGTGCAAGGTGCCCAGGGCAGGGGGCGGCACTGCGGGAGCTTTGGGGTTCCTCCTGCTCCACTGCCCTCTGTGGTTCTGCGGCTCGGGACGTGCGGAGCTCAGGGCTGGCCTGCAGAGGGAATCCTAAGCCCGTGCAAGGCTCCAGCCTCAAATCCTGCCGTCCCCAGCCAAAACCTCTGCCTTGCCCAGCCTGTCAGGGAACGTTTCTCTGCTTCCCGCCTCTCCCGAGGAGCTGGCAGGGTCTTGCCACCACTGTTTCTCCTCCCAGCGATGATGCTGGCCCTAGCCAGGCAGATCTCCTCCAGGGGTGCAGGTGGGACGTGTCATGTGCATACAGACGGGCCCATGGCACTGTGCTCTCCCATTTTTCCTCTCTATCCTTCCCCCTTGTTTTAGTCAGCCTTTCTTCAGCCCTGCCTCTTGCTTGCTTGCTGATCTCATGCCTGGAGGAGAATCCCTTGCCACTGTCCTCTCTGTATCGCTGGTTTGCACAGATTACAGGCTTTATTTGGGTTTGTGCTCGGCAACATGCTCAGACTCTAAAAAAATGACCAGGTTTCCCATTCCAGGTTGGACTACATGCTTCCATCGGTAAATTACCTTCTTAAGCCTCACCAGCCATTGACTGCCTTAAACCCTCAAAAAGGTGTGTCTTTAGAGCTCTTCAAACCTGCCTGCTCTCCAGCAAGGTGGAGTTTCACACATTGGAAAGGAGTCCACGGGAACACTCTGATGAACATTCCCCAAACACAGTCACCTTCAGGAGACCTCCGTGAGGAGCTGGATCACCCGGCAGGAAGGGAGCAGGGAATCGTGGGCTGGGTTGGGCTGGAAGGGAGGTTAAAGCTCATCTCATTCTAACCCCCTTCATGTGGGCAGGGACTCCTTCACTGTCCCAGGCTGCTCCCAGCCCCAGTGTCCAGCCTGGCCTTGGGCAGTGCCAGGGATCCAGGGGCAGCCCCAGCTGCTCTGGGCACCTGTGCCAGGGCCTGCCTGCCCTCACAGGGAACAATTCCTAATTACCAATAGCCCACCTAATCCTGCCCTCTAGTTTTTGAATCCCCACGTGAGGAGAGGAAACCCACGAGGCTTCAGGCTTAGGATGGGAATTGTGTGAAGTTGTGGCACAAGGAAAATGTGGACTTTGCTCTGTTTAGCTCTTCTGCGGTGTTCTCTGCAGGGTGATGGAGGATGCACGCTGATAACAACAGGATTGGTAGCTGCCTGGCCAGCATCCCAGCCTGTCCCAGCACCGGGGGGTACAGCAGGACCAGGGGGGCAGCAGGACCAGGGCACTGCCTGTCCTGGTGCTGGCACTGCTGGGGCACCTCGAATCCTGGGGGCAATTCCGGGCCCCTCACTCCGAGGAGGACAGCAGCTCCTCCATTCCCGAACAGGACTTACTCCTGCAGCCCAGTTCCTGCAGACCAGCTTCCAGCAATTCCGAGTCCTGTGGGTTTCCAGCTCCGTTGCCTGCAGCTGACATCCCTCTCATGTGCATTTCTCCTCGCCCACGCTGGATCAAACGTCAGGGACGCAGGGCTACAAACGTCCAAGGAAAGGTGCAGTGTGCAGCCAGCTCCTCCAGCCTGCAGCCCGGCCAGCTCACACTCCAGCCACAGGGCTTGCAAGGTGGGGAATGTTATTGGAGCCATGCTGTTTACTCAGTAGTTTGTAGGAGATTCTGTTTCCATTCTCAAAAAAAAAAAAAAAAAAAAAAAAGAAAAAAAAAAAAAAAAAAAGAAAAAATGGAATTTTCTTGTCTTCTTGATTGCCCAGAAAACATAAAGTGAGTTTGACCTAAAGACTCAGGAACCAGAAGACAAACAGAACACGCCCATATTTTGTTATTTTCAGGCCAATGCCATGGTTTTTGGAGCCCGATTCATTATCACAGATGGATTGATGTTGGCAGTATTGAACTGTCAGACAGATTCCTTCACAGATGAAGATAAAGAGCCTTGGTTTTGCCAAAGGGTGAATGTATTCTTTATGAGACCCAACAGAGATGTAACACAGCACCTTGCTCCTGACAAGGCTGGCCTTTATTTCCTGGGTCTGCACTTAGGACATGCCTGAACTTTCCCATAAGTTTTAGCCCTGATGTGGGGCCAGGATCTACAGTCCTGAATTCAGCTGTTGCTCTTGCAGCAGAGGCACAAAATAACTTCATTGACTTGGACTTTGTGTCCCCATTTTTCTAAGTACTTTCATAACTTGCCCACAGACTTGTGCTACAAATGGGCTTTTCAAGTCAGCCCTGTGCAAAGGAAGAGCTGGGAGAGGAGGTACCAGCTTTTCCTGGTGGGAGCTGGAAGGAGCCTGCTGTTTACCCAAACCCCTTTAAACATCTTTATCGAGGCACGAGGGGAAAAGAGAGGGGCATTGCTAGAAAAACTTGCAGAGAGCTGGAAATGAGTGGAGCAGTGAAAAAAGGGAAATGGCATTAGGTGGTGGCAACTTCAGTCTCTGGGTCCAACAGCAGCAGGACATGAAGGTGCTGCAGAGAGCCCAGAGGATGCCATGGGGATGCTCCAGGGCTGGAGCCAGGCTGGGAGAGCTGGGGGTGCTCACCTGGGGAGGAGAAGGCTCCAGGGAGAGCTCAGAGGGCTAAAGGGGCCTGAAGGGGCTCCAGGAGAGCTGGAGAGGGACTGGGGACAAGGGATGGAGGGACAGGACACAGGGAATGGCTTCCACTGCCAGAGGGCAGGGATGGACATAGGGAAGAAATTCTTCCTTGTGAGAAGAATTCCCATTTGTGGCTGGCCCTGGAATGTGACAGCACAGCTTGTGCTCTCTGGAGAGGTCGGTGCCAGATGATGTGCAGAGTGTCCCTGGATTCTGGGCTCCTGTATCCCTGGAGTTCCTGGTCCTTCAGCAGAATCCCATTTGCCATTCCCGGGGAGGAGTGGTACAATTGTCGTTAGAGCTGGTAAACAACAGTTTGTGACCATCCCTGCAGATGTCTCAGCCCTGTCCTCTGCTCTGCACGCTGGGCTGTGCTCTTGGAGGGTCACAGGTATTCCTGGGGGGAAGAGCCAAGGTGGGGTGAAGATTCACCTGCTTTTCATCACTGGGATTCAGTGTTTCCCCCTTTCTTCCCAGAATATATGTCCAGCCCATGTGGGAACAGAAACGGGTCTTGATTTCTTTTGCTCGCAGCTTAAAGAGAAAATAACAAAGCTGGTGATTCAAAGGGATACTAAAAGCTTTCTTATTACAAAGATTTCCCTCATATCCAGCTCCAGGAACAGGCACCTGCAAGCATGGTTTGGTACAGGGGCATGTGTTGGCACCTGGGGTAGAGAGACAGACAAAATTAAGAGATGGATGGGAAGAAGAGGTTTTTTTCTGCAGAAATTGTCCTTGATTTCTTTCATCTCTGCAAGAAATGTGGTTGGTGTGACCAGGATAAGGGGTTTGGGGACTCTGTGGCAGACCAGTGGCTTGGTGCCACTCTCAGTGGGGGATGGCAGCAGGCACAAACATCTCACACCCTGGAAAGCCCAGTCCTGGGCTTGAATTAAGAGAACAAAATGAACAGCTTGGCTGATGGGGGAGATCTCCTGTCACCAAAGGGGTCACAGGTGATCACAGTTCCTTCCTGGCCAGTGGTGTGGGAAAGCTGAAGGAGATAATGGGAAGAGTTGTAGACATGAAGGCATTTGCAAAGAAGAAGCCCAGGAACCCTGCAGGGTCTGGGAGCTCCATCCAAGCCTTCCCGGGGTGGAACATGAAGGTGTTTATTGCTGCATTAAAACCTGTGTGCTAATGAAGTGTCCTGCTCTGAGCACCCCTGAGCTGTGAAGGTGGAACAGGAGGAGTGGGTAAAGAACCACACAAAATCTGGTCTAAGGAAGCTGCAGAAATTCACCTCCATCACGAACTGGTGGCCCTGGCTTATTCTGGCCATGGGAAGTGGGGACACAGCTGCTCAGGGAGCATCCAGTGCTGCCCAGCTTCTCCATGAGGATCTCGGAGAGCAGAAAGCTGAGCCCCACAGGCAGCAGGGAAGGGCTGGCAGCCCGAGCTGGACCACTTCGTGCAGGACCCGGGGAGCAGCAGGAACAGGAGCGACGTTGTGTGGAGGCCAGGTGGCTCCTCCAGGGATGACGGCATGACCAGCGCTTTTCCAAGCCATGGTGTTTCATGCCCATCGTGCGGAGCTGGGTGGGAGCACTGCTCCCCACGCTGCTGGGGTGCTGCGGGGAGGGTTTGGGACTGTGGGCTGGGACCGGGGGGTTCCTGAAGGCAGGGGCTACACTGGGTATTTAGAGAGCTTTATGGAGCAGAGGGAATGCCAAGCAGCTGGTGGGGAGAGCCGGGTGTCCAGGTGGCGTTTGACAGGGAGAAGGGGCGCAGCCGGGCCTTGTTTGGGGCGGTGATGTACCCCGTTAATGTCACCTCTTGGCTCGTAGCCCCCAGGGCGAGGTCCAGCCCAGCAGAGCCCCGGCCGGGCTGCAGGGCTGCAGGGGTTAACCCTGCGGCTCCCGCACCACCTCCCCGCCCGCCCTCCCTCCTCCCTCCCTCCCGCCGCCGAGGAATTTCCTAAAACACCCCCCCAAAAAAAGTGGGAATATAACAATAATAAAAAAAAATTATAAAATACCCACCCTGCGGATCCCCCCTCCCGCTTCGATCTCCGCCTTTAATAGTAACAAACAACTCCTCGACTCTCCCTAAAGGAGGCGCCTTTGATCGGAGCGAGGCGAGCCCCGCCGGGCACCGGCACCGGCACCCCCGGGCACCGACACCGCCGGCACGGCAGCACCCCCGGCACCGGCACCCCCGAGCACCGGCACTACCGGCACCGGCACCGCGACCGCCGGGCACCCACAGCCCCGGGCACAGGCGCCGCCGGGCACCGACAGCTCTGACAGAGGCATCGGAGCGCTGCCGGCACGGGCAGCCCCAGGCACCGACAGCCCCGGGCACCGAGAACCCCAGGCACCGGCAGCCCCAGGCACCGGCAGCCCCGGGCACCGACAGCCCCGGGCACCGACATCCCCGGGCACCGAGAACTCCGGGCACCGTCAGCCCCAGTCACCGTCAGCCCCGGGCAGCGGCAGCCTCAGGCACCGACAGCCCCGGGCACCGGCAGCACCGGGCACCGGCAGCCCCGGGCACCGACATCCCCGGGCACCGAGAGCCCCAGGCACCGGCAGCCCCAGGCACCGGCAGCACCGGACACCGACATCCCCGCGCACCGACAGCCCCGGGCAGCGGCAGCCCCGGCTCCGGCACCTCCGGGCACCGCACCGTGCTCCGAGGCGCCCGACCCCGGAATCGAGAGCGCGGCCCCGCCGGGCAGCAGCAGCGGGAGCGAAGCCTTCAGCGCAGACCCCTGGACATCACCGGGACATCGGGCAGCGCGCCCCGGGCACCGGCAGCGAAGCCCCAGGGCACCAGCACCGGGCTGCGATGCTTCCCGGGGCGGGTCCCCTCGCCTTCCTCCTCCGGTGCCTCCTGCTCCTCTTCGCCTCCGAGAGCCGAGCCCGGGCTCGTAAGTCTTACCCGCTCTTGTCCCGGCTGCGCTGCTTCCCTCCGTGCCTCAGTGTCCCCGGCACCGGGGTCCCCAGGAGTTGGCGGGGGTGCTTGGCGGGCATGGCTGAGGGCACAGGGAGGTGCCACGGCAGGTGTTGGACCCCCGCGGCTGGGATGTGCCGGAACATGCCACCGGCCAGGTTTGCTGTCCCGCGCTGGGGACAGCCGTGTCCCCTCTGCCTGCTGCTGTCCCCGCCTGCTTTGCGGGGCTCTAGAGCACCGAGCACTGCTCTGCGTGCTGGTGAGGGGGCTGGGGGGCTCCGGGGGCTGGCAGGGGCGGGAGGAAGGTCCGGGACCCCCTTCCATGGGCTAGAAATGCCTCAGAGCAGGAGGTTGTTTTCCAGACCTTCCTCCGCACAGATCCCACCCTGCACGAGTGCATCTCCCCTCCGAGGGTGGACGGGGACAGGGACAACGCCTCCCCCGCCCCAGACAAAGCTGGGGCTTTCCTCCATATCCATCCCTTGTCCATGTCCGTGTCCATCCCTCAGTCTCTCCCAACGGGCTGACTGAGGCAGAGAAGGTTTGGGATAAGGAAGGGAGGTTTGGCACTTCCCACAGAAAGGCTTGAAAGACTTGGCCAGAGCTGCTCAGGAGCTTGGAGGGTGTTAACTGGGGCCAGGGGGTGGGCTTGGCTTGGGCAAAGCACTGGGACCCTACCAGTGGTGCTGGGCCACGTCGCAGAGCCACCAGAGCTCCGAGCAAATTGGAGCAGGACCTGTTGTGTCCTGCATTTATTCTTCCCTTTAATCTCCTGGAATCTCAGCGGAGACTGCCGGTGGCTTTGTCAGGGTGATTTACAACTTGCCTGCTGCCAGCAGTGCATTAGGCACTCAAATAATCATCCTCCCGGAGTGTGGACCCAAAACATGAGCATGGATTGCTCATCACGGCTGTGGGGTGTGCTGGGGGGGAAAGGGGGTGGATGGATGGGGCTGTGCAGAGCCCTGGAGAGCAAACTCCGGGTGAATGCAGCTCCTTTCTCTTCCCTGGGCTCATCCAAAGCTGCCAAACCCAACCCACAGCATCTGTTTCTTGAACGAGGGGTGTGGGTCTGACTCCCTGCCCCTACCAGGCTGCCGTGGTAGGGCTGGGAAGAGGATGGAGCCACATCCAGAAGGTGAAGCAGGTGTTAGGTGAGGTGTTTGCAGGTGGTAACAGCCTGTAAGCTGGCCATAAACTCTGCTGGCTGGGGGCAGGAAGGGCTTGTCTGATCTGGGGGGAAGTGCTGGGGCCCGTTTGCAGGACTGAAATGCTCAGAGCATGAAGATGAAGAGCTGGTGACTGTGGGATTGCAGCAGGGCTGGAGCAGGGAGGTCCAGGGCCACTGCCCAGCTCTGAAACGCTTCAGCTTTGCTGCAGGGCTTATTACACCACGTGGAGGGCTCGGCCAGGACTTGCCCCAAGGTCAAGGGCAGGCTGGTTCGGGTGACAGAGTCATCATCGAATTGTGGACTTCTCTCCACCGTGCACCTCTGCAGGCTCACACTTTTCTCAGGGCTGGGTGTTCAGGGAGAGTGAAGACAGGAATAAATTAGCTATGAGCAGGCTCATCAGCCAAGGGACCTACAGTGTCGTGGCTAAAAATAGGTGAGAAGCAGAAATGCTCGGGCTTGAAGGCAAGTCAGAAAAGAAGAATTTGCCCACAGAAACAGGCTATTTTAGGGGATTTGCTCTCTAGCTAAAAAGAAATATCAGAGGTACAGGTTACTGGGACAAGTGTGCTGCATTCTGAGTAATTCAGGGGCAATGGTTGAACACAACAATGTTTTGGCTGGAGGCATTTAAACACCAGCATCTCTGCAGAGCATGGGGCAGTGGTTCCCAGGAGCTTGGAAGCTGCTGTTTCATTTCTTTTTAACATGGTTGCTGGAGACAAGGGGGTTCCTGGGATCTTTCTGTCCTACAAGTTTGGGTCCAGCAGGGATGAAGGGTGCTCCAGATGGGAAAGGACCATGATGGAAAGTGAGTGCTGCACACCCTGCTCTAGGTAACAGAGCATTCCCTTGGGAAGGAGTGGGGGGAAGCAGGACCCTGTCTGCCTGGCTTCTCCACTCTGGAGAACTCAGAGATGCTTCATGAGGCTGGGTTTTCAGAGCCACAGAGTCCTCCAGGCTCCCAAAGCCCCAGGAAGAAAATTCCAGCCCAGAGCTGAGCGAGGCGAGTGGCAGGAATTGATCTGGATGTGAGCGGAGCCTTTAGGATGCCACATGTCAAGGGCCCCGTGTGTTTTAACCAGTCCCTTCTCAGCTGAGTTGCATTTTAAGCCCTTCATAAATACAAGGCTGTCACAGGAGTGCCTGGACTCTGTGTACCAGACAGTGCTCTTTACGCTTTATTTATGGCTGCTCTTAAGAACTGAGCTCCCTCCCTCACGCCCAGCAGGGCACTGGCTGGCAGGTGTGTGACCTCCAGAAAAGCTGAGAGCTCAGCTCAGGCATGCCCTGCTCCGGAGACAACTCCAAAGGTGCCATCTGGGGATGCAGGACCACCCTTCCCCCCTCAGCCTCGGGATGAAATGGGAGAGGAGGAGTGAGGGGACATGAGCAAGACCCCACAACCTCTTGTTGAGCCATCAAATTGCTCAGAACACTCGCAGAGACAGAATCACAGAGCCCCACGTGGCTCGGGTGGGAAAGGACATTAAAGATTTAGGACAGGTATTGTGGAAAGCTTTCCAGCTGCCAGGAAATTGAAACCTCACAAGAGGCTGTGGCAGCAGCTCTGAGCAGCATCTTCACAAGGTGGTTCAGAGACACCAGCCCACAGTGACAAACTGAATGGTGTGGAGAAACCTATCCTGGGCTGCATCTCTCACACCACGAGAAGGGAATGTCTCCTTAGGATGCACCTCAACAGCTTCAGACACCAGCCATCAACAGGATGCCACCCCACAACTTCTTGACCTGTTCTAGATCTGGTGAGAAGTAAATGACTTTTCTGAGTGTGCTGCTGCTGGAGGTGCAATAAGTAAAATCACCTTGCTGATCAGCACAGGAGAAATTCACTGCCACAAATGGCTTTTCACTCTAAGTGAACTAGGATGATGTCCAAAGTTTGACCTCTGAACATGAAATTATTAACATGGCATGGGAAAAAAATAATCCAGAGCCTCCAGCTTTTAAGCCTCATCCATCCATCCATCCATCCATCCATCCATCCATCCATCCATCCATCCATCCATCCCCATCTTGCTCTTGCCCAAGCACGCCGCCACCTCTTGCCAAAAACATAGCACTACTGAGATGCCAGCAAGTGTCTCCTGCTGCCCAGCACTGCCAGTCAGCTTTAATTTTACCAGCAGGCCCTTTGCAGACATGAATCAGGCTGCTTTCGAGGGCTGGACCCAAACCAGGGCTCCACTTGTGATTAAATGTTTGAAGGAAGCAGCCAACTGGCATGGGAGACTGCGAGCAGAGCGGGGCTGCGTCACACCAAGGCAACTCGATTTCTTCACCCTCAGCATAATTCACGAGGATGCTGCAAACAGGGAGAGATGAAGTAATTTTCTCACCCTTTTGCAAAACTATGATTTTCTCCTTTTTTTTGTAGTTTTGGTTTTTTGTTTGTTTTTTAGTTTAGTGGAGTTTTTTCCCTCTCTCTTCTGGGTTTCCTGGTATTCAAGCCACATGCTCACCAGTTCTGTGTGGTTTGCTGTAAGCTCGTGACCTGTGTGTCCAGGAACTGGGAGCTGCTGACTCTTAAGAGCTATGTGAAGCCCTGAAAAGGAAAAGGAAGGAAAATACCTCTGCGTGTCCCTCTGGTAACACCCACTCCAAAGCTATTGCAAGACTCCACACCTGCAGACGCAGCGGTGGCCCCGCGCCGCTGTGCGTGGGGGACAGCTTGGAGAATCGAGGGCTTAAAGACATCAAAAGAGAGCCTCAAATCTGCTGGCAGGGCTTGAGCTGGAAGAGACCTACAAAGATCTTGGTGGACCCACAGGGCTGCCTTTCCCGCAGAGGCTCTGACCAGAGGCTCTGGCCTTGGTAGAGCATCACCGGGGTTCATCCTGAGGGTGGCCATGAGCTGAGGAGGGACTGCGGCCCACCCCAGCATATTTGGGTGAATTTTGTCCGGTTGATTGGAGAAATCCATTAAGCAGGTGGCATCTCCAACTTCGGCAAGGTGGGACAACACCTTGGGCCCTCCAAGCCACTGCTGTGTCCCGGGTGACAGAGTGGAGTGTGGGATGGCTCTCAGCATCTTTGGGGTGGTGAGCGCCGCTGAGGTAATTCTGGGGACCCTCTGCTGTCCATTAAGGAGCCCTCCCAACAGCCTGGCAGGGTCAGCACCCGCTGGCTCACCTGAGTTCATGCCCTGCGTGGTGGGCACCATGCCTTGGAAAACAGCCCTCCCCCTCTCCTGCATCCCCAGGGCGCTGCAAGGTTTTAAAAGACCCATAAATGCTTCAGGAACCATAAACGTCTCCACTGCCTTGAGCAACGCAATCACCCAAACTACCTCCAATTCCCTCGATGACATAACCTCTAAAATCACCTTCAGTTTCCAGCGGGGCTGTGAGCACGTAAACCACGAAAATCACCCGCAGACAGGAGCGTGCTTGGAAAGGGCTTGGGTCCTGGGGTGACCCTCTGCCTGCTCCGTGGGACAGTGGCAGCAGCACCCTGGCTGTTACAGGGTCCAGGTTCCTGCAGGCCCTGCTGGGTTTGGAGCTCGCTGGCGTCAGACCAGTGCTGCATCAGGCCAGGGGAAGCCAAAGGGCTGAGACCCAGCGGGATGGCACAAGCAGCCCAGTCCTGCTTGTCCATGGATCCTCGAGAGAATGAGCTGAAGCTCTTAGAGGGAGCAAAAGGTTTTTCCCCAGAATGTGTTTTCACCCATAATTTTTGGTTTGGTTTCTTTCCCCTGCCTCTTTCTTCTTTTTGTGGTGGTTTTTCTTTTTCTTTTGTTTTTGTTTTTGGTTTTTTTTTTTTTTTTGGCGGGGGGAGGAACAGTGAAAATGTCCCCTAAATTCAGGGTCTTCCATCTCTCACCACTCCCAACTTTCTGATCTCACTGGGGGAAACTCCATCCTGTAGCATCGCCCTGAAATCACCTGTCCATCTTCCAGTGAGCATTTCTGTTTTAGAGTGAAAACTCTATTTTCTGCCTCAAAACCACCCATTCTGTTCCTTTCTTGCAAAGGGAGTCCAGTTTGCTCAGAGGAGTTGCCACTTGGGTCGGGTGGGTGCCGGTGTAAAAAATGCATGCATGCATGCATGAAAAAAAAAAAAAAAAAAAAAAAAAAGTAAAACCGGGGGGAACAAAATCTGGGTTTGGTGGGCGGGATGTGGGGAGCATCTGAAGGCTGTCCTCGCTCTCACCGCAGAGAGCCCTCCCAGGAACCAGCCCCTTTTCTCATGTGGCTTCTCCCGGTTGCCTTGCAGGGCCGGAGGCGTTCTGCGACTTCAACGGCAAGAAGTACAGCCCGGGGGAGAGCTGGCACCCGTACCTGGAGCCCCAGGGGCTGATGTACTGCATCCGCTGCAGCTGCTCCGAGGCACGTCCCGGGGCCGGGCTGGCTGCTGATAACGCTGCTGCTAATGCTGCTAACGATGCTAATGCTGCTGCTAATGCTGCTAATGCTGCTGCTGCTGCACTGGGGCTTCGCTGGGCAGCTTTGAAGCAGATCGGTCCCGCTGCCTCATTTGACCAGAGGAGTTATTTCCTGGGCAGACAGATAATGATGGGCCACGGGAAGAGTTCTAAACTAGAAGAGAGGAGATTTAGATGAATATGTTCACAAGGAATTGTTCCCTGGGAGGGTGGGCAGGCCCTGGCACAGGGTGCCCAGAGGAGCTGTGGCTGCCCCTGGATCCCCGGGTGTGTTCCAGGCCAGGTTGGAGCAAGCTGGGATAGTGGAAGGTGTCCCTGCTCATAACAGGAGGTGGAACAAGACCTTAAAGGTTCCTTCACAGCGGAATCGTTCTGTGATTCCGTGGTTCTGCCTCTCCAGCCCTGGTGGGCTGTGGATGGAGGTGGCTGAGGGCTGCTGTAGGATGAGGGGTGGCCTTTGATGAGAGACCAAGGCTGGGCTTGAGCCAGGCTGGAGACATCCCTGGCGAGTTACAGGCAGCACAGTTTGTTGTGATAGTGTGTTCCTCGTCCTGCAGGGGCGAGCCCTGGACTGAATGTTCCCCGTGGACTAAACGAACCACGTCTCTCTCTCCCCAGAGCACCAACATCAGGTGCTACCGGATCCAGTGCCCAGCTCTGCCGTGTGCCAGCCCTGTCACCGAGCCCCAGCAGTGCTGCCCGCGGTGTCCCGGTAGGTGGGCATTCCTCAGGGGCGGGGTGACAAGGTGGCACCGGTCCTACAGGGCGGTGCCTCCGCTGCTGCCACCTGCGGCAGCGCCGCGATGCCGGGTCTGGCCCTGGTCACGGAGCTCCGGCTGCTTTTTCCCTCCAAAAATCTCGTTTAGATGGAAAAGGGCTCTCTGCCAGACCACCTTCTCCCCCCTCCCCATCCCAAGAGCTTTGTAGGGACAAAGCGTCAGTTCACACTTCAGGGGCAAAACAGAGGCTGGCAATTTATTCTGATCATTTGCCAGCTAAGTGTCTTGGATTAAAAAAAAATTACAGTTTTTTAGCAACTTCCTTCTCTGCACTGGAGACTATCTCAAGTTTTAGCCCCAAAACTTTTTCTACCTTACCACTACTCATTGCCTCATTTTACCTCAGTATGTTCATTCTCACCCCCCACAGATTACATCGAGATTGAGTTCCAAAACTTTCCCTACCTGAATGCTGGCAGAACTAGTCAGAAACCATCAGCGATTTGAGAAGTTTGGAAAAAAAGATAGGGAAAAAACGAATTAATTTTCATTTTTTGCCAATTACCCATGAGACGAGCCCTTTTTACCTGACTCCATCTGAATCTGGCAATAGTTACAGCCAGGGGAGGGAAAAACCCAAGAATTTTGTTAAGGTCAGACATCCAGGCTTTCCCTCTGTGCTGAGCTCAGGGCAGTCAGAGCAGCCCCATCCTCCAAAAGCGTTTGGATACTTCATTGCTGACCAGGCACGCAGCACTTCAGAGTGCAAAGGGGCTGCTGGTCCTTTCGGGGTGGGCTGCTGGGGCAGCAGTGCTGCTCTGGGGCCGGGCAGGGGCTGCCTCTCATCCCGCTCCTCTCTCCTCCTCTTTCCCAGAGCCCCACTCCCCGTCCGGCCTCCGTGCCCCCGCCAAGTCGTGCCAGTACAACGGGACGACGTTCCAGCAGGGCGAGATGTTCAGCAGCAGCGAGCTCTTCCCCGGCCGCCAGCCCAACCAGTGTGTGCAGTGCAGCTGCTCCGTAAGCCAGCACCGGGGCCGGGGCTCTCCTCCACCCGCACGGCCCTCGCACGGGGCCGGCCTCCAGCACCCTGCGCTTTGAGTTTGGCCAGGAAACAAAAGAAAGGGCAAAAGAGCCCAAAGCACCCCCCTCTGTCAGGCCAAGAGCGCGCACACACACACACACACACGCACAGGGGTTACACCAGCTGATGCTGGACAGGGAAGGATCTGTGGCGCTGGAAGAGCTGCTCTGAGCCTCTGGGTGGCAAGGGGAATAACTGCCACGTGGAAGTGATGCAGCTTTTGAGGAGGCTGGTTCCTCTCTCAGGGACCCCAGCTGGGTGCTGGAAACACCGGGAAGGAGCTCTCTAACCCCGCTGCGTGTGCTCATCCGCCGCTGTCCCCAGGGGCCCGGGGAGCTCCTCGCCCCTCTCGGCTGTCACTCGGGCTCTGTGTTTTTGTCGGGGAAATGCCTCGGATACAAAGGGGAAAATGAAGGGCTGGCTCTGGAGCCTGCAGTGGGGGATCTCCCCGGGCTGTGTCTGATGTGGTCAGCTGCTAGAACAGCTGCGTGAACAGCTGGTCTGACCCTCTTTGAAAACTGCCCCAAGAGCAGAGCCTGGGGGATGAATCCTGCTTTTAGGTGGCCCTGGCCCTTCCCGGCCTGGGGCAGGTCACGGCTGCGAGCTGCTGGCAGAAGGAGAAGGAAGGGAGAGGCAGGTCTGGGCTCCCCGAGTGCAGAGCAGGGTTTGGTATGCAGTGACCTCTGCCAGATCCTGTCACCCACCAAACCTCCCTCATCCTGCTCGTGCTCCTCACGCAGCCGTTTGCCTTCCCCGTGGGAGAGGAGGCAGCTGTGCTTTGGTTTTCTAAGGATAGCCTTGGCTAACCTCTTGGTCTTGCTTGACTGGGAGCTTGTGGATACCCCAGAGGAAATTGGTGCATGGAGAAGGCGACCTTACTGTCGAGGTCTGGCTGCTGAACATACTTTTTTACCCTTTGGCAAAGGAGCAAAAACTTATTCCTGCAACAAACTGGTGCAATTGACTGAGGTGGCACTGGGATGCACCAAGGTCAAGGCTGGCCTCGGCCTGTGGTTTTCAGCTTGAATCACCTACAGCAATGATATTTTCCAAACTATCCACTTAGGTCTATCCCTGCACCTCTGCGTGCTTGGCTCTGATGCTGTGGAATTAACCAAGGGAGAGGGAGGGCAGAGCTTCAGTGTGGACCTCAATCTGGGCTCAGGGTCATGCTTCCCATTTTCACCCATCTCCTCTGGGTCCTTTTCCTGGCAGATGTCAGGGAAAACCTCCTTGGGGGTTGTTCTGCAGAGCTGAGAGGTGTGTGGTGGCTGTTCAGGCCTGGCAGCACTAAGGATGCCCGAGAGGGAGGCACCGCCTGCCCTTTTTGAGGAAGAGCAGTGCACTGTCCATGGAAAGGCCGTGCCAGGAGAGGACACAGCCCTGCTGTGCCCTGCAGGATGGACGGTGCAGCAGGGGCAGACTTCAGCTGGCAGCGGGTGCTGGATGATTGGTGGTATTGCAAGGGGGCTTCTGATCATGGACTCATAAAATCCTGGAATGGTTCGGGTTGGAAGGGACCTGCATGGGGGAGGTCTTTATAACGCTGACAATGTGTTTTCTCCTCCTGCCCCCCTAGGAAGGCCAGATTTACTGCGGCTTGGTGACCTGCCCCGAGCTGCTGTGCTCCTCTCCCTTCAGTGTGCCGGATTCCTGCTGCCAGGTCTGCAAAGGTAATGAGGCTGGGACTGAGGGCTGCTTGCCACCTGACAGCAGGAGCCATTTCAAGCCACTTTAGCAGGATTTTGGAAGCCTGGGCTGTAAATCAGGCCGCTTGTTATCTTTTGCTTGCATTAGGAAGTGAAAGCTGAGGGCTTGGGTTTTCCTTGGTTAATATGAATTGCACGTGCAAAGCTCCTGTCCCTCCAGACTCCTGGCGAGAGCAGCACATAGAGGAGAGCTGCTTTCAGCCACAGAGAGCAAACCTCCATTCAGCCCCGCAGCACCTCCCAGGACAATGTTCTTCCCTTGCAGATGGCTCCTTTGAGAAGTCCACGGAAGAGGAGCCCCTGCAGTTAAACAGAGGTGTTGTACGTGACTTTTGCATTCTAAAACTCTGCTTCTTGCTTCTAGCACAGCCCCCTGAGCAGCTCACAGAATGCCCTTGCACACTGTCCTCTGCAAAGAGAGCAGCTCTAGGAGGACACCCAGATCCTTGCACAGCAGAGCCATGGACACCTGATTTGCAGAGGTGTGCCATGGGATTGAATCTAGCTGGGAGATATCAGCCTAGGTGAGCCCTCAGGCCACGAGGGAAAGACTCTTCTCTCCCTTGGCAGCATCTTGGGGACGTGGTTTAGTGGTGGACCTGGCAGTGTCAGGTGAAATCTTGCACTCGATGACCTTAGAGAATTTTCCCAACCAAAATGATTCTGATTCTGTGATTCTATGGCAACTCTGGAAGAGCAAAAGACCTGCAGGAACTGGACATCCGGGACACTTCTCCTCCTTGTTGGCCAGTGCCTGCCAGGTCAAACAGCCGAAGGACGTTGTCAGAGCAGAGCCAGAGGTGACCAGCAGCCAGGCCTGACCCTTGCCCATAGAGCCAGATGCCCAAATCCCTCTTGGGAGGGTTTTTCCTTCAGGAGAAGGTGTCTCCTCTCCCCGTGGGCATCCAGGTGTCCTGCCTCCCAGCAGGAGGGCAGTGCTGGGGCTGGCCACCACTCTGCCCTCCCAGGCTGTTTGCACCAGCGGCCCCAGAAAGGAAAAAGCGACTCCTTGGCTGCCGAGGGCTCCTTCACGGCGACACTTCGGAGCTGGGCAGCCCCTGCCAGCTCTGTGGGATTAGGTCACTGAGCTCCTGGCTCGGCCCTTTTCCATACTGCTCCACCACCTATAAAACCTCCAAAATAGACACAAGGGGACCCTTTGTGCTGCGTGTCATGTCCCAGCACTCTGCTCCTGGAAGCCTGGGATGCTCCTGGGATATTCCTGGGATGTTCCTGGCATTTCAATCCTGCTGGCTGGCAGCCCCACGCCGACTCCCCTGGTGCCTGCCAGGTGAGAGTGCAGGATATGGCCCATCCCCACCTTTCTGATCCCGTTTGAGCCACACAGATGCCAGTCCTCATTTTCCCACCTAGGACGGACCAGCCCATTTCCCTGTGTGTTTTAGGGATGCAGGACCTCACATGCTTCTCTGAGGGCATTGGGTTGAGCTTCTCTGAGGGCATTGGGTGCTGCCCCAGTGAGGGTGACCCACGTGAGGAGGACACCAGTGTGGGGCACTGGCACCGACTGCTCAGCACCCCTTGGGTGGTGGCAGCAGCAAGATGGGGAAGGGGCTGGAACCCCAGGAGAGGCTGAGGCAGCTGGAAAGGGGCTCAGCCTGGAGAAAAGGAGGCTCAGGGGGGACCTTGTGGCTCTGCACAAATCCTGCCAGGAGGGGACAGCCAGGGAGGCTGGGCTCTGCTCCAGGGAACAGGGACAGGAGGAGAGGGAACAGCCTCAGGCTGGGCCAGGGGAGGTTCAGGTTGGATATTAGGGAAGTTTCTTCCCCCAAAAGGTTGTCCAGCCCTGGCACAGCTGCCTGGCATCCCCATCCCCTGAGGGATTTAAAAGCTGTGTGGATGTGGCACCTGGGGACACGGGATAATGGTGGCCTTGGCAGGGCTGAGGGAATGGCTGGGCTCCATGATCTCAGAGGAATTTTCCAGCCTTAATATTTCTGTGATTTAAATGGCTTGTGGGCCATCGCTTACCCCTGTGGTCTCTGCCCCTTCCACTCCTGAGGGAAGGTGTGCAGGACACTGCATGGCTTTTTCCAGCATGCTTTGGGATGAGAGCCACTCAGCTGCCGGAGTCTGAATCCCCTCTTTTCTCTGGCTGCTCACAGAGACACTCACAAGACCAGTGCTTGGGAGACGTGGTGGGGAGGAAGCCACCCGGAGCCACCGTGTCCACGGTCCTCAGCTCTTCCCTGGAGTTGATTCCCAGAAGCTTCAAACCCAAGGGAACAGGTGGCACCACTGTGAAGATCGTCTTGAAAGAGAAGCACAAGAAAGGTAAGGGATGGAGAGGCCAGGCAGCCTGTATGGGACTTAAAGTGGCTTCTCCAGAGCCTGGAATTCTTCAGGGAATCTGATTCAGTGGCAGGTTTCCACCAGCAAGTCCTTCTCCCCACTCTTCCCCAGCCAGCCTCAGCCAGGTATCTCAGTCCTCATGCCCACAGTCTCCTGACTGCACGAATCCACCACTCTCCAAAATGGGTTGGAAAAAGACTGGTCCTTGGAATGTTTTGGAGACTGGGACTTGGGAAGGAAGGAGCTCAGCTGGAAGACTCCACATGGACCTTCCAGGACAGTGCCACAGAAAGACAGGATATTTCTCCTCGTGGAAGGGCTGGGTCTGACCCAGAGCTGTCCCAGGTGTTCCTCCTGGAGGAGACAGTAGGAAAGTGAGATGAGCCGAGCCCCTTGATCCAAAGCAGGGAATAACAGCTCCTTTCTCTGCTTGGCCGCTCTCCCACCACCGTGCCTTCGGAAGGGCTCTTTCCAGCCCTTGGGCGTGAAGGCCTGGAGGAAATTTTGGGACCTCCAGAAATTTCCGTGGAGGAGTCAGCAGGTGGCACTCTTCACTGTGCTTCACTCCTGCGACAGCCCGGGCGGGACCCGGGCCTCCCGGAGCTCGGGAGCCAGGTGAGCTCCGGCCCGCACTTGCCCCTGTCCCAGCAGGCTGGTCCAGCCCCGCAGAGCCGTCTCCTGGCGCTGCTCCCTCTGTGCCGTGGCACCTTCTGGGGGTGGTGGCCGTGGTGTCCCGAGCCCGCTGCTGCCAGGGAACCTCGCTGCTCCACGCAGCGGGACCTGGGGCGCTGGAGGGCGGCGACTCCACCGAGCCTTGGGCTGACAAAGAGGAGCAGGGTTTATTTCCACAAGCAGCTCTTTTCTCTCTCTGCTGCAGCTTGTGTTTACAACGGGAAGACCTACTCGCACGGGGAAGTGTGGCACCCCGTCTTCCGGCTCTACGGCCTCCTGCCCTGCATCCTCTGCACCTGCAGGGACGGCGTCCAGGACTGCCAGAAGGTCACGTGCCCTAAGGAGTATCCCTGTGACTATCCAGAAAAAGTAGAAGGGAAATGCTGTAAAGTATGCCCAGGTAGGTGGGATCCAGCCTGCTCCTGCTGCTGCCTTCCAGCTCCTTCCTCAAGCTTGGTTTAAAGCCTCAGGCTGACAGAGGTGTAGGGATTCAGAGTGCTGCTGGCCAGGAGTCACACCAGACCAGTTCAGCACTGGTGGAAGGGTTGGCTTGTCTTGGCGGGCAGCGGGACTTTCCCAAGGTAAGGAAGATCCCCAAGGCCCCCACAAGGTTCCATCTGTTGGGAGGATGAAGTCTGGAGAAAAATGCTTGAGGCAGGACATGCTGAGAGTGCTCGGATGGAAGGTGCTATCAGGGGAGAGGACACACAGACTGTTCTCCAAACCTCCAGCTGGCACAAAAACCAGAGGATTAAATTGTGCCAGCTGGAGGTGTAGGTGTGAAGGGAGGAGCGAGGACGCTTCCCAGGAGAGGGGTTGTCTGTGGTACTCATGGTTTGCTGGAATTGGAACCCCCATCTCTGGAAGAGGAGGTTGAACACATAGGTTTTAGGGTGGTCCAGGTAGAACTGGGCTGGGGCTGGGACATGGAAAGGGGCTGGAGCCCCAGGAGAGGCTGAAGGAGCTGGGAAAGGGGCTCAGCCTGGAGAAAAGGAGGCTCAGGGGGGTCCTTGTGGCTCTGCACAGCTCCTGACAGGAGGGGACAGCCAGGGGGGAACAGGGACAGGAGGAGAGGGAACGGCCTCAGGCTGGGCCAGGGGATGCTTGGATTGGATGTTACAGACAGTTTCTTCCCCAAAGGGCTGTCCAGCCCTGGCACAGCTGCCCAGGGCAGTGGTGAGTGCCCATCCCCAGAGAGATTTAAAAGCTCTGTGACACGTGGGGACATGGGCCAGTGGTGCCTTGGCAGCGCTGGGGGAACAGTTGGACTTGATGATCTCAAAAGCTTTTTCCAAATTTAATGATTCTGCAATTCCATGGTGGAGAAGACCTCTTTTCCTTTTCTGTTTGGTGCACTTTGGGTCTCTCAGCTCCCTGGTCTTTGGAAAGCTGTTTGCCTTAAGCCACAGACTTGGCAAAGATGTGGCAGGGTGTGACAGCTCCTCCTGGTCCCACTGGAGAATGTTTTGTGGATGATGCCTCTCTGTACTGGCATTTATCAGGAGATGTTCAGCTGATGGACCACCCACTGCTTGCCCAGGGAGGCTAAAGGTGCCTGAGTGTCTCTGAGCCTGGCTGCAGGAGCAGCAGGTTCTGCGTGGTCCCCTCTGATCCGCATCTTCCAGGGGTTTCTGTGGAGTGGCCTCACCCGGGAGAACAAGCAAAGGGCACTGCCATGTTTTGGGATGGCTGCAAAGTCATTTGAGCTGAGATTTTCCAGGTTTTTCAGCCCCTGAGTGGAGAGGTTCTGGGATGGCCTCCCCAGGGGAGCGAAGGGCAGAAGCTCAGCTTGTTTTAATAAGGTTTTTGATATGTTTATGAGCAGGATTTATGATGTGGTGCCTGGTGGGAATGGGATGTGATGACTGAGCAGAACCCTTCCAGTCTTGCATTCCCACTCTAGTGGGTCTCTCTGTTTAAATCCGACAACTTTCCCTGCTTGGATCTCTTGTCTGCTGTTCAGACTTCATTTTATTTCCAATTAAACACCCTGATGCAGCCAAAATTATTTTGTTGCTGCCTTCCAGTTCTCACAGATAGCGATCACACACACACACACACTGCTCAGCCAAGTTACATCCTTGCCCTTTCCTTCACTGCGTGGAGGCTTTGCCCAGGTTCTTTTTCCAGGTGTTTCTGGGACTGCCCTTATCTTCCTCCTTTGTACCCAGTACCTTAGGAACGCTCAGTGGCTTTGCCAAAGGGACCCGACCCCGGGAATTGCTGGGATGTGTTGTTTGGATGGGGGGACACTGCTGTGGGCAGAGCTGGTGACCACGACCTCGGTGTCCCTGGATGCCGTGGGGGTGAGAAGCTCCTTGGCTGTTAAATGCCCGCTGAATTCCGGGGGTTCCTTTCCTGCTGCTGTGAAGGTGGGGCTTTAAGCACGGGCTCCATGATCTCAAAGGGCTTTTCCAGCTTTAACAGCTCCACACTTCTGCAAAGAGCAGGTGGAGGTGAAGGCTCTGGGACAGAGGTTTCCCTGCTCCCTGACCCGCAGTGGGACATGTGCTCATCCCCCTCTGCCTCAGGCTGAGCTGCAGAGCTGAGCCTGTCCTCTGGCTGCTCAAAAGCTTTGCTTCCCTTTAAACTGGGATTTCCATTCCCTCTCAGAGAGAAGAGCTCAGGACCACCCCAGAAAGCCTGGGGGAGAGCAGAATCAGGCCTAAAATAACTGTCTTACTAAAATAAACCCCAGGCATCTATTTATAGCCAAACTTTCTTTCGAGTAGTGTGAAAAGCTTCAGCATCCAAACTGACTGGGAGAACAAGGCTAAATTCAGCAGAGCTGGGCTCCTCTGTGTTCCAAGGACCACAACCAAAGGCAATAAATCTCCTTCCAAAACCACGGGCATTCTTAATTACTCCAGATACATTAAAAAAAAAAAAAAAAAAAAAAAAAAAGGAGGGAAAAAGTAGCAGCTCTTCTTTACCAAGAATGCTGAAAAAGTCACGTAGGACCCAGTGTGGACGTCCTTGTGGTGACACCCCGTGTGGGGAGGGTGCTGGGGCTGGTGCTGAGCCCACCTGTGGGGCTGAGCCAGGCACAGTGCCCAGGCAGCCCAGGCTCCCCTGCTGTGGGCTCATCCCTTTGCTCCCCGGATGTTCCTCCCCCAGCAGGAGCGAGATGGGAAGTGGGGAACCCAGCCCGTGCTTTGTGGCCATGGTGGCATCGGGGTCGCTGCAGAGAGTATGGGGGATCCAGATGGATAAAATCCCCCTTCCCCATCCCTGCTGGCAGCTGGGATCAGGGGGAATGAAAAGCATAGAGAGAGTGAGGAGGTCCACAGCCCCTTTATTAGCCTCTCCTTTGCTGCTGGTCCTGGAGCTGGGGCTCGGAACGGGACAGACTCAGCTGTGCCATGTGGCACCAAAGCCGACGAGCTGCCTTTCCCATGACCCGGGTGCTGAGATGGTCCTTCCTGCCCCTGTTTAATGAACTCTGTCCCTGTTTTTGCTCAGAAACCAGAGTCAAACCCACGGAGGAGATGGCCACCCCCCGGTGTGGCAAGAGCCCCAGCCGTGTCCTGGTGTACACGTTTGTGCCGCCGCGCTCCGAGCCCTCCAAGGAGATCCTCAGGACCATGGCCATCGAGAAGGAGCTGGCAGAAGAGGTGGAAATCTACAACTGGAAGCTGATTAAAGGTGAGCACCATGATGAAAGCAGCCAGCAGAGCAGGAGGTGTGTGTGGAAACCTGATGCTTTCCAAGCTTTGTTCAATTTTTCTGGCTTTTCTCGAGGTGCTCCACCCCTTGCGTGGTGAATCAAAACCTGCTGACAGCAGGCTGGCTTTTCTGACTCCCCCATTTCACACTCTTTTCCTGCATTCCATGCAGACATGGGGCTGGAAACCACTTTTGGCCCCGCTAACCTCACCATGAGCTGCAGCACCATCTGGAGGCACAGCACATGGGCAGCCGAGACAAGGGCCTGGGGGCTGCTCCTGCAAACCTCCCTGCTCTCGTGCCAAATGCACATGGAAAACAAACAAAGGAATTGTTCTGGTGACTCCGTGGTTCTGCTTTTGCTGGTTTTTTTTACACCCCAGTCCACCTACAGCTTGAAAGCTGCTGCAAAGGCACATACAAGGGGGATGAATTGTCCCCAGCCCACTTTTCGGATGGGTGGATTTGGATGCTCCTGTTGGTGTGTGCTCCGGAGGTCAAAGCACAGCAAAAACGCTGCCAAATGCCTCCAATCTCTTGCTCTTTCCCCACACCTTCAGCTTTGTCCCTGTGGACCAGAGGAGTCCGGGACCCCTGGCCCAGTAGATGTCTGTGCTGTGTTTCTCTGCGGCCCAGGGAAGCATCCCAGTCCCCATTCCCGAGTTCCCACTGGACATACTCTGCCCCAAAGAACTCCAGGTTGGTCGTACCTTTTCTACGGACGCAGCGACCCTCGGCCTGTGTCTGCTGGACAGGTGTGGCCATCCTGGTCTCCTGGTACGTCCGTGTTTCACACCGCTCCCTGGGGAGACCTCAGCCAGCTGCTGAGACTGGGCACACCGGACAGCACCCGAGAAATCAACCCTGGAGATGGAGCCCTGGTTGCCACCAGGTTTGCATCCTGCCCCTGCCATCCTCCCCGCTGCACGGTGCCCCCCTGCCCGTGCTGCCCTCCTCAGCGGGGCCTCCCTCACAATGGCACCTTGTGGCCGAGGACAGCTCCGAGCCCGCGCTGTCTGGGCCCCGCCGCTTCCTGCCCTCGCTCCTTGGCACGGGCAGCACCCAAACCTCCTCGGCACCTTCCGAGGCCAAAAGCTTCGCGTCGGCATGGAGCTCCCGAGCCCTGCCAGCCAGGGACAGGGGAGGCCCTTGTCCCTGAGGCCAAGGCAGCTCTTTTGCTTGGCAGAGTGAAGTGTTGTTATTGGGAGAGAGCATGAGCTCACTCACACGTGGATTCCACCTCTCCATGGCCATCACTCTACCAACAGAGCAGCGTGTGTGGAGTAAAGAGGCTGCAAGTCACACCTGGACCTCGTCCATCTGCCTTTGTATGTGCTCGTGATACCTACGTGGCCTCATCTATTTCTGGGCCAGGACGGTTTCCTCCACAAAGCAGGAGTTGGGAGGAGAAACCAGCACCAACTCCCAGCCAAAAGTTTTACCCAGCTGGCTGGTGGCACACAGCTGGCCTCCAGAAGAGTTGCAGTGAGGGCTCCACACCTTTTTAGGGGTCTGAACATCACCAGAGTTTTGAAAATTGACTTTCTGATGTTTTTGACCTGTTGTCCTCTCACTGCGGGCCCTGCTAAGAAGTCCATGCCCAGCTTTCTTGCAAATCCCCTTTAAAGCACCAAGAAGGGTGGTATGTGCCCGACCGCCCCAGCAGCTCGCTCCATCTCATCCCAAACGCTGCCAGGAATGCTCCTGCCTGTGCCAGGAAATGGCACTGCCCTGTGCCAGCTCCCTCCATCCTGCCTCTCCACTGCTGGACTGTCCTTAGCTTGTGCTGTCCCGATTCCTGCTGGGCACGGCCTGCGTTCCCCCGCTGCTCCCCAGCTCCTGGCGTGTCGGGACCGACCCTCCCAGGGGCCAAAGGTCTCAGCCAGCTCTCTGAGAGCCCTTGGGGAGCACTGTCTAGGTCGGTTGATTAAAAGATGTTTATCTCTTGTAGCTCTTGTTTAAAATATCCTCTTGGTTACTAATGTGCTGGAAAGTGCTTCATCAGCCCCGGGGACTGTAAGCACACCCTCCTGCTCCTTTCTAATTATAGACCAGAAGAATTTATTGAACACTTGTGCCTTTCTTGCGTCAATAACAGTTTTATTATCTCCATCCAGTATCTTCTTTTGTTACTGGTAGGACTTCTTTACCCACCCCACTGAAAGGACTAAATAATAGTCCAAATATCCATCTATTTCTCTCTCTGCCTTTGACTTCCTGTACTAATTTTCCACAGTTGATAACATCTCATTTATATGGATTGTGAGGCAGTTCCCCTTTCATTACATACTCTTTTTATGTGTAATTGCTGCTGGGAATCAGGGAAAGTCTCTTAACCAAATAAGGGGGACCACGTTGCCTCTCACATCTGCTGGCAGCAAGAGGCTGGGTGTTCCGGGAGCCTGAGTGAGAGGTGGGGAAGGATATTTCAGGCATACCTGCCTGCTTTGTCATGCCTTGCAGGAGAACACAACCCCTAATCCCACAGGAAGGTCGCTTGCATTGCTAAACGCAGGTTCTGGTTTGCATGGGTCAAACATCTGAGTCAGGCACCTCCACCAAGGGGCTGATGCTGGCAGGGGCAGAATTACCAATCTCTGCTGAGGTCACTCGTGTTTTTTCCTGTCCTGGAGCAATTTCAGCGCTGCTGACGAGGAGATAGAAAACTTTGGTCCCTGGCTGCTTCCAGGAAAGGGGATCATCTGAGCGTGGAGGGGTCTCTGCAGTCGGGGAACACAGGTGTTTGAGAGTGGGCAGAGGGGACAGGGATCCCAGCGTCCCCTTGCTCTCACCTTCATTTCTTTTATGCTTTTAGGGGAGATTGGAACTCCTGCAGGGAAAGATGATTTCTGGAGCAACAAAATCCTATTGCTTTCACCTGCTTCACGGTGCAACATCCCGATTTAACAAGCAGTGACTGTTTTCATAGAGCCATAGAATCTTAGCAAGGTTTGGGTTGGAAGGGAGCCTCAAGCCTGCCCCGTTCCACATCCCTGCTGTGGACAGGACACCTTCCACTATCCCAGTTTGCTTCAACCTGGCCTTGAACGCTTCCCCACTTGTGTGGCAGCCACAGCTTCTCTAGGCACCCTGTGCCAGGGCCTCGCCACCCTCACAGGGAAGAATTTCCTCCTAATATCTAATCTGATACTTAAATGATAAGTCTCCTGGCCTTGGCCAGCCCTGGATCCATTCCCAGCTCCCACCAGGCTCTGGCAGCAGGTCCTGCACCAAACCAGGGGCAGACAGTGTCAGGAGGGGACAGAGAATCCAAACCTTTGTGAGCCTTGAATTGGGAATTGCAGAATCTGATGCCCTGTGTCCCCCTCTGCAGGAATTTTCCATCTGATCCAGACCAAGAAGATCAGCAAGCAAGAATTCAAGCAAGAAGCACAAAACTTCAGGTTGATCACTAGGACAAACGAAGGTAGGGAGAGAAAAATCCCCTTTCCTCACTCCTCCAGCACACCCTGCCCCAAACAACCTCCTGATTTCCTGCTCTGCTGCAGCCATTCCAAAAGGCTGTGTAAACCCCAGCACGGTGTGGGGAGCTGAGCCGTGGGGACAGCACTTGTGCAAGTGTAGCTGGGCTGGGGCTGACCTGTCCTCACACCCTACGCAACACTCCTGGTTAACAGCCACAATTTCACTTTATGGTATTGGAAAGGGCAGCCAGCTTTCTAAAAGTGGATGCGCTCTTGTGAAATCCAGAGGTTTTGTCTCTCCAGAGCCCGTAAAACTGTTTGATTTTTATATCTAATCCATCTGGTGCTCCTGGGAGCATGGGGGGAGGAAAAAAAAAAATGGTGCAAGGGATTAGCAAAAAATGAAACTGTTGAAATATGTTTTAAAATCGTTCTGGATGTTCCGGGATGTGCGTAAACATGACAGAGAGCAGGAATGCCGGTGCACACGCCGGGAGTGCCTGCACAGAGCGAAGCTGCCTGGCTGCTCCCTGCTGGCTGCCTCCCGGCCTGGCTGGGCTGCAGTTCAGCGGGATAGGCTCGGCTCAGAGCCATGCCCGCAGGGCCCAGCACCCGCGGGTTATGGGGTCACTCGGGACAGCGCTGCTGCCCGGGGCACACCAGCACTCCCGGTGCCCCGGGCGTGCTGGGGCTTGTTTTCACCCCCACTCCATTTGAGACAGCATCTTTTGACCAAACCCTGCGGGATCATCCAGTCTCTGCTCCCAGGCTGGGCTTCACACCCTGCTGGAGTCTCTGGCACACGCCTCCTTCTTCTTGCCTCAGTTTCCCCTGACAAATAACCCTGTTGTGAAACCATCCCACTGCCGTGGCTGCAAGTTCTAGGAAAGTTCTGACCCATGATTTCCTCACAAGAAGATTAATTCAGCTAGAAAATATTCCCTCCACCCCTGGGGTAATGACATTGGGGCTGCATAATCCTTTCTGGGATTGCACTGAGGGAAGAGAACACCTGGAGGGAAAGCACCTCCTGTCACCTCCTGCACATCTGGGGATTCTTTTGGGGAGCAAGGAGAGAGACTTGAACACTTTGTCCTGGTTTGGGTGGGGGCGGGTTGTGTTTCACAGCTCCACATTTGATTTGCTGGGAGTCTGCAGCTCCTTGGGGGATTCAGAGGGATTCCTTCCCTCTTCTTCTGCAGCAGGATTTTCCCCTACCATAGGGGGACCCAAGGCTGAGGCAGCAACAGAAAAATGAATATAAATGGGGGGTTGACAAAATGGGGCTGACAGAAGGGAGGAGAGAACCATACCTGTCCAATGCCCATGAAACTGAAATTTTGGCTTTCTGAGGTTGAGACAGAAGCAGAATGCTTCTTCCCCTGAGAGGCAGAAAGCCAGCCCAAATCCGAGACACGCCAGGGAGGACACGGACCTAACAGCACGTGAGAGCACCCTTTAAAGAGGTGGAGAGGGAGGCTTATCCCTGCTTCAGTGCGAGCCCCTTTTCTTTTCAGACTGTGCAAGTGTTTTCCACAGAAGGCACTGACTGTGCCCCTGACTGTGCCACCATTGCCCTGCAAGGGTGAGAGCCCCTCCGAGCCCCGTTTTAAGTGCAGGAGCGCCGTACCTGTGGCTGGGATCGCTGAGGAGCCGCCTGAGCTCCGAGTGGATCCTCCAGTGCCGAGGGTGCTGCGCGTGGGGGAGCTGTGCTGTCCTGCTCCTGGGCTTTCCTGTTGCTCATGCGTGTCTGTCTTGGCTCGTCCAGGTCACTGGAACATCTTCCGAGCCCACACGTCGGAGCTGAGGATGACAGAAAGCCCAGAGAAGGAAACGAAGACCTTGTAAAGCAAAGAACTTTTCTCTAACTATTGATTTATCTACACACAGACACACATACACATATATATGAACTCCAGAGCTGCATTATTAAATAGACTGGCACTGCAATACAGGTTACACTAGTGGAAATTCCAGCAACTCCAGAGAACGATCCCAATCCGTCGGCATCGAAGCCACAGCCGTGTAGGTGCCTCTCTCCGGCGGGAGAGCCATCACCTCCCGCTGTCCCCAAGATGTTGGATGAGCAGAGGCAGGAGGGAGAGATGGTGGAGGGGTGGGACCTGCTGTGACAGGAGGAGGTGGGATCCATCCCGGACACCCTGGCATTCCTGAGGAGCACCAGGAGCGCAGCTAAGCGGAAGATGACCGTGCTTCTTACCAGCTGATGGTGGAAAGGTGGCCTGCAAAGAAAGAAAAATCATCCCTCCTCCTTTCCTTGGAGCCCCTGGGAGCTGCAAAGGGGTTTCTTTGGCTGAATGCCCTCCAAGGGGTGTTTTTGAAAAATCTCCTGTCTTCCAGCTGGGATGATTCTTTTCCCTCTTTGCAGGTCACTTGAAAATGTAGGTTTTGGGAGGACCCACCTGCTGGCAGGGTCTGAGACCCTGAACGCTGCACTAAGGTTGCTACTCAGCATTTATTGTGCTATATATTTATATCTATCCTATATAATATCTACTGGGCTGTATTCACAGGAGGGGCATCTCCCAAAGGGCAATCAGGATCATTTCTGCAGCGTGGGGTGGAGGGCGTGCAGCAGCATCACCTTCCCCCTGTCTGGAAACAGCTTTGGGGGATTTTCAGGTTGTTTTGGTACATATATTTATCCCTGGATTCTTGTTTTATTCTGTTTTGATAAATCTATTTATTTGGAGATCCAACTCTGTCTGACAAATCTGATTAAAAGTCTTCTTGATTCAGCTTACTGTGCTGGTTCTCCTTTCCCTGTAGGGTCTGTGTTAAGGCTTGGGGGTCCTGGTGGGTTTGGTTCCCTCGCACTCACTCAGGCAACATCCTCAGGGCTGGGATGCAGAGAAATCCCACAGATGCTTTGCTCATCCATAGGGGATCACCCCATCCCATTTGCTTGTGGTCTGCTCACGGCTCTGGGCTGAAAACAGAGCTTGGGGCTTGGGCCCTGAGCTGGCCCTGCTCACCAGAGCCACACAGCGGGGCTGAGCTGCCCAGGTTTATCCAGGAGAAAAGCCCTGTGAGGCTTTGAGCATTAGGGGGGCTGCCCATGGCGCGAGGTGAAGGGAGAGGGGCCGGGCCACCTCCTTGCCCCATGGCCGCCTGCAGGGCAGGGAGGATGCTGCCCGTCCTCGGGCAGAGCCTGAGCCCTCACTTGTCAGCCTAATTAGCTGGCCCTTGTGTGATCTAACTGGAGCTGAGCCGAGGGCCAATTTGTGCTCATTTACCAGAAGTGGAGGCGTTTGGAGTGAAGCTGCCCCGGTGGGGTCACAGGGAAGGCTGGGAGGAAAGCAGCACGAATTCTGCACTGCCTGGTGCAGGTGAGGCTTCCTGCAGGTATCTGCAGGGTGCTGAGCCCATACAGGCTGCCCTGGGAGCATGGGCACTAAGCCCAGGCACAGACAGAGCTCCTGGGCACAACCCAGCTGAGTGCCTTGCACACAGAGCTCCTCTGACACGCCCAGGAGGAGGGGGGTGCTGCTGGATGCTCCGTGGCCAGGAGAGACCCTTTGGTGAGCAGTAACAGAGGAACCTGCAAGGGGTCGGTCTCTTCTCCCAGGGAACAAGTGACAGGGCAAGAGGAAACCCCTCAAGTTGCACCAGAGGAGGTTCAGGTTGGATATTGTGAAAATTCCTTCCCCAAAAGAGCTGTCCAGCCCTGGCACAGCTGCCCAGGGCAGTGGTGCAGTCCCCATCCCTGGAGGGACTGAAACCTGTGTGGATGGGGCACTTGGGGACATGGGACAGTGGTGGCCTTGGCAGGGCTGGGGAAAGGTTGGACTGGAAGGTATCAGAGGGCTTTCCCAATGTGAACAATTCAGTCATTCTGCAATTCTATGGATGTGGTCCCTGGCATCCCTCCCTGAGCAGTCCCTGCCCAGAGTGTGGTACGGTGTACTTCTAGAGGCCAGGCTGTGTCACAGCACGGCTGGGGACACGCACAGGGGTTGGTGGCCAGGCTGTGTCACAGCGCGGCTGGGGACACGCACAGGGGTTGGTGGCCAGGCTGTGTCACAGCACGGCTGGGGACACGCACAGGGGTTGGTGGCCAGGCTGTGTCACAGCACGGCTGGGGACACGCACAGGGGTTGGTGGCCAGGCTGTGTCACAGCACGGCTGGGGACACGGCGCAGAGGGACAGGCTGCGGGCGGGATGGAGCTGTGGGCAGCCAGCAATCCCTGCGGTGGTGTCAGTGATTCCCAGCGATGCCCAGCCTTCCCAGGAGCCTGCTCTCCCCGCGGGGCACCTCTGGGATTAACCCTTTTAATTGGATCAGCAGCCCCAGGGCAGAAGCCGCCGCTTCGCGGTCGGTGGCATCGCCTTCGTCGCCCCGCTCCTCCTCCGTGCGTCCGTGCCCTCCGCAGGCATCGCCCCGCCGGGACCCCGAGCTGTGAACACGGGGTGGATTCGGGGGCAGAGCTGACACGGTGCCCTGGCACCTTTCATCTCTCAGCACCGGCTGCGTGTGCACATCTGTGAGCAAAGAGCAGCCCCAGCTTGTGGCTGCAGAGATGGTCAGGGAAGCGTGGAATTGTTTGGGCCGGAAAAGTCCTTTTCACTCTCTCCAACTCCCCGACGGGAGGGGGCGGCCAGTGGGGTCGGGCTCTGCTTCTGCAGGTCCTGCCTCCACTTCTGCAGGACTCAGACCTCCTGCTGCCACTTCTCTGGGAGCTGCATCTCCTGCCAGCCCTCCTGCAACGCTCTGTCCTCTGCTGTGAGCTGTTTGGGGTGCAGTAAGTGCCCAGATCTCTCACGGCTGGTGCAGCCCGTGCTGAGACACGCTCGCTCTCTGCAGAGAGCACTTGGGCACCGGCTCCAGTTTGGGTCCCCAGCATCAGGCAGGCAGGGGCTGGATGGACCTGGTTCAGCTGGAAGAGATGCCAAAAACGTTTTCCCCTTCAGAAATGCTGGAACTGGGACCAAGGGAGGGAGGGGCATCCCATCCCTGGAGAAACCCAGCCTTATCCTGGACACAGCCCTGAACAACCTGAAGTAACTTCAAAGTTATCCCTGCTTGGAGACAGAGGTTGGACCAGGGACTTCCTGGGGTCCCATCCAGCCAGAAGTACTCTGTGGCTGTGTGCTCTGGGATGGATGGCAAGTCACCACCAAAAATCTTGGCTCTACCTCTGGGGTCTTAGGGCTCTTTTACGTCAGAGCCGTGCTATTTCATGCTGTATTATCAGGTTAGTCAAAACACTTCTCCAAACTATATGTCTATATAATTGCCAGCTACACTCACTTCCTTGGCCCCTGCTGTTTTCCACTGCATGGGGTTTTCAGCCACGCAAAACATCCACTTTCAGCTTCGTGTGCACCAAGCCCCCTTCCCCGTGGGGAAGCCACCACCTCCTGCTGGAGCCCTGCTGGCCGCAGGAGCAGCCGGCAGAGCCGCTGCTGGTGACGGGCACTGCTCAGCCTGGGGCGTCCTGCACCACCGGGGTCTGCCGGGGAAGTGCAGCCATGCCAGAGGGTCTGCTGCTGCCCCAAGTGTCCTGTGTGAAGCCCACCGCTCCGGAGGTGGCTTGAATTTTTAGGCATCTCGCGATGAATTGGGATGTATGTTCTCGTATCACCTTCCCCCAGTCAAAGGGGGGGATTTCTCCTCAAAAGGATAGGATTTCCCTTAAAATCTCTCCATAGAGATCCACATACTGCACTGGGCAAACGTTTCCCCTGCATCCACTCTCCTCTGCACATCCTTTTCTTTTTTTTTTTGGGATGAGAAATGGAGAAACCAGAGGATTGTCAGTGCTGCAGGGCTCACAGGCTGTTCTTGTGCCACCACAGACCTGTCTCCTCTCCAGACTAAACAGTCCTAATATTTCCTGTCTCTTCTCACATAGAAATGTGTCTGTAATCACTCTTTTCTCCTGTTCCTTCACCTTTTTGGATGCAGGAGCAGCTCAGGATGTACCTAATCTGGCAGGTTGTCCAAGCTCTGCTGGGGAAATGGGATCACATTTCCCTGTCTCCACCTTTGTCAAAGCTTGACACCCCCAGAATCAGGAAACAAAGAAATCCCTGCAGGAGAGAAGCCTTGCCAGCAAGTCAGGACTATCCGGACACTGGAAAAAGCCCCTGGCTTCCTGGAAGATTGCTGCTGAGAAAGGGGTGATGAGAAAAGCAGGGAAACCCTTGGAGATCGCAGCTGGAGCCAAAGGAGGGATGGAGGAAACGTGACTGGCATGGCACGAGCACAGCCCCAGAGGCCCTTTCCTCCTGCAGGATGCCTGGCCTTTGCCCATTCCCCAACGTGGGCATTCCAGAGGGCAGGTAGGACAGACCCCTGGCACAAAGGAGCTGGTGGATTGTCCCGTGGCTCTCCTGCCCCGTGGGATGAGGGAGATCCACTTTTGCTGCCTCTGACTGAACCTCTGGGTGGCTTTTCTTGCTCCCCTGGTTTTTGGCCATGGAAGTGTGTAGCTCCAGCAGAGATCCCTGTTTGTACAGGCTGGATAAATCCAAAGGAAACTGCTTGCAAGTCCTTCTCACCAGTGTTGCCAAAAGACCATGATTCAGTGCTACTTTTTTGGGTAGAAATTAATTAGTTCAGGCCCATCACAATTATCTAACTCAAGGAGCACGACAATAACTCACTGTCTAATGGCTCTTCATGGCCATTTAGCACCATCTGGGTCGTCTGATCAGGGGCTTTGCGAACAGTTGAAAATGAAGTAAGAAGGACTGCTTGGCCCAGACACCTCTTTTTGCCTCCCAGCTGCACGGACAATGCAAATAATCTTGGTGGACCCATTAGACACAGGGACAGAGCAAACATCAACACACAGCTCGCCCAGCTCCTCTGAGACTGGAGTCCCCACGTGGAAGGTGGTGGCTCTGGAAGGAGCAGGGAAAAAGAGCTTGGCCACATCTCCTGCAGCCCCGACTGGCTCCTCTTGCAGCTTCAGGGGCCGAGTTTGAGTGGTGAGGACTGACAGCTTCCCCAGCCCCTGGCCGTGCCCTGTGGCACCAGACCCCCAAGCAGACACACACACCCGTGGAACAGAGCCCCACTCAGGGCTCAACTCCAGGACAACCTCAGCAATCCATCCTCCAGCCTCCAGGCAAGGGCAACCACAAGGTATTAAACCCACAGGTCCAAAAAGGGGCGGACAGGCAGGTCTCCAAGAAAACTTTCTAGATGGGAAATGCAGGCAAGTGTTCTCCCAGCACCACCTGCAATGCCAGTGTCCATCCAAACAGGGCAAAATTAGGAACTTTAACTTTTTTTTTTCCCTACCTGTCTATACATCTGTTTTTGGCTTGGTGCTGAGTGCTGCAGGCTGCAGTTTTCACAGGAAACCTGGGAAAGGGGAGGTTTGCTCACTGAGGGCTGCCCGAGGCACAAGTTTGCAAGCAGGATTTGGCAGGGGGCTGCAGAGGGACCCACGGGGGCTCCTCCAAACCCCGTCAGGCTTCCGGCTCCTGTTCTGTGGCAGGAAGATCGGCACTGAGAAATGAATGGAAATATTGATCCCCTTCCAAGCTGCTTTTGGCACGTCCCGAGAAGTTACGCAGACACCAGCGTGGGCTCCTGCTCCTCCCCAGCGCAGAGGGGGAACCTGGAATGGCCTGGGCAGACACAGAGGAGAGCTGCACCTTGTCCTTCCCTCCACGGCTCCCCTGGAAGTCAGGAAGAGACAGTTCCACGAGGGGTGGAGGCTTTCAATACGTGCCCATGGCTGCATCACTCAGCCGTCACCCCCTGGGACAAGAGGTCCAGGGAAAAGTGCAAAGTGCTTTGCTGCCTTCCCAGGGTGGATTACTGGCCTTTGGAGCTGAGCGTGATTTACCAAAAAGAACAAAAAGGTTGATTAGATACGAATATAATTTGTCCCTTCATCTAAGCAACCCCCAGCCTGTGATAGACACCCAAAATTCCCAGGGCAAACTCTCCAGATGGTGTTGACCTGCTAATAAGCAAGAGGCCACGGGACTGGTGTTGGATTTCTGCAGCAGCCTCACCAAATGCTGGCCCATGTTCCCCAAAAAGGCATTTGGTACCTTTGGGAACCTCTTGCCTTGCAGGTCTGAGCAGCCCCGATGCAAACGGGGACACACTGGTATCCCAAGTGTTTTGTCCTTCAGGCTGGCAAGGCCAGGGTTAACCCAGATTCATCCAAAAGGATATAGAGGAAGATTTTGCCTTTGAAATGGCAATTTAACCCTTTCTAGTTGGTCATTTCCTCTGTGAGGTCATTTTCCCATGCCACAAAAGCCGAGTTCTCCCCTCTTCCTTGGCCAGGCAGCACGCGTGCAGGTTGGGCTGGGGATGTCCGGGCTGCCTTGGCTGCTGGCTCAGCCCGAGGGACTTGGTGTCTCCCAGGACAGACAGACGATGGGCTGCACGTGGAGAAGTGGTGGGAGGTGGGACGGGCAGCCACAGCTCAGCCCTGGCTCCCTGCTCTTTCCGTCGGAGATTCCAGCAGCAGAGCAGCCTGGTCCCTGCTCGGGGCTCCAGGACAAGCTTTGGGTGATGCTCTCCCCCAGCCTGGGGTCCCTGTTCATGGTGGGGATGGCCCCTCATCCCCTGGAGATCTGCACCCCCAGGGAGCAGCCGTGCTCCCCACACCTGGCCTGGGGAGGAGGGATAACGTCATCCGCAGCTCCTTGGCACAGAAGTGGCTGCAAATTCCCAGCCAGCGGGCCAGAGGAGAGGCCAGCTGGGGGAAAAGTCCTGGGGGAGCCCACAGCCAAGTCTCCCAGCTGGGAATTGGTGGGGAGGGCTCAGGCTCCGCTCCTCGCAGGGCCTGCGGTTTTCTTCCCTTTCCCCAAGGTATGGGGAGGGAGGAGGAATCTCCTGCAAGCAAAAATCCCTGGGATTTTGTTCTTCAAACACCGTGGTTAGGGATGATGCAGTGGGGGATGTCCGTGGAAGACCTGTGGGGAATGACATCCTGGTGATCCTATGGGATGGACTCTGTGCACTATCCTCTCCCATGTCCTCCTCTTTTTCCCCTCTCCTTGTTTGTTTCAGTTTTTAGACATCCTGGAGCTTTTTGAGAGGTTCAAGAGAGCATTGAGGTGGGTGACAAAGCTCTCCAGGCTTTGACCTGGGCTCCAGTCCTTGCTTTGATGCCAGGAGGGCAGAGTCTGCTCCCCTTTCCAGCCCGTGGTCCCTGCTGGGAGAGATGGGATCTGGGGAAGCAGATGCTGCTCCCTGGGTGGTTTTTTTCCCCCTGTAGTGAGTTTTGAAGTTGCCAGCCCCTGGCCATGGCGCTGCTCAGACTAATGGAGGGGAGTGTGGGTGAGGAGATGCCCCCTCCTCGGGGGAGTTCCCTGGGGAAGGGGGTGCACTGCCCCAGCTCCAGCGTCCCCCGGCGGGTGTGTCCCTGCCGTTTAGCCCCGTTCCCAGCGAGGGCGGGGCCGCTGGAGCTACGGCGACATCCCGGCGAGACAATCCCTGTCACCTGGGGCCCTGGCACCGAGCCAGACCCTCTGCGCATCCCCGGGGACATCCCGTGCCCCACAGGGGACCCGCCAAGGGCAGGGGTGTCCCTGGGGTGACCGGGACCTCGCAGCCGGTCCCTGTACTCCCCCAGCAGCCACGGCTCTCCAAACTGCGGGCACCTGTCCCCAGACACGTCCCTGTCACCGGGGACGACACGGTGGTCCCTTCGCTGAGCCCCCCGCGCCCCCAGCCCGAGCGGCCGCTTCTGCTGCAGGGCAGGGGACAGCCCAGCGGCCACCCCCAAAAGCCCCCGGCCACGGGGCTGACCAGTGCCCGCACCCCCTCGCAGAGGGGCCGGGAGCCGGGAGCCTGCGCCAGGACCAGGAGCCGGTTCCATAGAGCCAGGGAATATAATAAAATTAAAGCTCATTAAGCACTTAGAAAAGGGTTTGCATTGAGGGGGAGTGGGCGGGAGGGGGGGCGGGGGGCTGTGCATCTCAATACTGGGCTATTTAGAAGGGAGAATTTAATAACAGGGGGGTTGGTTTTTATGGCAATAGATTTATTCCACCTGGGCTAAGAAATACATTCCACATCTGCCGAGCCGTGTAACCAGACTCTAATTAAAATCGTGTGCCAAGCGAGGGCCTGGCTGTAAAACACAAAGCTGGCTTTTAGAGCGGCTGGGAGGCGCGGCCAGGCGGCCCGGGGCGGCGGTGGCCGGCAGGACGGGCACGGGGCTGGCGGCGGGGCTGTGCCACCGCTCACCGTCCCCACGCCGGGGAACGAGGGGTGGCGTCTGCAGGGACCCTGGGACACGGCGACACCCACGGGCAGGGAGCGGGCATGTCCCCACACCCTGGGGACAGGGTGATGGCCCTGGGCGTGCTGTGACACCGAGGGTGGTGGCTGCCCATGGTGACGGTGACACCCACACGCGGGACGGAGCACGGGTGGCTGATGTCCACGCAGAGCCAGCGCACGGGGATCGGTGACATCCACATGTTTGGGGACAGTGTGACATCGCAGTGACAACACGGAGAGGGTGACATCCCCCTTTCCACAGCGGTCATGAAAGAAAGGGTGACATCGATGCATTTCGTGGGGACGGGGTGACATCCACGCACCTGCAACGACCAGGGGATGGGCTGGCACCCCTGCTCTGTGACAGGCGGCAGAGCGATGTCCACAGCGGCGCCCACACCGCACGGAGTGACCGCGGGACGGGCGGGGCGCACCCAGCAGCAGCGCCGGGGCACGGTGACCCCGGTGACAGCCGTGTCCCCGCGGCAGCGGCGGGCGGGCACCGGGCTGAAAGGGCGCCCTGTGGGACACCCGCGCTGGGGCTTTACAGCCCCGCGGCTCGGGCCCAAAACGTCCCGAACAAACAGCGGCTGTGTCTCGGTTTAACAGCCCGGCCCTCAGACAGCGGCAGCAGCGCCAGCTCTGATGGACAAACTAATGAAACCTTCGAAATAGTTTGTACGGCAGCAGTGAAGTCAGAAAAAAACCCCAGAGCGCTTGCTGCCAAGGAAAATACACTTACCTAGTAAAGCATGAGTAATAAGTGGCATTTTTTACAGTGTGAAGATATAACTTTTCATGAAAATACCAAATAAGGCTCCGTGTGAAAAGTGGCTGGCCTTTCTAGTTGCCTTTTTTTTTTTTTTTTCTTTCCCTCTCTTTCTTGCCTTTCTTTTGGTTCTCAAGGCACACGTGTGTTTTCCCCAGTGCCCCTTTTGCAGGAGCCTGTTTACGGGGCCGCCTTCCCGCCACCCCCGGCGCGGCCCGGCTCGGGTTCCGTGGCCCTGAGATGAAATGAGAAGGGAATGGAAAAACAGGAGCTGCTGTTCTGCGAGACTTTCTATTTTTAAAAGGTTAAAAATATCTATTTTCAGACACATTTCAGCCCAGGAAGCGCTGGGGTGAAGCGACGCGGCGGGACGGGAGGAGTAAACAACGCCGGGACGTGCCGGGAGGCTCGGGAGCTGCGGCTCCGGGGATGCTCCTGGGGACGGCGACAGCGAGGGACAACGAGCCGGGCATGTGGCCACGGGGAGATGAGGGATGGCATAAGGCTGCGGGGCTCCGTGCCACGGGGATGCTCAGCCCCGAGAGAGGATGCTCAGCATCGAGGAGGGATGACCAGCCCCAAGGGAAGGAGGGATGCCCGGCCCCGAGGCGGGACGCTCAGCTCCTGGGGGGATGCTTAGCACCCAGGCAGGATGGCTTCTCTTCCCCAGCGTCACCAGCCCTGGTGCCCTCGTGGGATGGGATGCTTGGCTACTGCACATGGATCCCACCACAGAAGTGGGATGTGGTACCCACTGCGGGAGGGAGGATGTGGAAAAGCCATCTCCAAAATCCCACGGATGCTCTTCCACCTTTGGTTTTGCAGCTCCGCTCCCTTCTCCAGGGCAAGGTCCCGGTGAGGCTCCCTGGGCTGGCTCTGGCAGCGGCCGTGCCCCCGTGCTCATCCCTTGGCTCCCCTGGGCAGGAGCACCCACACCTCATGTCACCACATTCCCAGTCAGGGAGAACCAGGCAGTGCTCCCGGCCGGGGCAGAGGGGCTGGAATGCTGGAAAAGGTCCTGGAGGTGCCAGTGCCAGTGTCTGGACGTGAACTCAGGTGAGCCCAGGTGAGCAAGAGGCCCTGGGCTGTGCTAGGCACCTCCAGTGCTGGGGCAGCTCTGGGCCCCTCCTGACAGAGACACCTGGGGGGGCTGGAGCGTGTCCAGGGTAGGGAACGGAGCTGGGAATGGAATGGAGCCCCAGGAGGGGCTGAGGGAGTGGGAAAGGGGCTCAGCCTGGAGAAAAGGAGGCTCAGGGGGGACCCTGTGGCTCTGCACAGCTCCTGCCAGGAGGGGACAGCCGGGGGGGAACAGGGACAGGAGGAGAGGGAACGGCCTCAGGCTGGGCCAGGGCAGGCTCAGGGTGGACACCAGGAGGAATTTTCCCATGGAAAGGGTGCTCAGGCCTCGGGACTGCCCAGGAAGGTTTGGAGTGCCCATCCTGGAGGTGTCCAAGGAATTCCTGGAGGCGTCACTCAGTGCTCTGGGCTGGAGACAAGGTGGGCTTTGGGCACAGCGTGGACCCGGAGGCCTTGGAGGGCTTTCCCAGCGTGCTGGGCTCTGCGGTTCCGCGGTGCCGGCGCTGAGGCGCGGCCCTGGCAGGTCCCGCTGTCCCTCAGAACCGCTGAGGGATTTTGCTTCCTTATAAGGCCCTGCTGTTCCCTGCTCCGGTGTCTGCGGCCGGGCTGGCATCGCCTGTCGGGAGAGCAAAACAATTCCCAGCAGGCTGCCGGGACACCCTCCTGCCCAGCCCAGCCCAGCCCAGCCATCCTCCTCAGCGCATCCCTCCGGCTCTTATCTGCAGACTGCCCGATGCCCGGGCGCAAGGGCGGGAGGGCTTTTTCCGAGCAGGCCGTGTCCTCTGGGAAGGAGGGTTATAAATCAGCTCAGCCGTGTCCTGACCAAGCCGTGGGGCTTTTGCATCCCTCGGAGCAGCGCTTCCAGCCCTTTCCCAGGGGCTGCTGGTTCGGAAGCACCTTGTCCAACAAGAGCCCAGTGCAGGAACAGCTCTAGCCCGGAGGGTCTGACAGTGCAGCTCCTCCGTGCACCCGGAGAACGATGACGAGTCCCCTGCCTGAAATAGGCTGTTAGGGAGGAAACACTATAAACTGCACTTCACTGAATGAATCTCTCCCTCTGCTTCTTCTGAGGCTCTTCCAAGGGTGTAAATATGGTGGGGAGATACAGGGGGAAGAGGAGAGCAGATCCCCCTGGGATTGGATTTCTGGCTCTAAATGACCCATAGTGGGTATAAAGACCTCTGCCATCTCCAGGAGGAGCCTTTGGAGCCTGAGCTCCACCAGTACCACGATGGGAGATGTGCTCCATGTTCCAAGAGCCTGGCTCCTGGACATTCTGCCCCCTCCAGCCCCTGGGTGCCGGAGGAGTGACCCCCAGCCACAAGGGAGCCTTCTCCCTCTCTCCAGCCCCAATTCCTTGCTCCCAGGCATCGCCTGGGGACACTCCAGCCTCAGCCAAGGGGGCATCCAGGGACCTGGAGGCCCCCTGGGGCTGGCAGCCCATGGAGTGCGGGAGTGGGGAGTATGAGATCATGATTTTTGGAAGTCTGAAGTTCTCCCGGGTCCTGCTCCTGCAGACATTAAGTCATTTTCCGGAGGAAGTGCCGTATGACGTCGATCTGGTTACAGGAGTCGAGGTGGAGCCGGCAGCTCCAGCGAGACCACGGCAGAGGTGAGGAGCAGGAGTACCAGGACACCCCGTCCTGTCCCTCTGCCACAGGAGTGACACTCCAAATTCAATACAAATCCTGGTATTTCGAGGTTTCAGATGCCCTAAAACACTCGGTTGAAAGCTTCCAGCCCTGGTTTTGATGGAAGAAATCTTTATCCACTTCACCAGGGAAATGTCTTTGACTTCCACTCAGTCAAATATCACAACAACCTTTGGAAATCAGGATTTGACACATAATTTAATGAATAAGGACAAATTAAAAAAAAAAAAAACAAACAAACTGTGTTCAATGGGATTTGTTACTCATCGCTGCCTTTAAAAACACCCCCTCAACTCTACCAAGAACAACAGAACCACTACGGCAGGGTGGGTTCTGCTCTCAACAGTTAAACTTTCTTCCTTAAACCAGAATAAGGTTGATCATTCTCTTCCCAGGCCACCGCACAGGCACAAACCCAGCGATGCTGCTGGGGTGCAGCAGCTCCTCTCAACCAACCACTGACACCAGCCCCTGCCTGGGAGCACTCACCAGCCCAAACTTCAGGAGTGCTCGGCATCACCCCTCTGGAAAATCTCTTACATCTCTCTATCAGCCTCAGCACCAGGCAAGCAGGAGGCCCAGACCAAGAGCTCCTTTCTGGTTAACAGGATTGCTGTGCTTTATTCCTCTCCCATAACAGGTTCCTCAGGACCATGTGCTGTGGCACTCTTCCCTCAGCAGGCAGACGACAAGATGCCCAAGGAAAACCTCTTCTCTTGTCTGGTTTATGCCTGTAAAAAAGGCCTTCAGGCAACCCAAAACCTCCCAAGCCGCGATGCAGCGCGCGCTGTTCCCCGGTACCTGCCTGGTGTTATCAGCAGTGCCCTCTAATCACCCTTCCCTCTGACTCACTGGCCTCCAAGGCTAAAGATCCAGTTCTTTCCCGAGAACAGCAAAGCCTTCCCCCAATTACTCCGGAGCCAATTGGGTGGGAAGCCTCAAGGATGTTTTTGTAAAGACAGAACACCAACAGTGTCCCAGTCTATAATTAGGCATCTGAGCAAGTTACAGAGGATACGTTCAAGGAAGAAAAGAGTAAGAGAATTTTATATGCACTGCTTTGTCCAAAAAAAGATTATGAAAGGCAGAGCAAAAATTATTTACCAGTCTTAGGGGGAAAATGAAACACACTTCATTCAGTTAAAGCCGAAGCAGATGTTCAATATTTGTGTCTGTGCCTGATGACCTGCTACGGTACAGCTGCTACCCAACGTGAACATCTGGATCAATCTGAAGAGCTGAGGGTGTGCAAAGAGGGGAGGAAAACACCACAACTCCTCTCCTATCTTAGCACCAAAGGAGCGAGTAAAAAAATACAATTTCATGTGAACAGATTTAACAGCCTTTCAAGAGTTCCTCTAGATGTTGCCTCTAGCTGGCAGTTCCCACACTGCTTAGTGGAGATGACTGGAATTATTGCAGTAACAAATAAAAACTTTTTTCTGATACAAAATCTAGTCCAGAGGGCTTCCTTACACAGTAAGCAGGGCACCTTGCATAACCAGGGGTCGCATGTTGGCCTCCACAAGCAGCAGCAGCTTGCAGAGAGCCACCCAAAAAAAGGGAGCAACACTCCCAAGCTGCCAAGAGGAGACAGACCCAGTTCATTTCTTCTGGCAAAAGCCCATGATGGAGACCTGTTTGTTGGCTCTGTTGACAGGAGCTGCCCCTTTCTTCGGGTTCTTCCTTTCTTCCTTTGGTTCTCTCTTGGTGGGCAGCAGGGGTTGTTTTTGGGGAGCTGGTGCCTTGGGCTTGGGGAATTCATCCTCGCTGTCCGTGCAGGATTCGCTCTCGTAAACCTTCTCAGTCACTGGTGGAAAGAACAGGGAAGGGAGCAGAGGATGATGATGGTTAAGCCATCTTTACACCAAAGACCTCCCCACGGCAGCCTTCCCATTGCACTCCTGGAAAAGGACGCTTCGGGTTCAGGGAGCACATGTCAGACACAGGAATTAAGTCCAAAGTTAAGCAGCAGGAAATGACCTCAACTCGTGCCAAGGGAGGTTTAGGTTGGCTATTAGGGAAAATTCCTTCCCTAAAAGGACTGTCCAGCCCTGGCACAGCTGCCCAGGGCAGTGGTGGAGATCTCATCCCTGCAGGGATTTAAAAGCTGTGTGGATGTGGCACCTGGGGACATGGGCCGGTGTTGCCTTGGCAGTGCTGGGGGAACAGCTGGAGTCAATGACCTTAGAGGGCTTTTCCAGCTGCAGTGATGCTGAGATTCTAACTCATATGGCAAAGGCTGACAAGCAGCCATCAGAAAGTCATGAATCTGAAGGAGATGAGAATCAGTAGTTTGGCATTAGACAATGGAACATCTACTTTATGGCTAAACCCCACCATTCTGACTTGGTCTGATTTTCACAGGGGCCAAAGCAATCAGATTTTCCAGAAATCCAGGCAAGACAACCTGGAGACATCCCCAGGCTGCTCTCACCAGCACACTGGACAGCCAGGGAAGAGCAAAGCAGACGCTGCCCATCTCAAGGGGCACAAACCCTTTGGGGCAGCTTCCTTCCACAGAGGTGGCCAAACAGGGCAAAGACAAAGAAATCCTTTATAAAAGATCAGCCCGAAGCCGTGTCTGCAATCAGGGACTCTGCCTGAAGGGGATTGCCAGCTCACCGCTGTCAGCTCCGGCGGTGGAAAGCCCAGGGATATAAAACAACGCTCGCGGAAATTAAACTGGAGTCAGCTCCACTGATGAAAGCCACCGTCAGATCCCAGCAAATGCTGTTATATCAGCCTTCCCAGCAGTGCTCTGGGATTCTTCTAGTAAGCCATTTTTCTTTAGCAACTGTATTCTTTTAAACAGATGTCTTAACTTCCCTTCTTCTGGGAAACTGGCTTTCACTTGTATTAATGCATCAAATTAAATAAGGTTTCCTACGTCACCAGGGACTGGGAAGAGGAATGCTATGAAATCCTCCCGGGCAGCGCTAGCAGGACCTCAGACAGGGACTGCAAACCAAGCAATCTCCCTTCAGAGGCAGCAGGCTGTTCAGGGAGCAGCTTCCACAGACCACTGGGTGAACTTAAAACCCTGATCCTGTTGTCAGCCCTGTCAGGAAGCGCTGGGAACTCCCGAAGCGTGCAGTTAACCCCTCCAACTGCAGTAACACAACTTAGATCAGCTTTCTTTGGCTGCAGTCTCAGCTGAACTTCAGAAGTCTGCATTTGGAGCCCCTATGGGTACACAGATACAGTTACTGATGCCCCACTCACAGCCAGACTCCCTGAATCAGAGTGGCTCAAATGATGGGAGCGCTAAAATGCTGTAACAAATTTCCCTCCAATGCACATCTGGATATTCCAATCTCCAAGCCCATGTGTGTCCTTTGAAGCTTTAGAAAGTGCAAGGTAGAAACACACAAACCTCAGTAATTCCCCTTTACTAGAGACTAAGAGCAGGCCCTCAATCCGTGGATTTCTGTTGATGTCTAGGAATGTTTCTTGTGCTTAACTCCACACACACTTTAATTGCTCAATTTCCCTCAGGGCTAATCCCTAAATTACTTTTGCTTTTTGACATCAATTCCTTGCTATTGCAGCTATTGTGAAAACCATCACTTAAAATTGTGGAGAAACATACAGTACAGCCTCATTCTAATGTTAGGAATAAAGCCTCTTAAAACCTAGTGTTGGTTTAAAAATAAAAAGACAGCAGGGAGAGGAGAAAAAAACCCTCTCTTTCGAAGAATAACTAAAATTTACATTAGCCTGGGAGATTTGCAAGTTATTTAGCCTTTGAATTATTAGGCCTATGCATGGAAAGGCTGGGGAATGGAATGGAGAAGAGAAACTGGACAACAGCCAGACAGCAAGTTCTGCACAACAGGCTGGAGGATTTGTAGTAGAGAAAGAAGCATCTCCTCCCCACCCAGTTCCTCAGTATCCAGCTCCATCCCTCTCTGTGTCCCACAGGATCTGTCTCCCAGGGGCACAACAGGGCCTTGCATTCCCTTTTCAGAAAGGGGATATGAACCAGGTAAAACCTGGTAAAACCAGGAGTCTGGATTTTCCAAGGGACTATGAAACCCTGAGGGGATAAAGAGCAGAGAAAGAAAGGCACTATTCCCAGCTGAACCCAGAAGAGACATTCCTGTGCTCTGGATGCAGAGCCTGTAGAACTCAGCTCCCCATCTAATGCTCTTTTGCTCCATTTTCCTTCCAAGTGTTTCACTGGCTCTGCCTGGGATGGGAAAGGAAAACACCCCAGAGGGTAATCGGCCAAAGCTGTCGATAACTCTGTGCAAGCCCAATCCTTGGACAAGAAAGCAGTACTTGGGATCTCAGTCCCAGTGCAGCCAGCTGCTGAGAGCTACAGCTCTGTGTTTCTCCAAAGGAGACACACCAAGTTAATGGGAAACAGAAGATGCAGCTCTGCAGACAGGTGCAGACAGACACAGGCTGAGTCTGGGCCAGGCAGCTCCAGGGCTGGGCCAGGAATGCCCGAGTGTCTCCGTGGCCAGCACCACGACAGACCTGTACAACAGCACCACATCCTGCCCAGCACGGGCTGAGCTGCACTGACATCCCCTCGGCCCAGCCAGGCAATCACAGCATCCCATGCAGTCCAGCTGACTGGATTACAAAAAAACCACATTCCACGCTCTCACGTGTTTAAAGCCTCCAAAAAATCCCCCAAAACCCAAACCAACATAGTCTGAACGTTTGCATCTCTACTTCAATGTCAGGACACGGAGGAAACAAATACAGTGATGTTACACAGCTTTCTCCAGGTCACAGGAGGAAGCAGAGTCCAGTCAGGCTGGAATTTAAAGCCTCTGGCCCTCAGGACTGTAGGGCTCTCTTCCCTTCTGAAAGCAGAGCCACCCCTATCAGAAACAGAAACCCTATGAAGTATTTAAGCCCCAACTGTTTATCTGGGATACTGTATGTTTCTTTAACATATAATCAAGTTTTGCACAGCTCTGGATTTAGCCTCAAAGGAAAAAAGAAAAAAACCCAACAAAGTTATCTCAGCCAGAATTTATCCCAGACCCTTAAACCTCTTTCTGTACCGTCTTTAAAAGCTTGCAGCTTTGGAGAGTAAATGAAGGTGGTAATCATGATGGCAGCAAAAAAGGAAAAAGAACTGAAGGAAAATCTGTGAATAATCAAAAAAGGGTAAGGATTCAGCTACAGCTCTGACTGCCTACCCAGGCCTTCACCAGAGGCTCAGTTACCTCAGTCTGGGAGCAGCAGTTCCAAGCAGCATAACTGAGTGATTTTGTGAACCTCTTTCTATCCTGGGAGAGGCTGGCCTGTTAAAATGGCCAATAAAGTGAGCTCCAGTGAGTGTAGGGCACATCCAGCCTTACCCATGCAGCCTTCCTCTTCATCAATAAACATCTTGGATTTCAGCACGCGCTTCCGCTTCCTCTTCCTCCCTCCAGCTGACACCTGGGGGACATGGCAGCATTGTGAGAAACCAGGAGCTCATTTCTGGCAGGTAATCACTGTAATCTGCTCTCACCTCCGTGGATGCAGGCTCCAGCTCAGTTTTCAGAGCAGGTTCAGGTAGTGGAGATGGAGCTCGCTCCTCCTCGGGTGTGGGAGAGGGTGGGACATCTGCTAAGAAGAAGAACACCTTGATGGCACATGGGTCAGCCTGATGCTACATGCTGAGGTGCCCAAAGGAAGGAGAGTGGAACAGGATAGGAGAATTGTGCTGGGAATTTTTGGTAAGCCAAAAAAATCAGTTCCACCAAGGGAAACTTTAAAACCAGGCACAGGAACCAGCAGGTTTTAGCTATGCATTTCACTTACTTGTTAAAAAGAGTGATTGTAATTTGTTTAGAAATTAAAAGCGGCGGGGTGGGTAAAACAGTTGTTGCTTCACTCGTGGTGCTACACATCCCAAACAAACCATGCTATTAGCTTAACCCAAGAATTAAGTGCACTACACTATCACACATCCTAAAAGACTGTTAAGGGACATGTCAAACTTTTATTTGAAAAAAAGTTTAAAAAAACCCACAAAAATCCAAACCACCACAAAGACCAGAAGCTGAGTCTTTCCCTGTTTCATCTCCTTGCTCTCCTCTGGGTTCACAACAGGGCTCCGTTCAACGCCAAGACTGATCAAACCAGTCAGGGACACCTTCACGCATTTGCACGGAGCAAAGTGAGCTCTGGAGCCTCTACCAGCAACGTCAAAGTGAGACAAGCAGGGCTTCAGACCAACGAGCGAGGCAGGGTCACCCTCCCGCAGGGCTGGCAGGGGGACAGAGCTCCAGGAGATCCAAGCGAGAAACGCTGCCACGCAAGCCCTGGGCTGCGGGGGAGAGCTGGGAGCGCCGGGAACAAAGGGCCCCTGTGACCTATTGCTTCACCAGCACACACAGGGATGCGGCTGGAGCGGCCGTGCCTGCCTGGCTCCTGCTCACCTCGTCCCAGCGCGGAGCCGGGACCTGGAGCTGTCCCGAGGGACTGGGGCCGTGCGAGGAGCTGGCGCTGCCGGGCAGGCGGCCAGCTGACCTCCGCAGGTCACCGAGGGCTCCAGGGAGACAGCGCTCGGCTGCCAAGGCCCAGCAATAAATTAATTACACTCCTGCAGCAAGGACCCGGCCTCCCAAGCTCGCTGTGAGCCAGGCACGGGAATGCAAACAGAGTGGGATAACAGCACTGCTCCTGCACCCTGCTCCGGAGCTCCGGGGACGGCAGCGCTGCGAGGACACCGCCCAACAAGGGCCCTGCTCCAGCTGGAAGTGCCACGGTGCCCCAGGGGCTGAGGGCAGCTCTGGCTCTGTGTTTATCCCAGTCTCACTGTGGGCTCCACAGACTGCCCAGCACCAAACCTGCACTACCGCTGCCCAGCCTGGCCTCTGCCCTTTGCAAATATCTTTGGGAGAGGACGAGCTAGAGGGCTGAAAACCAGCCTGGTGAAAAGCCTCTGCCATGCTCAAGCAGAGGTCGCTGAAGGCACTGTCAGTGTGCCAATTCCACTAGATTCCTCAGGGAAAATTTGGACTTTTTTTCAGCTTCCTTCAAACAATTTCCCCAGCTTTTGGCAGGCAGAAGGCACCTTCTCCTCACGTCAGAGTGTTTAGGACTACTATCAAGCTCTTTTATTACTTTATTATCCTCTTCTAGCCAACACAGCCCTCTGACATGTGATAACTCCTGAGTCAACCACGAGCTGCTGCCCACAGTTTGCTCAACAGCAACAGCTGCATGAAATGGATACAAGTTGGGCAACTGGATGGACCAAAGATGTAAATCCTGGCTTTGTTCGGTTTGCTCTGACCCTGCCTGGAAAAACTGTGAGAAGCTTTAGTGCTTCTGCTGCGGCTCTCCAAAACCCACGGAGTTTGTAGGTCACAGTGCCACTGAAATCACCCTCCAAAGTGGCTGTAAAACACTTGTCAACACTGCAAAACCTGCCCGTGTTGGTACAGCTGAAGCTGCCAAACCTCCTGTCCTCTGTGGGCACATTTGTGGAGTTTGTTCTGGCACTGGAAGCAAAACAACCTGCAGTGACTAAGGAACCCTCATACCAATATAACTTTTTAATGAAAAATCATTTAAATGGAGAGGATTGTGCCTTATGCCCTCTCTGTGTTTCCAGCGTGGTACAATGTGCTGGTGCTGGTGTAAGGAGAGCTTATTTAGGGCTACTTTTAGTACATCAAGAGCAGACTAACACAGAACTAGGCAGAAGACCTGGCCTGACACGGAATTGCCCCAAAGCACTTCACAGCAGCCATGCAGGCTGAGTTTCACACCCACAAAACCTTGCTAAGTGTGCCTGTCACTCCAGGCTCCATTTTGCTCACTGATGCTGCTGATTCTAGTTGCCCCTGCTCTCTGGAGAAACCTGTTTCCAACCTTTCCAAGGATAGATGCTCTTCAAGTCCAGCTGCTGTAAATGTATTTTTTTTTTTTCATCTAACTCACAGTCTTCTACTTCAATACCAATATAATATTACCAGTTTGAACTCATTAAAAATATTCCAAACAATTCAAATCTGTCTTCTTTTATCTGGTTGGATTTAGAAAGGCAAGCAGCAGGACCAAAGGGCTGAGTTCTCTCAGTTCTCATTCTCCCTTTTCAAAGGGCAAACTGAGTGATATCCAAATTTGTATACATGTGCTGTAGTTTGCATAAATTTACAATTCTAATGCACAGCACAAAAAAGTTAAGAACAAAGAGGGTTCTGATGCAGGAGCAGCAACAGCAGTGACAAAAAACCTTCCCAGTGCCTGACCATCCTCTTGGGGAAGAACTTTTCCCTAACATCCTACCTAAGCCTGCCCTGACACAGCTCCAGCCATTCCCTCAGGTTCTACCCCTGGTCACTAAAGAGAATGTAAACCTTGGAATAAATGAGACCAGGAGGCATCCCATTCAGAGGCATTAATTGTTAAACACGTGCTGAGGTCACGCAGGTGTCCCATAGGAGACCAGAGAGTTCTAACATTCCAAACTCCTGCCTGATCTCACAGGATGTGGATGAGCTGAGAGGTTCCAGCCGGGACAAGGATGGGCTGATTTCAAAATTCCCTCCTCAGAGCTAAACAACTCAGCTTGTCAGTAGGGGAGTGATGAGGAAATGGAAAGACAAACATTTAAAGAAATAAATACCGAAGAGTGTGGGCATATATGTATATATATATTTATAGCCAAACAAGGGGCTTCACATTGGAATGTGATGGAATTAAGGCTAATCACAAAGAACACCTTCCTGAGAGATTTATCATCCTGTGGAATAGTCTCAGAAGTGATACATACCTGATGACAAAGATAATTTGAAATTATGTGGGCAGCAGGGAAACCATGGAAACGGGCCTAGAGGTGGCATGGATACTGCAAAGATCCCAACAGCAGCCACCTCTCCCTGGCACTGCAGGTTTTCCTGACGTCCTGGTTGCTGCCCATGTGCCAGCCACACTAAATGAGCCATCAGCTCTGGCTCCCCCGAGGGACTCCACCTCCTCACCAGTACACCCCATTTGCTGTTTCACTTTCTTTTACTGGAGCTCTACACCAAACTGGTGGTTTCAATTACTCGTCCCTAATGATCCCCAAGTTCTTTTCCTGAGCAGCTTGCTGGATGACTGTTCCATTTAGCACATACTCCCAAGCTCAATTCCAGTTTATTTTCCAGTTATCTACATTGAACGGCATTTATCACCTCAATTATCCAAATTCTTTGGGATCCAGCCCTGCTGTTCCTCATTATAAGCCCAAATCTTGCAATGTTCTGGGCACCCCACTCCTGTCACAGCCACCAAGGAGACGCAGAGTCGCATCGGATACAGCTAAGCTGCTTAGCCTCCAACTTCCCTATTATCTCCTTTCTTTTTGGATCTCTCGCTTCCAACACTGCCTTCCAAACCCTTTCTGTGAACAGACAGAATAAAGACACTGAAAGTGACCCTGTGAGGAGAGGGAGGCCACTTGTGAGTGTTTCTCCCCACACGAACCGGTTCTGACCAGCCCTACGGTTCTGGAAGGCGCGCTATCTTTCACAAGAGATTTGGGAACCTCCTTCCCACACGTCAGTGGCACTGGCAGCACACTTGGTGAGGAGACAGCCAGGTCTGAGCTAAGCTAAAACAAAGACTGAATCTTTGTTTTGAGACATCCCAACTCTATGCCCAAGTGCTTGCAGCACAAAGATAAACAGAAAGCTCAGGCTACAGCCATTTCCACGGTCTTTAGTCCTTTAAACTATTCCCTCAATCACTGACCAACAGATTTGGAGAGTAATGTTTTGGAAATCAGAACCCTGACCTACGTGCCCGATTGTTTACAGATCTTCTTACCTTCCTCATCACTGCTGTCAGACAGAAGTTGTTTGATTCGCTTCCTCTTTTTCTTGACATTTTCGGGATCTCTTTCTTCCTCGTCATCTGACCTATCCGCTCTCTTTGTTTTACTGCCACAAAAAGCAAAGGGAAAAGAAAGGGAATGAACACCCATTATCTCTCATGTGTGCATGAAAGCATCATGTGTGCACTTGGACAAGCACATTCCTCACGGGAGGAAATCAGATGCCTCTTAAAACCACGAGCATCGCATACTCTGAACTGCACAGTCACTGCACAACCAGGCATAGGTGCAGGAGCATTTCCAGGCCTCTCATCCTTCCCCATATGCAGCTCTCCAGAGCAAGGAGGATTTCTTTAGCCCCTCTGCAGTTCAGCCCAGTACCTCACCTCGCCTGGCAACAGCAGCCTGGCAAGAGCGTCCTTCTGATCTTGTCTCTTTAGCTCAGGCTCCCAGCGTCCCCAAAAGCATCACTCAGAAGCTCTTTTGACAGACTGCTTGCCACTGACTGACTATGAGGTAGTGTCTCAGAATCCTGGAGCCATTTTTAAAGACTACTGGAAAAATAAAATAGCTTCTTTCTTTTTAATGTTGGCGAGACGTGTCAGACGAACAAGCCTGGAGGCTAAAGGCCCACGTATCCTCAAAGAGCAGGGACAGCCCAAGTGGCCTTCCCAACTCCACGCTGCCAACACCTCCAGGCCCTTGGCTTCTTGGACAAGACTATCAATAAGACAAGCAGTTAGTGCTAACTGCGATGGTGGGCTGGGTGGTGTGCTTACCTATTCAGTTAGAAATGGATTGAGACCACCAATTAATTACTCATAGGCCACCAGAGAGCCATCAGACTGTAGTGATTCTTTGTCTCTGTCAGTTTGGGTTGGATTAAACACAAAGGGCTGAACTTAAAATTAACTTGGAGCCTCAGCCCAAAGTAAACCAGTGGCATTGAAAGCAGCCGTACATGAGCTATGGAGATCAACAAGCACAACTTTGTGCTGCAAGTTGTGTACATAGAAGCTTGGGAATATCCCACCTTCCCTGCAGGACAGGTGCTCCTGCCAGCCCTCCCCACGCTGCTGTGGGGTCTCTCCCACAGCTGCTCACAGTGGGAGGTTGTCTCATGGAAAGCCATCCCCTCCCACTGAGGACAACCTGGGCCGTGTTCCTTCCCATGTGCAATGGCACCCACGGCCCTGAGGCACCTACAGCAGCAAATGGAAATGGAAACACCAGGAAAAAATCCTGACAGATAATTTTAGTCAGGTTTAACATGATTTAGTAGATGGAAACAGGAGGTGAGCCAGCATTGTATGACCAGCCAGCTCCACGCAGGCTGCCCCCAAGCAGGTCCACAGGGACCCTGAAAGGCATGACCCACCTTTTCTTGTCCTTTTGCTGAATTCTGTCAGACTCTGTTTTCTTCCCAGGTTTCTCTGCTACAGTATTAGGAGATGACTCTGGTTCTGCTACAGCAACTGAAGGCTTCACTACTTCTTTCTCCTCCTTTGGCTGCTCAGGCACAGAGTTGGCTTTGAGTTTATCTGTGAATAAACCATTCAAAAAGAACAAACACTGGGCATTCAGTTTGAATGACAACTTACAAAGCAGCTGGCTAGCTCTGTGCACCAAGATTACAGACAACACTACCCATCGTGTATTTAGGGACCTAGATTGGCCAAGCTGTATCAGACATGGGAAAAAGAAGGGCATGCTTTAATTTCTAGGTGATTTTCCATGGTTCTGCTGTTTCTGATGTCAAGCCACCATGTGTGCTGCAGCAGTTAAAACTCTGTGGAAGAGGACTGGGAGGCAGTGGCAGGAGATCATCCGTGGGGTCAGAGGCTGCTGGGAGGGCCACAACATGGTGCCAAAGCCTTTCTGGGAGTGCTGGGAACACAGGCTGGCTGCTTCCCTGGGCAAGGGCAAGCAGCACTGGAACGACAGCTCTCTTATTTATGATCAACAGCAGAAAGCCCAGGGACCCCACTGCTGTTAACTCAGGACTTTCTGGCAGTGGCGGAACCTTTGAAGCCAGGAGAGACATGCACGTAGGGAATAAATCTTTCTCCTGGAATCCCACCCTCTGATCCATACACATAATCATTTCCAGTTCTGCTCAGTTTGCTCCTTCTCCACAGCCACCTGACAGGTTTCCTCGGTGTGCTCCCTGACAGGACTCAGCAGAGAAGGGAACCCCTTTGGAAATGATGGAAATGCGTCCACAAAGCCTTCCCCATCACCACTGGGTCACCTCTACCATGCCACTTTGGGTTTTCAGCACATGAGCTTTGGTCTAGGGCTCTTCTCAGACCTTTAGAATTTACTCCAGTTAATTGTCCTTAGGCTGAGAGTGTCCTCAGCTCCCTCAGGCTCACCAAAACAGGAACTCAAAGAGTCCCAGCAGGGCTGTGCCTTGTCTGCTCTGTGCTGGAACTGTCCCCTGCAAGCTCTGACAGATGTCTGTTGGAAAGTGAACTTTGCTGTTTACTCTCTCCCAAAATTCCTCTTTGAAGCCTCTTGTACTCACTGTTATAAGGGAATCTTTGAAGAAGGTCCCACAGTCCTTTTCCAATATTTCAATATTTAAAAGCTTCAGCATAGTTTCTTTTGACTTGGGTCATTCAGAAGGGACCTGCAGAGGCCACCTAGTCCAAACCTCTGCTCAAAGAGAAAGGCCACTCCTCATTTGTATACACCATGTATCAGTCCTTCATTTTTTAGGAAAGAAATTAACCCTAAAACTAACAATGGGCTCCTCAGGGCTGTGTGTGATGAAAAGCAAGCACCATTAACATGCCCTGCAAAACAGGTTTTGGCAAACATCTCACCAACAGCTGGTCCTCCAGCCAGGAGAATTCACTTTAAATCAGATTTCTTCTGCACTAAAAATCCTTCCTGGGTTAGTCTGCTCAAATATGTCATTTTAATTGATCTCCTTCCAGCAAGCTTTTTGTCTGAAAAATTCCACTGAAAACCCTTAATTTTTGCTTTAAAAGCTGTGTGTTAAAACATTAACCCCTTTGAGTGCAAAAGAGCAGAAGACAGTATGGAAAACTATTAGGAAAGAGGGGATATAAAGAAAATCCAACAACTTTGGTAGAGTGGGGATGGGGAGAAAGAGTTCCTTTCTGTATGCCTCCCATCATGGGTCTAGTACAAAACATTTGATTCTACTGAATATTTTTTAATTTCTACCCAGCTTAAATAAAGGATATTAAAAAAAAAAAAAAAGATACTTCAAATAATCCTCAGGTTTGTGGTTTTTTCATTTGTTTGTTTGGTTTTTTTTAACTACAACAGGCTGTTCCCTGACCATGACAGCCTCTGAAAACAGAAAAGCACTTACTCATAGCAGCTTTTCCAAAGAAGTTGTTCATGATGCTGTTCTTTGTTGGTGGCTTGCTGCTTGCTGCAGACACCTGGAAGCAAAGAGAGAGGAATAAGCACAGGAATTGCTCCCAGCCCTCAAGGTGCACAGCACTGCTTCTGGACAAGCAAAATAATAGAGAGCATTTGTTCCCACTGCCTTAGATTTTAGCAGATTTAGCAAATTCTCAGCTTTGGAGAATTTGAGGCTACTCACTAGACACCAGGTGCATCAAAGGGGGCAGAGTAAGCTCCTAAGGACTCCTTAGCCAGGCCTTCAGATGTGACTTGGGCACATTCCCACCTGATGGCTGACAGTGCCACTGAAACAAGTGCTTGGGACTAGGGTCAGCTCCCAGGAAAGAACTGCTCTTTTTGCAAACCATCAGTGTCTCAGCTCACAGCAGCCAACAGAGCAAAGAACAGGACTGGCCAAACCAGGAAGGCTTTATCCAGCTCCTCTGGCATGTAGGCTGTTTGCAAGGAAACGTTGCTGCTCTGTTGCGCCAATGCAACCACCCAAGTGAGAAATCACACCCACACCCCCTAAGAAAGTGCATCCTCCTAATCCAACTTCTTTTCATGCAGATAAAAGGCAACCAGACACTAAAGTTCCCAAAACACTGCACACTTCACCAGTTCTAAACTCCCTATAAAAATCAGAGAAAGGAACCCAAATGTTCTCAGTTGTTATAAAAAGGCCAAGCCACCCACAGGGAGTGTTACCATTTTAACACCCATTTGTCTGGCCACATCGCTTTAAAAACAATTATACTAATTAAAATGAAAACATAATCCTATCCTGGAAAAACTGCAGTCTAGAAGATAAACAATTTAGTCTTGCACAGGTCAAGCTCTGAAACTTCCCTCACCGACCAAGTTTAAACACCTTGATACTTTTAAGACCTGGGCTTCTCATGTTTCACTTATTGCTCAAAACAAATCCTTTTAAGCACAATGGAGAGAGCAAGATCCTCAGCTGGTGTGTACATTGGGATAGCTGGAGACAGTGGAGCAATCGTCTCCACAAGGCAGCTATGCTGGTTTACACTTGCCCGAGACCCGGCTCGTTGGGGAGTGTCAAAGCTAGGGCTGTGTGGAGAGAGATCCAGAGTGTGGCACGAGAGGTTTTTGTCCCAGGTGACTGCACATGGTTAAACACTTCCAAAGGGTCCCTGAGCACTGCCAGTGGGCCCTGGGCTTGGCAGGAGGAGCAGTGCAGGGGTGGCTGAGGTCCCCGAGGCGGTGTGCGAGCGGATCATTAAAGGCACGAACTGAGGGGCTGGGGTAACTTACACCTGGGGCCTCCTTGGCCTCTGCTTTGGCCTCCTTAGGCGTGTCCTGGGGTCTGGCCGCCGCTTTGGCTGCAAACATGCCCATGATGCCTTTGTGCTGCTGCGGGGGGGGTTTGGCGGCCCGGGGCCCGTGGCCGTTGACGGTGCCGGCGGTGGCATCGGGGTCCCTTTGCCTCTGGGGACTCCGCGCGGGCGCCGGCGCTCGGGGAGCGTCGGGCGGCGTCCTGGGCACGGCGGCGGCGCAGCGGATGGCACTGAACCTGCGTGGTGGAGTGAAAAATCCCATTAGCCTTTTCAGCTCTGCGCTGCTCACCTCGTGGACAGGATGGTGCCTTCCCCCCTCCTGCAGCGCCACCGCTCCTCCGGGCCCGCGTTCTCCTGTTATGGAAAAAGGAGCAATTTAATCTGTGCATGGGACAAGAAAGAAGGGCTGGCACAGAGCAAGAGAGCTCTGATGAAAAGATCAGCTGAACCTGTCAGCAAGAGCCACAGCATTTGCATGTCAAACAAGCTGTGCAGCTTTCCTGGGGGGAAAAGGGCCTTCTCCACACCCAGGCTGGACAAGGAGCAGGCTGCATTTTATTCCTAAACGGGTTGTGCTCTCTAAAGCCTGTGGCAGAAGTTCTATGGTTGTGTGAGGATCTAAAATGTTTACAGCTTTCTGATGCTCTGACAAAGCCCACAGCTGCTGCAACAAGCAGCCACACTCAGCCAGGTAACCAAATCCCAGCTGAAACTGAACAATTGAAATGGCTCAGAAAATATCCACCACATTCCGATTTAGCTACACAAAGTAATTTCCAAGTAATCCCTGAGAGTGAGAAGCAGCTTGGATTATAATGGCCTGAAACTTGATTGTTTGGGGATATGGAGACACAAGAACTAAATGACGTGCTCACAGCTACAGCACAACTCACTGACAGTCAGGAATAGCAGTTCCCAAAAATAGCCGAACTCTGCTCCCCACTGTGCAAATCACAGGCGACGCTTTCCAGATTTCCCACAGAAATGCCACAAAAGAGCCCAGCTCACGCCTCCCAGCCCACTGAATTACACAGCATATTTTTATTTGCCTAAGAAATAAAGCAGCCTTCTGCCAGTTCATTTCTGTGCCTCAGCATTAGCTGCTCACGAGCACAGTCCACTTCTACTCCCATCAGGATCTGTATTAACAAAACAATATCATCTCCACAGCATTCCCAGGCTGCAGCAGCAACCCCTTGACATTCGAACCTTTAAAGGAAGGAAAACAAGACATGGAAGAAAAATAATCCTACTCTCCTTTATACTTTCAATCTGTTTTTAACATGGTTAATACAGCTCTCAGGGCAGTGTGAGCTCCTACTCTAAACACCACCAACTCTCCAATATATAATATTGTCACAAATAATACTGTCAATGGTCATGTTGACTGCGCAGCAGAGCTCAGCTAACCTTCCCACGTTCCAAGTCAGCTTGCCTTGATGCTGCTGTGTGACTATACCTTTATGGGCTTGACCCAAAATTCAGTAAATAACCACTGAACAAATAGCCAATACTTGGACTATGCTCTGCAAACAAGGAGCTGCTTCTGTTTGGAAAGCTGGCAATGGCAACAGGCATTAAACCCAGATATTAGTTAGTACATCTAACCACCTCCACTGTCTTCACAGCAAAGCAGGTCCCACAGAAACCCAGAAAAGAACAAAGATCCTTGTCCCAGAGCTGTGAAATTATCTGGACAGACAGGGAGGTTCTGTTTGCTACAAACCTCACATAATTAAACGTCTGGCTTTTGCAGGTCCTGCAGGAATCTTTTCCCAAGTGTCACAGACAATCCATGCAGCTGGCAAGAGAGAGGGAATGGGATCAATCTGTATTTACTTCAGCTGGTCACAAATGAAGAAGGTGCATTTTTCTTAGTTTGCTTGGGAAATCCTGCTTCAAAGCTGGATTTATATGTAGGCTTCAGAGAGCTGCTTCAGAACCTGGATTATCTAAACCTTACGGAGGTTCAAATCCCAAAGGATACAACTATCCCAGGTTGGGATGCCTAAGAGTAAAGGGAGTGCAAGAAGGCAACTGCAGCCACACCCAGGGCACGCGGCTCCACTGAGGTGGGATCACCCAGCACCTTCCAGGGCACCCCCCAAACACACAGCTTCTATGCCACCTTTTACAGCTTTTCTCTGCTGCTCTCTTGTCAACACTTTGGATACAACCACGTTTCCCCTCTCAAATAGTATACTCCTGCTATGACACACCCTTCAGGCATCCCCCTTTAAACCAGATTGGTCATGGCACCGTGCATCCCCATGACTTCAGGCTGGAGCCGTCCTGGTGGGAACAACACACAAATGAGAAGCTGCAGCTGCCAGGCGCTGCTCAGGAGGGAGCCAGTGACTCCTGGGGACTGCAGTCCCTCCCAGCTCTTCTCCAGTTCCACCAGGACGGACACTGGTGCTGCCTGGACTGTTCTGTGTGCTTCTCCTAGGTCTCAGAGATCACAGCCTACTCTGAGCTGCAGCAAACCCACACACAGATCAAAGCCCAGCTCCTGGAGAAGGAGTTGCTGTGAGACATCTTCAGAGAACTGGATGAGTCCAGAAGATGAAAACACAGTTTCACAAAACAGAAAGCAAACTCCTGTAAATGCTTTGCTGAGCACATCATTCATGGTTTTATCAGCCTGTTTCAATTTTCTCTTCCTGTGTGGCTGAGCACTGGATTAAAATGGTCATGATTAAATGTGGCCTGGGAAAGAGAGAAACGTTTCCAGCCATCAGACAAGCAAGGTACTGGAACAGTCTCCCCCTTGGAGTAAGGACTGAGTGAACCAACTTGTGAGCTCAGTTTACAAAACAACCACACAATGTGCTCTTTGGGCACTGCTCTGGCAGGACTTTGAGGACATCTTTTCCTAGCTTTCTAAAAGCCCAGGCCTATCTAGTAAGCATTGAAGTGGAGTCTGGAAGTGCTTCAGAAGGAAAAGGGAGGCAGGACTCACTTGCTGCAGTGCTGCAGGTTTGTTTTGACGATGTCATAGTCGGTGTTGTAGAGGGGGGAGCTGTCCTTGAGCAGGGCCTTCTGAATGCTGTACACGTGCACACTGGCAATTGTGGACAGCTTAGACTTCATTGCTGGGGAAAAAGAGAAAAAAAAACCCTGTTAGCACACCCTTTAGGATGCAGAAAGACTGACAGACTACTCAACAGCAACATATGAATATAAAAAGGCCCAACCACACCTTCTCCCAGCGCTCACTAATGAAGAATTCAAGGCAACAAACTCCACAAGGCTGTCACGTTTTCCACTACACACTCTTGGTTCCTGCACAACTGACTTACGAGGGATCTCTCTGTGTTTACTTTCAAAGCCTCCAGTGCTTGGGATGCAGAACAGCTGAGTGAGTACCTAAAGCTAAGGCAGAAGGTAGCTGGTCACAGCTCTGCACTGCTGGAACTGCTCTCTGCCACTGGGGCTGTGTCCAGCACCACAGTGTCACCCCCGCCAGTCTGCTGGAATGAAAACTTTCTCTCTTTCATGCTACTTAGACTGCAACCCCCTTGAGACAAGGGTTGGCTTTCAGGAATTCTTTGTTCATTGCTTATATTGTTCTTTCCACAGAGTCCTGGTCTGAGGCTGAGCTTCTAGGCACTGTAAAAATACACACAGTAATCATTTCTTGGGGCCAGTCCTAGACTATGCAGCCCTACTCCCATCAAAAATCTCAGCCTCTTCCAAATATAAGTCATACCTCTGGCCTGCCTTCCAATACAAAAACCATGAGCAATCCTTTCCTCCACAGCAAAACAGTGTTACGCAGCACACATAACTCAACAAACATGACACAGAGTAGCTGCACTGCCTGACAATCTCCTACTCTGAGGAAAACAGCCGGAGCTAGAAATCCACTTCAGATTTCCAACAACGCAAGTCCTTCAAACTAAGTGAGGTCATTAGCTCAGATCCTTAAGGTCACAAATACCACAGTGTGCTCTCAAGTGCCAAAGATGTTATTTGAAAGTGATGAAGAGCCTGAAGCTGCGTTTCAGTTCTGTGGGTAAGGCTTCATCAGCAGGACCAGAAAGATGGTGAGACAACAGACAGTGCACGGAGCAGTGTTGCAATGGGGGTTTTTCCACCTTTCACTCACAAAAGTGAGGTAAATGTTCTATGAGAACGTTTTAACAACCACGGGACCCAGAGCAAAGACTGCAATTGCATTGAACCAATGACCAGGATTACCAGTTTCAGCATTCTTGGGGGCCTGAAGGCTCACAGTTGTTCTGAGATGCTACTGGTGTATTGTCTCCCTGCTGTCAGTGGCAGGGAAGTGGGAAGGAATCATTGACAAAACATTCAGAATTAAAAAAAAAAAACAGACTCAAATCACAAGCCTGAAGGTATTCAGCTGCTGGCTCAGATACTCCAAATTCTGAGAAACAGCTGGTACAAAAAGTACACACCTGACCCCGAGAGCCTGGCTGGGCATTTACGTGCAGATGGCAAGTTCTGAGCTTTGCTCATTTTGCTGTTCTTTCAAAGAAAAAAGTTTAAGCCACACGACTTTCCCAGCCTGCTTACCTTCAAGTTTATCCTCCCTCACTACTGCGACCTTGTGGCACTGGAAAAAAGAAATACAATCTTAAAACCTGAGGTTGTATGCAAGACTGCTATTGCCAGTTATTAAACAAGAAAGCCTAATGATTACTGTAGCACAGAACACTGACAATGCTTTTAAACACTTATCAGTTTTTAAACCTCTGAAATGTGCTCTCTGGCCAGTCTTCAAGGTCTATACCTGCTCCAGGGCATTTAACAGGCTGTGGTTAATATTGGGATGATCCAAAGAGACAGACTGAAAACCCCACCACTAATTCTGTGTTAAACAGATACCATGGACCTGTCTGAAATCAGGGAAAATCCTGTTAAATTCAAGCTATAAACATGACACTGCCTGTGCAGCTTTAGTTAAATACATCCCATTATACAGAACTAATGCAATAAATAATCACCTTCCATTTCAGGCAGATTTGGAGATTAAAAAACAATATTCCAAGCAAGTGAACCAGTTTATTATTTAGGAGAACAGCAAAAAGGTTTGTTGGTGTTTTTTCCAATCTACAAAAAAAAGCCAGGACACCCTGAGATTTACTATTCCTAAAAGAAGACTGGATCATATTGTAATAGATATCTGTGTATTTAAAAACACCTGGTGGAATGTCAAAGGCATTTAGTGTTTGGCTCTTAAATTTGTCTGTGGGCAAAGGGGAACAGACACTGAATTTTCCCATTTTCTTTTAAAAACCTCTGGGGGATCTGCCTGAAGTTTTAGATGACATTCCTGAAAATCTGACAAGCAGCAACGAAGAAAAAGAAATTAATTAAGCAGCAATTCCTTTACTTAATATGCTGAAGCACTGTAAATATAAAATACAGTAAATTAATTTATGTTTCTTTTGCTCACTGGGATTAAAAAGTTGCTTTAATTAGGCAGCAAAAGAGCAAGTGGCAAGAAGACACAAGCAGGTAAGAGGCTAACCAAAGATTGGCAGTCTGGGCCCCTGAGTGCAGAAAGCAGCAGGCAAAGGGCGTGCAGTGTTAAGGAGGAGCACTTGAGAGGGATTCCCAGGGCTCTTCCTGCAGGAGTGCTGCAGCTGCATCCGCAGCATTCCGGCTACACCTACTGCCAGCAGGCAGCAGTGCAGGGCTGTCCCAGCAGTGCAGGGCTGTCCCAGCAGTGCACAGCAGTGCAGGGCTGTCCCAGCAGTGCAGGGCTGTCCCAGCAGTGCACAGCAGTGCAGGGCTGTCCCAGCAGTGCAGGGCTGTCCCAGCAGTGCAGGGCTGTCCCAGCAGTGCACAGCAGTGCAGGGCTGTCCCAGCACTGCAGGGCTGTCCCAGCAGTGCAGAGCAGTGCAGGGCTGTCCCAGCAGTGCAGGGCTGTCCCAGCAGTGCAGGGCTCTCCCAGCAGTGCCCAGCAGTGCAGGGCTCTCCCAGCAGTGCAGGGCTCTCCCAGCAGTGCCCAGCAGTGCAGGGCTCTCCCAGCAGTGCAGGGCTCTCCCAGCAGTGCCCAGCAGTGCAGGGCTGTCCCAGCAGTGCAGGGCTGTCCCAGCAGTGCCCAGCAGTGCAGGGCTCTCCCAGCAGTGCAGGGCTCTCCCAGCAGTGCCCAGCAGTGCAGGGCTCTCCCAGCAGTGCAGGGCTCTCCCAGCAGTGCCCAGCAGTGCAGGGCTCTCCCAGCAGTGCAGGGCTCTCCCAGCAGTGCCCAGCAGTGCAGGGCTGTCCCAGCAGTGCAGGGCTGTCCCAGCAGTGCACAGCAGTGCAGGGCTGTCCCAGCAGTGCAGGGCTGTCCCAGCAGTGCACAGCAGTGCAGGGCTGTCCCAGCAGTGCAGGGCTGTCCCAGCAGTGCACAGCAGTGCAGGGCTGTCCCAGCAGTGCAGGGCTGTCCCAGCAGTGCACAGCAGTGCAGGGCTGTCCCAGCAGTGCAGGGCTGTCCCAGCAGTGCAGGGCTCTCCCAGCAGTGCAGGGAGAGCAATAATAACCTTCCAATTCAGGCAGATTTGGAGACTGACAGAATATTTCATGCATGTGAATCAGTTTTTTGTTTAGGAATAAAAAAAAAAAAAGGTTTGTTGGTGCTTTTTTCCAATCTACAAATACAAGCCAGGACACCCTGAGATTTACTATTCCTAAAAGAAGACTGGATCATATGGTAATAGATATTTGTAATATATTGTAATATTGTAATAGGCATTTAAAAACACTTAGTAGGATGTCAAAGGCATTTCATGTTTGGCTGTTAAATTTGTGGGCAAAAGGGAGCAGACACTGAATTTTCTCATCTTCTTTTCAAAACTTCCGGGGTATCTGCCCAAAGGTGTAGCTGACATTCCTGAAAACCTGACAAGCTAAATGCAGTAAGCAGCAGTTCCTTTGCTAGATAAGCTGAAGCACTTTAAACGTAAAATGCTGCTAATAAATTCATGTTGGTTTGTTCACCAGGATTAGAAAGCTGGTTTAATTAACAAGACAGCTTCAGCTGTAGCTGTGCTGTGCTGTTTGCTATTATTCCATGCTCCATGGGCTGTCCCTCCAAGCAGCCCTCAGACACCTCCACGCCACAGCAGACCCTGGGACGTGGGAAAGTTGACCTCAGAAGGGCCCCTCCACAAGGTTTTGTGATCTTTGCTGCCCACCAGCAGCCAGAGGACTGAGGTGAGTGGTGACAGGGTCTCAGTGAGCTGGTTAAGAACCCTGCGGTGTCATTCCGCACCGTGCTCCCAAACCACGGCCAATGGATCTTTCCTGCCCGCTGGGACAGACACTGAGCCTTCTCCTGTCCCTGTCCAGGAGCCCTGGCACACTGCAGCTCCTGCTGCAGAGAGAGCCAGCGCAGCTTTCCACCCCGGAGCACAGGAGGAGGCAGAAGAGACACCACAAGCAAGGCTGACAGACAGGCCCTGCGAGAAGGGCACCACTCACAACGTGTCCGTTCTGGAGGAGGTTTCCTGCCACCAGGTAGGTGACGTGAAGCTGAGCTCCCGAGTTCTCCTTGCGTCTCCTCTCCACGTAATCATAGAGCATTCTGCACAAAAGAAACCAGAGTGAGCCAGCAGAGAGCAGAGGGCCTGCAGCCCCTCCCAGGGAGCCCAGGCTGCAGGCCCCGGGCAGAGCCAGCCTGGCAGGGGCACACTGCTCTCTCGGGATTAATTTCATTAATCAGGGGTAATTTCCTGAGTCCCTTGCTCCTCTGCCGCTGCGGAGAATCCCAGTCCAACTTGCACACAAACCAAGGGGCAAACACATTTAACAGTATATAATGCATTTAAGAACACATCGTAATAAATATAATAAATAGAATTAATATAATATGCTATATAATATAATGCTATATAATACTGTATTATATTAAATAGAATATACTATCTGTATTATATATCATAATATATAATAATTTGTATTACATATAATACATATAATTATATATAATAATGAATATAAAATATATAGCATATGTAATATCTATAATATATTGCATATATAACATAATATAATATAATATAATATAATATAATATAATATAATATAATATAATATAACATATAATAATGTCTTTTTTAGTATAAAAACACATTTAACAGTATATAATGCATTTAAGAACACATCATAATAAAAAAATAAATAGAATTAATATAATATACTATATAATATAATGTTATATAATACTGTATTATATTAAATAGAATGTACTAACTGTATTATATATCATAATATATAATAATATAATCTGTATTACATATAATACATATACTTATATATAATAATGAATATAATATATAATATATAGCATATGTAATATCTATAATAGATTGCTAATCTAATCTAATCTAATATATTTTATATATATATTTATATATATACATATAATAATGTCTTTTTTAGTATAAAAACACATTTAACAGTATATAATGCATTTAAGAACACATCATAATAAAAAAATAAATAGAATTAATATAATATACTATATAATATAATGTTATATAATACTGTATTATATTAAATAGAATATACTATCTGTATTATATATCATAATATATAATAATTTGTATTACATATAATACATATACTTATATATAATAATGAATATAATATATAATAATATATAGTATATGTAATATCTATAATATATTGCATATATAATATATATTTTAATATATTATATATAATCATACTTATAATAATGTCTTTTTTAGTATGAAGATACATTTAATAGTATATAACACATCATAATACATATAATATAATATATATTTTATATGTAATACATATTATATATTACATATACAATGTAATATATAACGATATATTATATAATATATATTTTTACATGCAATATATATATTTAATGTATATCTAATAATACATATAATAATGTCTTTTTTAGTATAAAAACACATTTAATAGTCTATACCAGTGGGTCTCAGAGCACCTGGGCAGCCTGTTCCAAAGCCTCTCCCCCAGAAACCCCTCTCTTCCTGAAAGCCCTGAGAGGGGAGGTTTGGTGCATCACTGCAAGTTTTGATGCATGTTTTGGTGCATGCCTGCCCAGGCAGGCTGGCAGACAGCCAGGCACATGGAGTACCACAGCTGGCTGTGCCTGACCACACAGGCAGGGCTGGCAAGCATTTCCAGAGGAATCATTTTAAGGGGCTCACACGAGGATGGAAGCAGGAATTGACATGGAACTGACAGGAGTCAGCCCTCTTTAAAGTCCTTCCCAACCCAAACCATCCAGTGACACTGTAATCTTACTTTAACAATACACAAGCTGCTAAGACAGAGTTAAAAAAGAATTACTTGTCCCTATGTCAGAAGTCACCTGTTTGCTTCAAACACATGAAATATAACAGTACAGGTTGGCAATGCCCCGGCCAGTTCTAGTGAGCCAAGAGATTTGTTATTTCCCACAGAAATAACAAATCCCTCCTGTTAAGCTTGGACTGTAAATGTGACACTACTCGTGCAACTTTAAATATTCCATGATACAGAACTAATGCAGCCAATAAAGACCTTCCAATTCAGGCAGAGTTGGAGAGTGACAGAATATTTCATGCACGTGAATCAGTTTGTTGTCTGGGCTCTGGGGGATGCAGGGACACCTACTGTTTAGCCTGGTTGACGTGGACGCCCAGGGTGTAGCTCAGCCATTTGTAGGTCACCTGGAAAAGGGAGAAAAGACCCAAAATCCACTTCAATAACAAAACCTCGGCCTCGCAGTGCGATCCATCTCCCCTCTTTGGCTTGGTGCTCCGTGGAACTCCTTGGACACCTCCCTCCCCGGCAGGAAACCCACGGCAGGAGTGAGAGCGCGAGCACACCCTGAACTCCTGCGAGCTGTCCCAGAGGGTGTGGGGGTAACCCCAGGGACACGGCTGGGCACATCTCAGCCCTGCAATCCCTGCCCTGTCCTTCTGACCAGGTGCCTCCCCGACACCTGCTCCTCCTCCTGCTCTGCCCTTCCAAACCCGGCTCCGGGCTGAAAACACAATTCAATTCAATTCTCCTTTGTCGGCGCTGCTCTCGGGATGAGCTGCAAAGCCACAGGCTGCTCCTGGTCACGTCCTCAGACAAGCTGCACCAACTCTGCTGTGCCATTTTGTTTTGTCTTGTTATCTCATCAAAACCCATTTTATTTCATCTTGTTTGTTTTTCTTCACAAACAAATTTTTGAAATAAGCTTGGAGGGGAACAGACCCGCGCAGGAAACCACCAGTTTTACGAACTGCCTTCAAAACAGTTCGGGAAGGGGGGAAAAGAGGGGGAGAGGAGGAAGAGAGGGGAGAAGGGAGGAGGAAGTGGGGAGGAAGAGGGAGAAGGAAGAGAAAAAGGAGGAGAAAGAAGAGGAGGGAGGACGTAAAGAGGGGAGAAGGAGGAGGAAAAGGGAGATGGAGGAGGAAGAAAGGGGAGAATGGAAGGAGAGAAGGAATGGGGAAAGAGAGAAGGGAAAGGGAAGGAGACAAGGAATGGGGAAGTAGAGTAGGAACGGGGAAGGAGAGAGCAGAGAAGGAAAGGAAAGGAAAGGAAAGGAAAGGAAAGGAAAGGAAAGGAAAGGAAAGGAAAGGAAAGGAAAGGAAAGGAAAGGAAAGGAAAGGAAAGGAAAGGAAAGGAAAGGAAAGGAAAGGAGGAAAGGGGCAGCGGAAGGCAGAGAGTGGGAAAGGAGGAAGGGGCGGAAGGAGGAGGAAGGGGGGAGCAGGCGGCGGGAGCAGGGGAGCGCGGGCACTCACGACGCGGTTGTGGTCGGTGACGAACTCGTCGATGTTCTCCAGGTACAGCTCGTCCGCCATGGCCGCGCCGGGCCCGCGCTTCCCGCCCGCCTCAGCGCCGCGCGCGCGCCGCCGCCATGGCAACGGCCCCGCCGCCGACGGCGGCCGCGCGGGGACACGGCGCGGCGTGCGCCAACGGGAACGGGAACGGGAGCGGGAGCGGGAACGGGAACGGGAACGGGAACGGGAGCGGGGCGCGGGCGGGCCCGCGGCTCGGCTCGGTTCGGTTCGGTCCGGTCAGGAGCGCTCCCCCGGGCCGGGCGGGCCCGCAGCTCGGTTCGGTTCGGTTCGGTTAGGAACGGCTCTGCCGGGCCGGGCGGGCCCGCGGCTCGGCTCGGCTCGGCTCGGTTCGGCTCGGCTCGGTTCGGCTCGGCTCGGCTCGGCTCGGTTCGGCTCGGCTCGGTTCGGTTCGGCTCGGCTCGGCTCGGCTCGGTTCGGCTCGGCTCGGTTCGGCTCGGCTCGGCTCGGTTCGGCTCGGCTCGGCTCGGCTCGGCTCGGCTCGGCTCGGTTCGGTCCGGTCAGGCTCCTGCGGTGAAGCCCCCGCGAAGAAGGAGCGGCCGTGGCGCTGCCCCGCTCCCTGTCGGTGCTGCTCGGCCGGGGGAGCCTGGCTCCCACCGGGACACCTGCCCTGCCGGCCTGCCCTGAGCCTCACCCGTCACCGCTGCGCCCTTCCTTCCGTCACCTGGGCTCCATTGGAATAAAATACAATGAACGAAATAAACCAAAACAAACCAAATAAACCAATAAAGCAAAATATTAAATATAAAATAAAATAAAATAAAATAAAATAAAATAAAATAAAATAAAATAAAATAAAATCTAAACTAATACATAAACTGAACTAATAAAAATTAAAATAAAATAAAATAAAATAAAATAAAATAAAATAAAATAAAATAAAATAATAAATAAACTAAATTTAACTAAATTGATAAAAATTAAAATAAAATAAAATACAAACTAATCTAATAAATAAACTAAACTAAACTAAACTAATAAAAATAAAATAAATTAAAATAAAATAAAATAAAATACAAACTAAATTAAAATAAAATAAAAAATAAAATAAATAAACTAAACTAATAAAAATAAAATAAAATAAAATACAAACTAAAGCAAACTAAAATAATAAAATAAAATAAAATAAAATAAAATAAAATAAAATAAAATAAAATAAAATAAAATATAAAATAATGAAATGCTTAGTGGATTTGGGGAAAACCAAGCTGCAACAGGCAGAATCAGCCGTTCCAAAGCAGCCCTGCCCCAGCCCTGAGCGGGGTCAGCGGCTCCGCAGGGCTCGGCACAGCAGGGACAGCTGCCGTGCCAGCGGCGCGGCCCCGTGCCCGCCGTTCAGCGCCCCGTGCCCGCCGTTCAGCGCCCCGTGCCCGCCGTTCAGCGCCCCGTGCCCGCCGTTCAGCGCCCCGTGCCCGCCGTTCAGCGCCCCGTGCCCGCCGTGCAGCGCCCCTCCGGGCCCGTCCCTCCCGTGCAGTTCCCGGCCGGCTCGGCAGGTGCCGGCTGGACCCCGCGCCTGCCCCAGCGCCGAGGGACGCGGCCGGGGGACAGCGCCCCGCGCTTGTGCCGCCGGCAGTTATCGCTGGGGGCGGCGCAGGAGCCCAGAACCACACGGGGAGAGACCCCAGAACTACGGGGGAGAGACCCCAGAACCACGGGGGAGAGACCCCAAAGCCCTTCAGGATCTTTGAGTGGAATCCTTCCCCCGTCGCCCTGATTTTTTAAGATTTTCTAAAGCCTTCTGAGTTGACATTCTTGTAGAGAACTTTCTCACACAACTGTCTGTAAATAACCTGTTTTGCATTCCTTCACAGAGGAGGAGAAATTTGATGTACAGGTAGTTTGTCCAGTGTTGTTGGAGAGGTGGCACGTTCACCCTCCAATCCACTGGCACCCTTTGAGAACTATAAAAGATTGGAGTCAGAGGAAATAAATGAGTCTCTTCATCGTGACCATAGCTGTGGTGCGCCGTTTTTCCTTGTGTCCTCTGGTGACATTCCCCCAGTGCTGCAAGGCCACCACTAACCCGTGTCCCCAAGTGCCACATCCACACGGCTTTAAGTCCCTACAGGGAGGGGGACTCAGCTGGACAGCCCTTTTCCGTGAAGGAATTTCCCCTAATATCCAGCCCAAACCTCCTCTGGCACGGCCTGAGGCCGTTTCCTCTTGTCCTGTGCCTCGTTCCTTGGGAGCAGAGGTCCCACTCCCCTTCATGCCCCCTGCTCCGCCTGCACCAGCACCTCCAAAAGGAGGTGCCAGAAGGAGCTGAGCACGCTGAAAAATGCCCAGCTACCAGCAAATACCTGGGGCTTGGCTGAGCAGGGTTGCACGAGCCCCGGAGCAGCTGTGCCCTTGCTCCAGCGGGCACGGAGCCCCAGGGAAGAGCCCGTGGTGGGGAGCGCAGCGGCGATGCCACCGCGGGGTAGCCACGCTGGCCAGGAGCAGCCCTGGCCCTGGCCAAAGCCACTCGTTCCATGAGAACTGCAAGCGGATGCAGATCCTGACTGGAGCACAACAGCTTTTTACCTGGCAAAGGTCGGGGGAGGAAACTGGCCCCGTTCAGTGAGTGTTAAAATAAACTCGGAGTGTCCCCGTGCTGGAGTGTTTCTCAGGGCTCACAATGGCATTCATTACTCAGCTGGCATCGGGTTTGTTTTGCTGGTAACAAAACGATCCACATCCTCTTCCTCCTGTGTGCCAGGCGCCTTTTCTCACACTCCTGTTGTCCCTTTTTCTTAATTTCACTGCAGTTATTCTTGTGCTGTGACATTCCTGGCTTGACGTTTCTGCCTGGTTTACGGAAGGAGTGTGCAGCTCTTAAATACGTTACTCATCTTTTCATTGTTTTAAGTCTCTTTTCATCTTTTGTTTTTTCTTCCTTAAGCTTCCTGCTTTGAGCTTTCTGGATGATTTCATGACCTGGGCTAAGTGTCTGTTGACTGTAAAATTGCACTTTTCACCCCAGGGCACGGTGTGTGCTGGCCCTGCAGGCTGGCTTGAGGGTGTGAATGAGTGTAAGAATTCTCCAGCTGAGGATCTCTTTCCTCTCTATTAAAATGATGTGGGATCTGCATCTGCACTCACTCACACCTGCTTTATACTCCGAGGGAGCTATGTGGGCACAAATTGAAACAAGAGGGGTTCGGAGTGGACATAAGAAGTTATTAGAGTCACAGAAGGGGATTGGAAGGGGCCCTAAAGACCACCCTGTTCCACTCCCCTGCCATGGGCAGGGACACCTCCCGCTAGACCAGGTAGCTCCTTGGTGAAATATTTTGAGATCTCTTAATGTGGGTTTGCTTCATTCTCTTCCTTCCTCAGTTGTGCCAGCTCTGAAGCTTCAGTGCCAGCTCCTCTGAGGCGTGGAAGGCAGAGTCAACACGGCGCAGCCGCTCCAAAAGAGCCAAGTTTCTGGACAGGCAGGGCTGGCTCCTCGCTGCCGGGGCTGCGGAACAGCCTCGGAGCAGCCTCTGCCCTCCCCTCGCCAGGCTCTGTGGAAGCGCCCTGGGGATTTGTAATTAGGCACAGTTTGAGCCCTGCAAGGGCTCTGAGCTCTCCCTGGAGCCTTCTCCTCTCCAGCTGAGCACCCCCAGCTCTCCCAGCCCAGCTCCAGCCCTGGAGCCTCCTCTGGGCTCTCTCCAGGTGCTGCTGCTGTGTCCCCAGGGCTGGGGCAGCCCTGCAGGTGAGGTCTCACCTGGGCATTTCTCTGGTGCTCCCCAAGAGCTGCCGTCCCTCCCCTCACTGAGCCCTTCTGGGGCATCTTTGTCCCGAGCAGTGCTGAGATGGTGTGTGACCCAGCAGCGGTGGTTTTGGCCGGTTGGAGTGGTGCTGGCTGTGCAGATGGCAGGGTGGCCCCTGGCTGGGGGTCTGGCCAGCCACTGGGCACCTTCAGGAGCGCTGATGAAGGACAAACAACACAAGTGGGAGCGCCAGCTCCTGGGAAGCTCAGAGGAGCGTGAGGCCTGCTGTGTTTGCTCCAAGACACGGCCAAGAAACGACGACTGCCCAGAGAAGCACAATCAGCACAGAAACGCCGGCTCTGACCCCTCTGCCCAGGCCAGCAAGGAGCTTCCTTAAGTACTTCCTTACTGCACCCCTGGGGCACAGCCCGTGGCACAGCCCCACACGCGTTTCCCCGCTTTCCTTCCCCTCTGGCACAGCCTCGGGAACGTGCTGCTCCGCGTCAATGAAGGGAGCGGGCTGGGGGCAGAGCAGCCCTGCCTGTGGGACACAGCCCCCAGACCCTGCCCAAACGAGCCGGGGGTCTCAGCCCCAGCCCTTCCCCGCCTGCCCTCCCACGGTGTGGGAACCCAGGGCACCGGGAATATTCCTCTGTCTGCTCCGGGGTGTCCTGACCCCCGGGGGAGCACTGACCCTGACCCTCATCCATGGAGAAAACTTCCAAAGCCTCAAGGTGAACCAGAGACCACAAAGGTGTGAAATGGATTGTGGAGATTGTAGAGAGCAGTGTAGTGTGTCACAGGGGCGAGACATTTAGCTTTTAGGATTTTTAGTATGTTATAGATGGATACAAGATGGAAGATAGAGGGTGTTGTCTCGAGTTCCTTTCTTCTTTCCTCTTCTTGCTCCTTCCTCTTGGGTTTGGGTGGTACCTTGTAATTGTGTAGAAAAATCCGCATTGCGGGTCTGTAGGGGTCAGTCATTGGGTTAGAAAGGGAAATAATTTAGGTGTCACTTCTTAATTGGGCAGCTTAGTTTTTGATTAGACTCAAAAGGCCTTGCAGCACGAGGTCGTTGCCATTTTTGTGCTGTTTTTCCTGCACACAGAATCTGATGCACACGGTGTGCTGAAGTTTTGATAACAATAAACAGAAGCTGAAGACCAAAAAAATCCAATGCGTCTCTGGTTCCTGACACAGAACTGCTCCAGGAGGAGCCAGGGGAGCCCTCCTGGAGTTGCCCAACTTGGGGCCCACAAACTCACACCAGGGAAAGGTGTGTAATATATGATTTAGAATAAATTCGTGCTCAGGACTAAAAAATACAGTATCCTTTTTAATGGAACCAAGTGACGGGAAAGAGCAAGATACACAGGATGAATTCCTGTCTCAAAAGATGATTATTCTGAAGGATTATTCTGTCAAGAAGATACGCCTTGCATGATAAGATGAATATTCATTGCCAGAACAAGGTATTTGGGGGGATTACCATCTGACAGGGTTTCAGCAATCAGAGTATTCCGGGAAAACCTCTGTTTAGAAGCACCACAAGAAAAGAACGTGCATGAATATGTGAAAAAGGACAAAAGGAAACAGGAGGACCCCCCCCAGAATCCCGCTAAGTCTGGAAACAGTATTTAAAAAACCCCTGTGAAATCAGTACCGTGTGAACTGCCAGGGGTACAGAGCTGCACAGTCCAGACCCAGTTCACCCAGCACCGATCACCTGGCTTGGTGCTGATTTGCTTGTGGCTTTTCCAATTTCACTTTGATTTGATTTAATAAATTCCTTTGATTATTAAATTGACTAATTCATATATAACAGGTGTGTTCCGGAACAAAATGTTTGTCCTTCCTAGTAAGGTGGCCGCTGCTCGTAGGGCCTGAGCGATGCTGCTGTTCCCTGTGGGGAGGTTGGTTGATGCTTCCAAGCATCACGTGGGAACCTGGTGTCATCAATAAAGTCAAAATAAAGCCACAGCTGAAGGCACCACCTCCTGCACCGAGCCAGGAGCCTCTGGTCAGGCGAGGCTGTGGAGACCCAGCTGGGTATCAGGGGGATGAGCAGCCAGGATCAAACCCCGCCGGGGTGAGGGGCACACAGGAGGTGATCCCCTGTGGGAGAAGGGAGGCAGGCAGCCACCATTCCAGAGACAGGGTCAGGGGTGCTCCTGGCCACACACCGACCTCCTGCACGTTCCAAACAATTCATGTCATAGAACGTGCAAATACCGTGTGCCTGCAAGTGGCCCCCCAGTACAATTTCCTGGGGAAAAAAAAAAAAAAAAAAAAAAAGAAGAAGAAGGGATTTTGCTGAAAGGCTTGTGGCAGAGTGGGCAGTGGGCTGCTGGGCCGGGGGGTGCCAGAGGCAGCCTGAGCCAGGCACTCCACTCTCAGCTCTGCCCCTGATGCCAGCACAGCCCTGTCACCTCTCTGTGACATCCCAGCCTTGCTGAACTCAGCAAGAATTTTGTCCCGGCCTTCACCGGAGCCAAGATGTTGCCCTTTGCCTCTCCTGTAGCTCTCTGTGAGCTGTGACAGCCCCTCTTGCCAGGCACCTGTTTCACAGCCACCGCCTCTGTCCTCCCCTCCGCTTCCTGCTCTTAAGCCCCGACTTGCATTGGCCCTAAAGCTGCCCGAGGGAGGCTCTCCTGCCAGAAAAAATCGGGCTCTGCCCTCCAACGAACTGGTGAGGACTGCACAGGCTCTGCTGGTGTTTAAGGCACCCAGAGGAGAAGGTACAATGGACACAACGAAACCCCCACCGTGCTTCAGAAACACCCCAGCCCTGGCAGAAGGATGAAAGGTGAGCCCTCCACGGCCCCTTCCATCCCATTTCCTGGCTGAAAAGCAGGATGTGGGCAGTAAATAGGGCAGTGACGCTGCTGACGAGGGTCCCAGCCCTGTGACACACGCTCCCCGTCCTGCCAGCCAGGCAGGAAGAGCCCTGGCCTTTGATCTCCAGGCAAGAACCGGGGGCTTAGCCATAAAAACAAGGAAACAACTCGCTGCACACACGCTGTTGGTGCAAAATACGAGTCTCTCCTGCCAAGGCAGAGACCCAGAGCTGCTCTCCAGGAGCTGGTTGAGGCGATGATCCCACCCCAAGTGGGATCCTCTGGCTGGGTGCTGCTCAGTTCCTGATGAGGTTTATGGTGGTTTTTCCCCCCCATTTTTTTCTCCTTTTCATTGAGAAAAGGGCCTAACAAAGGGAAGCACCTTTCCTTCCTTGCAATAACACCAGAGTTGACCTTGTCGGCCAACGGCTGAGTTACCTGTGGTGACAAAGGGCAAATGACTACCCAGGTGTGTTTGTGATAAAAGCAAGAGCTCAGTAACACAGTGGCTGCTGCACAAAACCAGGACGTACTTTCACACGCCTAACCCGGTCGATAAGCCGCGAGGGCTGCAGCCTGGGAACAGTTTGCTCAGGTTTTAATGGTTGACTCATTAGCGGTTCGACCAGATTTGTCTATTTTCTACATTTGGAATAAGAAGCTGAGGTGGGAACATTTCCTCTTTCACAGTCCCACGGTGATGACCTGCAGCTCTCACCAGCACCTCGGCAATACAAGAACTTTATTTACAGCGCACAACCTTGAGGTGCCAGCACAGAATCATACAAAGGGAAGGGGTTAAAGCTCATCCTGTTCCACCCCTGCCATGGGCAGGGACACCCTCCAGTACACCAGGTTGCTCAAGGCCTTATCCAACCTGACCTGGAACACCTCCAGGGTTCGAGCATCCGCAACTGTCCTAATTTGACGCCAGAATCCTGATTTTAGCCTGCTTTGAGCAGGCCTGTGATTGCCCAGCGGCACTGGGACGTCATGTGCACATTGCCTGCCCTCACCCCCTGCCTGTTCCCCACCCTAGTGCCCCATGTCCCACACCCCGTGGTGAGAGGGGCCCTGTCTCTCCTCCCAGTGCCCGTCCTGCAGCCCTGACCCTATCAACCACCCGCAGGCCTCCTCCTCCTCCCCGTGCCTTATCCCCTGTCCCCCATCTCTGCCGTGTCCCTGGGCACTAGCTCCCATTCCCAACCTCCTATCCCATCTCCAATCCCCCACCGCAGGCCCCATCCCCGGTCCCCTCCTTTGGGCCATATCCCATGTCCCCAAGGCGCTGCTCCCCACTCTCCAGCCCCAAACCACCACCCTCCGTCCTGCTGCTCCCTCTGCCCTGTCCTCCATGTCCGTGCGCTGTCCCCATCCCCCGGCCCTGCAGCGCTGTTCTCCACCCTGTCCCCGTGTCCTACCCACGTCCCCCATCCATTTCTGTCCCCTCCCTGCCCCTGCTCCCCACGCCGTGCCCACCGCCGTGCTTTTCGCGGTGGCCGCGCTCCGCTCCCCAGGACTGCCCACATGACTCCGCCGTCCCCATCCCCGCCTCTCGCTCCTACCCCGCCTCCTCTGCCCGTCCCCGCCTTCCGTCCCCGTGCCCGCCGCTTTTCCGTGTCCCGTATCCGCTGCCCGTCCCCGTGCCCCCATTCCCATCCCCATCCCCGTGTCCCCATCCCCGTGTCCCTGTCCCTGTCCCCGTGCCCGCCGCCCCGGCGCTGCCCCGTTCGCCGCTGTGCGCTCGCCCCGCCCGGCGGCTCCCGGCGGCCCCGGCGCTGTCCGGGCCGCGTCCGGGCCGCGTCCCCGCGCTGTCCCCGCGCTGTCCCCGCGCTGTCCCCGCCATGTCGCGGCGGGCGGTGCGGGTGCTGCGGCTGGGCGCGGTGCCGTACGCCGAGGCGCTGCGGGCGCAGGAGCGCTGCGTGGCGGCGGCGCGGGCGGCGCGGGGCCCGGCGGCGGGCCGGGGCGGCGCGGAGGCGCTGCCGGCCGAGAGCGTGGTGCTGAGCGAGCCGGCGCAGCCCGTGTACGCCTGGGGGCTGCGGGGCGCGCCGGGCGCGGCGGCGGCCGCGGCGCTGCGGGCGCGGGGCGCGGCGCTGGTGGCGGCGCGGCGCGGCGGCCACATCACCTTCCACGGCCCCGGGCAGCTGCTCGCCTTCCCCGTGCTCGACCTGCGCCGCCGCCGGCTCCCGCTCCGCGCCTACGTGGCCGGGCTGGAGGCGCTGGTGCTGCGGCTGTGCCGCCGCCTGGGGCTGGGCGCGGCCCGCGCCCTGCCGCCGCCCTTCACCGGGGTCTGGATGGGCGACAGCAAGCTCTGCGCCATCGGTGAGCGGGGACGGCGCCGGGAGCGCGGGGGTGGCCGCGCTGGAGCGCCCGCGGCGCTCCACGTGCGGAACGGAAGGCTCCGGGCAGAGCTCAGAGCCCTTTCCGGGGCCTAAAGGGGCTCCAGGAGGGCTGGACGGGGACCGGGGACGAGGGGGAACGGCTTCCCACTGCTAGATGGGATGTTGGGAAGCAGTTCTTCCCTGTGAGGGTGGGCAGGCCCTGGCACAGGCTGCCCAGAGCAGCTGTGGCTGCCCCCGGATCCCTGGCAGTGCCCAGTGCCAGGTCGGACGGGGCTTGGAGCAGCCTGGGACGGTGGGAGGTGTCCCTGCCCATGGAACACCTTCCAGCCCAACCCATCCTGGGATTGCCCGGGCACAGGGGCAGAGCACGGCGCGAACCTGCCCTGGAGCTGTAGGCACCGGGGAGGATGGGACTGGCGTCCGGGAGGAGGGGGCAGCACAGTTTGGAGCCCCTGCAGCCCACCCAGAGCCCGGCACTTTGCACCCCTCGCTCCCAGGGCTGGCTGCCTGCCTGCAGCCCAGCCCCCAGCCTTGCCCCCTTCCCTCGCACCCCTCCACATCCTGCACCTCTTCCTGGGACCCTGCAGCCTGGATTTGGGCTCCTGCAGCTCCCCCCATGTCCGAGCCCGTTGGAAACTGCAGCGGTGGGAGGCGTTTGGGGGTGCAGGGCTGGGGTGGAGGGTCTGGACATGCTGCGCCCCATCTGCCCCAAACTTGGGGAGCCTGTCTGTGGGTTTTCCCTGGCAGAACTGGGGGGCCCAGCGTGGTGTGGGGAGGATGTTTACAGCGATCTGGGCAGCGTGGTCACTCGGTCTCTCCCGCCAGGGCAGCCCTGGTGGCGGTGCTGACGGGTGGGTGCTCTTGGCCCCGCAGGTGTGCACTGCGGGAACCACATCACCTCGCACGGGCTGGCGCTGAACTGCTGCACCGACCTCTCCTGGTTCGAGCACATCGTCCCCTGCGGGCTGGAGGGCAAGGGCGTCACCTCGCTCAGCCGCGAGCTGGGCCAGCACGTCGCCGTCAGCCAGGTCCTCGAGCCCTTCCTCGACTCCTTCCAGGAGGTGTTTGACTGCACTTTGGTCTCTTCAGAGGACCCTGGGGATTAGGATTGTCCTGGTGCCTTGGCCGGGTGTTTTGGCAGAGCCACGGCGCAGCCGGCTTTGTTTGGGGCCTCTGTTGTGAGATAACTGCTTGTGCCTTGGCCTGTGGACTGTGAGTGGGCCGTGGCACGGGGTTTCAGGCTGCTGCTCGACCATCCAAACCTCCACTGGGGCTGTCCTCTCCAGCCCTGTGAGTCTCCATCCCTCGGCTGAGACCTCCATGGGTACTGCTTGCTGGGGAAGTACCCAAACAGGTGCTTTTGTGGGGTTTTTTTCTGCTTTTTGCCCCACAAAAATTAAAGGTTTGTGTGAATGCTCATGAATTCACGTGAATTCTCATGAATTCATGTGGGTCGAGCATCCTTCCCTTGCTGACGGGTAAAGAGAGGCAGATTTTATATATAAAGAGAGTTGCTGGGAACTTTGGCTGCCGATCCTTTTCTCATTTATTTACCCCAAGACTTTATCAGTGACAACCTTTTTCTCACCCCGAGCCCAGGGAAATCTCACATGGCAAAGATCCTGGCGCCAGGGAGGGTGGAGGATGGCTGTAAACGCTGGTGGAAAGGCCACTGGAGTGCTGCGGACGCGGCGGAAAAGGGGGCGAAGGAGGGAAGAGGGTTGGAAGGAGAGGAGCCACGGCTGTCATGGATCCTGTGGGACTACACAACATTCCAGCTGGGCAGTGGAGACCTGCTCCCACCGGGTCTGTGGTGCTGGAGGAGGTGCTGCTGTCAGCACTTCTGAACTCGCTGTCCCAGCTGCAGCATCGCGAGCTGATTGAACGGGTGGGTTTATTCGGGGGGAGAAGTCAGCCTGAGGCTGGAGTACCCACACCCTGCTCAGAGCCAGACCTGACCCCCACCCAGAGCCCCTCGCTGCTGTTCTGGGCGTTCCCCCTGCCCCACAAGCTTTGGGGTTTCTCCGCTGCTGCACGGCACTGGCAGCTCCTCGTGAGCCCCCCGTGGGTGCCCAGCGGGGCTGGAAAGGGGGGAAATGCCATTTCACGGAGCAGGGTGAGCTCCAGGAGGGAACGGGGAGCAGGAAGAACGTGCCCAGGCGGGCTCTGTGCCAGGGTGGGGGCTCGGGGAGCGCGGTGCCGGACGAGGAGGGACAGGAAGGCGTGACGGGCAGCGTGTGCCGGGGCAGCGCGGAGGGAGCCGCGCTCTGCCGGCCCATAACGGTGTCCGCTGGGGCGAGGGGCCGGGGCAGCGCCCGTGGGGCTGGGGACGGGCTGCTGGCAGCGGCGGGGCCGGCCGGCTGCGGCAGGTGGCTCTGCCCGGGAAGGGGAGGAGGCTGGCGGCGCTCCCAGCCCGGCCGGCATCCCTCCCCGCCGGCAGCGATGCTCAGTCCCGGCTCAGCCTGGCAGCAGCGCGGGCAGGGAGGGCGCACGAGGTGAGTGCGAGCCCCCCTTCCCACGCCCTGTCCCCCGCTCCTCTCCCTGTCCTTACACCCCCCCTAAGGTGGGTCCCCCCAAGTCGTGCCCCATCTGTGGGTCCCCTCCTGGGATAAACCCAGGTCTTGCCCCAAACCTCCCAAATTCAGCCTACTTCTCTTAAGTCAGGAAGGCAGCCAGATGCGACTTCATGCCCGTGGGCTCGTGGCTGCTCAGCCCCTTCCCCCTCCTCCTCCTCCTCCTCCTCCTCTTCCTCCTCGCAGCTGGGGTCTCACCCTGGGAGGGGCACCCCGAGCTGAGGGTGACCCATTTGGGGTCAGCTGCCTCTGCACGGGGAGAGCTGCAGGTGCAGCAGGCAAGGGGTGCTGGAATACCTGGGGGGACTACAGTGGGGACTGGCATGTCCCAAGGGATGGCACACGTGAGGGACTGTGTCCCATGTCCCTTCCCGGCCCCAGCAAGTTGTGAAAGGTGCACAAGGGAGCCCAGGGGGGCTGGCAGAGGGGCACCATGCCAAGGGAGGGATGGCAGGTCAGAGGGGGTCTGGCACCCACAGGGGAGGGAAATCCCCAGGGAGATTTAGGGCAGCAACCCCTCAAGATGGGTTCACAGCGATCTGTGGGGGGCTGTGCCAGCTCTGCACCCTGCAGCGGGGCAGGGTATGTGCCCACCATCCCCACACGTCCCTGGGGAAAGCAGACTTTGAACCCAGCCCTCCTGCTCCCTCGGGACAGCTGTGTCCCCACATTGTCCCCAGCCTTGGGGAGGAGAGAGGGCCAGGCAGCTGCCCCAGAGCCCTGGGACATTTATCTCTTCCATGGAAGGACGGAAATTTAGGGAGAGGGCTGCTGGGAATGCAAAGGGTTTGGCCACCCTGCTGTGTGGCAGAGGAGGTGCTTTGAGGGGCAGTTTGGGCTCCGTGCTGGGAGCACCTCTGCTGTGAGGGCAGCCCTCTCTGAGCCCCCCGCCCTCCCCTGCAGCCTGCGGAGGCCATGGACGAGAGCAACCGCACGGAGTCTTGGCACCGAAGCCTGCAGGCAGTGCTGAACGCCCTGAACCAGACGCTGCACGGGGCCATCCCCTGCCCCGGCGAGGCCCCGGCTGGCGCGGCGGGGGCCACACGTGGTGGCCACGCCGGCCACTCCAGCCGCAACGCCAACGCCTACATGTACATCCTGTTCGTCATGACGCTCTTCGCCGCCACCGTGGGCAGCCTCATCCTGGGCTACACCCGCTCCCGCAAGGTGGACAAGCGCAGCGACCCCTACCACGTCTACATCAAGAACAGGGTCTCCATGATCTGAGCCTGGCCCACGCCTCGTCCCCGCGCCGGCTCGGGGTCACCTTGCTGTGCACATCCCGCTCGCTGTGGGGTGTGGCAGTGCTGCTGGCCCCGGAGCTGCTGGGAACCCCCGGAGCTGCTGGAACCCCCCAAAGCTGCTGGGAACCCCCGGAGCTGCTGGAACCCCCCAAAGCTGCTGGGAACCCCCGGAGCTGCTGAGAACCCCCACCATGGAGGAGCTCAGTCCCGATGTGAGCAGCGCCGGGATGTCCTGGCTGGCAGGAGCTGGAAGAATGTGACCTGCAAGCAGGTCCTGGTCCTGCAGACCCACCTCGGCTCCACCGTGGGTGTGGGGCTGGCATGGACAGCTCCTTTCCCACCGTGGCCTGCGGGGGCTGGCAGGAGGCTTCAAGGAGAATATTTCCCCATTTCCCTACTCAGATCAGCCGGTGCTGACCTCCCTGGGCTCCCAGCAGCTGTGACAGCGGTCAGGGGGTTTTTCTGGTGCTGAAACCCTGTAATGTTTGAGCTGGGCCGGGCCCTGCTTTTCTGGCAGGGAATTAAAGGACGTGGTGGGTTCAGGGGACTTGTGTTTGCTTCTCCTCCGAGCAAAGCTGGCGTTTGGGGCAATCCGTGGGGTGCAGCTCTGTGCCAGAGCCCAGGGGATGCTGAAAGGGCTAACTGTGTGCTGTGTGCTGCCAGGGTGGGTTCGAGGGCAGCCCTTCGGGGGGGGCCCTGGGGGGGACAGAGGCCCGGGATGGAGCGAGCCCCGCAGTCCCAGCCGGCGCTGTGTCCCCGCTGCTGTGCGGGCAGCGCCGCTGGAGCCGCGGGCACGCTGCGAGCGCGGCCCGAGCCTGGCCGGAGGCGCGTGGCTCCAAGCATCTCCCAAGGCCTCCGCGGGCTCCGGATGGCCATGCCGGACTCTTTCCTGCTTCCTTCCTGCTGTCAGCTGTAGCTTTGGCCTTTTGTACCGCAGGTCCCAAATGTGTTTTCCATGGGGTGAGGGTGCAGGGGGGGACGGGAAGGGGATGTTCTTGGGTCCTGCTGGGCTCCTTGGCTTTGGCTCTCCTGTGAAGCTGGCCGGGTATGGACCTGGCCTGTGGAGTGGCCAGTGTCCAGGACAGTAAACGTCCCCGTCCTTCAAATCAGGCTGTGGGGCAGCGCCAGTGTCTCACACGCCTTAACCTGTTTGTAATGGCATAATGGATGTCTTTAATTGCAGCTAGATTAGCTGGCCCACAGGGGCCTTTCCGCCTGCATTCCAAGGTTAAACACAGTTGCAATCCTGAGCCCAAACAGTGACGCCAAACCCTAATCCAAAAAATAATAGTGGATGTGAGTGTGTTTGGGGTAGGGCTGGAAACCTTGGCACCGGAGGCACCGGCACGGCAGCAGCTTAGCGACCGATTCCTGGTTTGCCATGCCCTTGGCTTGGGCACAAAGCCTGGAGCAGGGGGGAACGGGAAGCCCATGTTGGGGCTGGTCCCGCTGCGTTTCCCGAGCCTGGCAGGGCTTTCTGGGGCGCAGGTGTCCTCCGGCACCTGGCCCGAGCGGGAAGTAGCTCCAGAGGCTTCGCTCTGTTTATCCGGCACCTGCAGCCCTGGGAAAGGAAAATAAACCTTTATCTGCAAATAAACCAGGGGAATCGGGCCAGGCGGGGACAGAGACACGCCGTGCTGATCCTTTGCCTCCTCCTCCCCTTGGAGGGGTTCGTCCTCCTCCAGCGCCAGCCCCTGCTGCGGGATGAGCCGTGCAGCAGCCAGCGCCAGGATGTGGGATGGGGGCTGGATGGTGAGCGTGGCCCCCCAGAATCCCCCCAGGGATCTGGAATTCTTGCTTTTCCCACTTTTGGGAGAGGGGGATGAATCCGGTGACCCTGGAATCTCTTCTGGTGCTGTGACCCAAGGGGGAAAACCCTGTTGAAGGACAGCATGTCATAAAAATTTGGGGGGGGGGGGGGGAAATGCTGCTCATCCCTAATCCAGAAGATTCTGAGGGTGAAAATCCCTCCTGCAAGACGCAGCTCCTGCAGCAATGGTTACCCAGCCGACCTGCGATCCACTGGCAGCTGCACTGTCCATCCAGCCCTGCCGGTAAATTCGGAGCAGAGCCTGCGGCGGGGCAGGGCAGGGCAGGGCAGGGCAGGGGGGACGCCCCGGGTGCCCCCGCCCTGGAGTGGCCGGCTGGATGCCACCAGGCTGGGTGACAAGGTGCCAGTGCCACCTTGTGGCAGCCGCCTCAGGGGCCCGGTGTCACATGCCCGGGACACCCCGGCACCCCTGGGGCAAGAGCGGGGACTTGTATCGGCGGGACCTCTGGCTGTCCTTGTCCCCATGGCTCCCCCGGCTCCGCCCGGCCCGTGTCCCCATGGGATCCACGGTCCGGGGCAGCCTGACAAACCTCCGCAGCGGCGGAGTGTGCTGGGCTGCTCCGAGGGCTACGGAAGCAGGGATATGTGAGGGAAGGATGATTTGGGAGCCTCCCGGAATGGGTTTGCTTCTGGAGCCAGGGGAAGGATTTGGCAACTCCTTAGATGCTCGCGCCAGAGCTCAGAGATTCTTCCTCGCAGCCGATGGGCTCTGGCCTCACCTCCCTGGGCTAACACTGCCTGGGTCACACTCACAGAGCTTTTGTTAGCAGCAGGGAGATGCTCCCAGCACGCAGAGAGAAGAGCTGGGAGTGTGCCGGTCCTGGCTGAATCCCTAAATCCAGCTGAGCAAGCTGTAGCTGGCTACATTTGGCTTTCAAGCAATGCAGCTGGGAAAAAACATAAGGCTCCTGGGAGGCCGATTTATTGAAGACTTTTTTTTGTTGGCACACAGCAACGGATCACGGGTGAGACGGCGCCTGGTGCTTGGGAAAGGATATCAAACCGCGTGGGAAGTGCGGGCTGACCTTGGCTTGGCGGATCAAGGGCTGGATTGTCGGGGCAGCAGGAATCGCAGGAGCTGCTCCTGGGGCTGCTTTGATGCCGGGAGTTCCGATAAGGAAGGCACGAGGTGAAATGAGAGCGGCCCGGGGTGGGAGCAGTGGATGTGGGCTGCCAGCACGGGCTGCCTCGGGTGGTGCTGGTTTGGAATGGGCGGCACAGCCTGACTGAGCGGTGGGGAGCTGTGTCCCAGGGGAGCTGCTCCTCCAGGAGGGCTGGCAGAGCTCCGTGGGAGTGCTGTGCTTGGGGGGAGCAGCCAGGGAAGAGCTGCTCTCCCCTCAGCAGTGCTGGGCCAGGCTCACACGACCGGGGCTGCTGTGCAGCCTGAGGGACAGAGGGGTCACGATGGGGAAAGCTGGTTTTGGGAATCCAAACACCTTGGGAATCCGGGAATGGTGAAGGGACCTGCTCCTGCCCTCCCTTTTTGGGACCAGAGCAGAGGTTCTTCCAGCTGCACGTGGCAAACTGCTTTTAGAGCATGTTTAGAGTTGTGCTCCTGAGGAAGCTAAAGAGCGTGCTGCCACTGCCAGAGCGTGTGGGATCAGGCCTTCCCGAAGCAGACATCATGAAGCATCGAGCCGGGGGCAGTTGCAGAACTTCAAAAGCCATTTCCTAATGCCAGTAGTCCCTGTTGTGTCCTTCCCACCTGCCAGCCTGTGCTCTGTGTCCATGCTCTGCCTGCAGAGCGCCTGCCCTCCTTCGGGACAAAGCCCTTCTCCTGCTGCTGCCCCAGATCTGCTTAAACCCGGGCATTCCAGCCCAAAAAGGCACCAGTGCCCCTGCCCTGCCCCTGCCCAGTTTATCAGGGATGTCCTCGCTGCCTGCCTGCAGGTGTCTGCTGCCTTCCCTTCAACGTGTGCCTCTGGCAGGGAAGGGAAAGCTGGGAGTTGCTGTGTCATTATCAGGGAGCCAAGGGGCCCGGGAGAACAAGCAGGGTGTTCAGGAGACATCAATAATAAAATTATAAACCAAAAATCGTGCCCCAGCGCTGAGAGGCTCAGCCACCACCAGCTGCAGGAGCACACGGGGGTCATCCCGCACGGCAGAAACCGGGAGTGGAAAAGCAGCCTGGAACGGCACGGGAGCTGCGGGCTGCTCGCACCCGACGCGGAATAAACGGTGCAAATTGCCATGGAAACGCTGCTCCCAGCGTTTCCCAGCTGGGAGATCACGGGGCTGCTCCCGTTTGTTGTGTGCCAGGGTTTGGGCTGTGGATCCAGATCCCCGGGGATGCTCACGGGATGCGACAGACGCGTCTGGTTCTGATGCCTCAGCCCTTCTGGTGGGCTGGTCCCCCAGCGTGGGCAGCAGGGAGGGGATTCTGCCCCTCTGCCCCTGTGCCCAGCTGAGACCCCACCTGCAGAGCTGCCCCAGCCCTGGGGACAGCAGGAGGAGCTGGAGCTGCTGGAGAGAGCCCAGAGGTGGCTCCAGGATGATCAGAGGGATGGAGCCCCTCTGCTGTGTGGAAAGGCTGAGGGAATGGAGATTGTTTAGCTCAGACTAGAGAAGCTCCAGGGTGACCCGATTGTGGCCTTCCAGTACCTGAAGGGAACCTACACAAAAGACAGAGAGACTTTTTACAAGGGTTCAGGACAAGTCTGTCTCAAACTGACAGAGAATTGATCTAGATGAGAGATTAGGAGGAAATTCTTTGCCCAGAGAAGCTGCCCCAACCCTGGCAGTGCCCAAGGCAAGGCTGGACAGCAGGAGGTGTCCGTGCCCATGGCAGGGCTGGCACTAGAAGTGGTCTAGTCCCAGCTGTGCCCCTGGGTTTCCCCTGGCAGGCCGAGGGCAGGGCTTTCCCTGGCTGAGGGACAATGTCTGCACGGTGCCACGGACGCTCCTCTCCCTCTGGCCCGGGAGAAGCCGCTCCCTCCCGCTGAGCCCTGCCACGCTCCCCGCCGGCCCTGGCAGCTCCCGGCACACGGGCTGGCGGCTGGCAGCAGCCTGGCAGCCCTTCTCCTCGCCGCCTGGCTCCCATCCCTGGCTGGCAGCCTGGCCTGCTGCTCCCTGGGCTGTCGCTGCCGCTCCCGTGGCACCTCAGTGGGGCGGAACGAGGCGTCGGGGGAAAACACAGAAACCTCGGCTTTCCTTCCCCCGCAGGCTGGTTGCCGACGGGCTGCCTTGTTTCCCTCCACCGTGGGGACTGGAAAATGCTGTTGCTAGCAGCAGATGAGGAGAGGTGTTTGTGCTGGCAGGCGTGGGGTGCCCCGGAGCGCTGAGCTGGGCCCCTGCACGCTCCCGCGGTGCCAGCAGATGGGACTGGATTGAACCGTCCTGGAGCAAGATAATCAGCTTTAAAAATTCTCCTGGAGCCTGATTAACCCTCAGACACACTGGACTTAGTTGTTGTCTCGCGTCTCCATCAGTGGATCTAAGCTGTATCACTGTAATCTTTTTCCATGATTGCCCTGCTCTGGAGCTGCTTGGAGCATCTGCCACGGGCTGCCTTGGAGCTAGAGGTCCAAAGCCTTCTCACAGGGACACATTTGGGAACCAGTCATTGCTTCCCAATGATGGTGAGGTCCTGGGAAGTATCAAACCCTCTGTGCTGCAGTAATTCCTGCAAGGAAATCGCTTCTATCCTCCATGAGACTATTGTGTTCTCCGGGGAATAACCATGGAGGAGTGCTGACATCGGAGAGAAGGATAATTTTCCATCTTCCATCCAATTCTGGGGGAAACCCAAGGTCTTGTGGGCTGGAGCTGCTGTTCTCCTGGGCTCTGGCCTTCTCCCTTGAAGACAAAGCACAGAGCAGGAGATAAGAGCAGCAAAAGCATGCAGAGCACTGAGCTCTGGAGAAGTGTGCCAGGGACGTGGTTCTCATCAGACCTGTGCGCTCGGGGTGGCATCAGTGCTGCTGCAGGTGCTGCCAGATGCACAAGCAGGAAGGTTTGCATCCCATTTCCTCGCTTTATCAGTGTCCAGGCTCTTGTCCTTCTCTGTGCCAGGAGCAGGGACAGGACTTGGGAGCATCCTCACTCCTGGTCACCTACTACCTCCTTATCCCTGGCAGTGCCCAAGGCCAGGCTGGACAGGGCTTGGAGCAGCCTGGGACAGTGGAAGGTGTCCCTGCCCATGGCAGGAGGTGGGAAGGAAATAAGCTCTAAGGTATTTTTCAGCCAAAACCATCTGTGATTCCATGGTTCTGTCCCTCTTGCAGTGCCTGCTGTCACTATGGCAACCTCTGCGAGGACATGCTGTGGGCTGGGGATGCTCTGTGGGACTGGGATGCACTGTGGGATTGGGATGCTCTGTGGGATTGGGATGCTGTACGGGACTGGGATGCTCTGTGGGGTGAGGATGCTGTACGGGATTGGGATGCTGTGTGGGATTGGGATGCTGTACGGGACTGGGATGCTGTACGGGATTGGGATGCTGTACGGGATTGGGATGCTGTACAGGACTGGGATGCTGTACGGGACTGGGATGCTCTGTGGGGTGAGGATGCTGTACAGGACTGGGATGCTGTACAGGATTGGGATGCTGTACAGGATTGGGATGCTCTGTGGGATTGGGATGCTCTGTGGGATTGGGATGCTGTGCGGGATGAGGATGCTCAGCGGGATGTGGTCACTCCGAGCCTGCTGCTCAGGGCCAGGCAATCCAATTAGAGCTGATGCAGCCAGGGGAGGGTTACGATCCTCCTCCTCCTAATGGCTTTGGAATCGCCATCTGGAAACGCGTCTAACAAGCGGCTCATCCCGCAGGGCAGCGCCCCTCCGTTACCCTCTCGGAGGGCACACGCGGTGCGGCGGGCAGCCCGAGGGGCAGTGCCGGGCAGTGCCGGGGAGCTGCTGCGTGGCTGTCGCTGGGCTCGGTGGCGCAGTGCCCGCCGGTGGCAGCAGGGGACACACGGGACGTTGTTTTCGCTCCGCGGCCGAGGCGGGACGCGAACCCGCGGCCCCCGAGTCGTGTCCCGCTCCCGGAGGCCGCCGGGAGTTGTAGTTTCTCCCGCGTGCCCTGCCCGCCCTTCCGCGCCCCGGGGACTACATTTCCCGAGATGCCGCGCGGGAGGCGCGGCGGGGCGGCGGCTCGGGGCGGGCCGGGCCGGCGGAGGCGGCGGCGGGGGTGGCCGCTCCCCGTTAATCGCCGCTGGCAGCGCCGGCCGGGCATAAAAACCGGCCCCGCGGCACCCCCCGGCCTCCTCCGCCTCTCCTCGCCCCCCGGGCGGTGCGCGGTGCGGCGGCGAAGTGAAGGAGCGGCGCCTTCTCCGTCCTCATCCTCTTCCTCCTCCCCGCGACCATGGGCGACTGCGGAGCCCCCGGGGACGTGAACTCCAACGTGCTGGTGGCCCGCAGCACCGGGGACGCGCAGCTGGACAAGGCGGTGTGGCAGTGGCTGAGCTGGGACAAGGTGGGCGAGCGCCGGCAGCTCCGCGGCGAGCGCCGCCCGCGCCCCGCCCGGCGGGCGCGACAGCGACAGCGGCTGCGGCAGCGCCGTCCCTCCGCGGGGACTCCCCGCTGCCCCCCTGCCTGCCCCCGGCGCGGCCCCGGCTCCGGCAGGTGCAGGGATGGGCGAGGGTGGGGCTGTCCTGGCACCTGGAGCACCATCCGTGGCTCACCTGGGCAGGGATGGGGCCGTCCTGGTGCTCACCTGGGCACGGATGGGGCTGGCCTGGCACCTGGAACATCATTCATGGCTCACCTGGGCATGGCTGGGGCTGTCCTGGTGCTTACCTGGGCAGGGATGGGCACGGATGGGGCTGTCCTGGCACCTGGAACACCGCCTGGTGCTCACCTGGGCACGCATGGGGCTGTCCTGGCACCTGGAGCACCATCCGTGGCTCACCTGGGCATGGCTGGGGCTCTCCTGGTGCTCACCTGGGCAGGGATGGGGCCGTCCTCGATTGCCTGCTTGACTGATTTGCATTTAGCCACCCCAACAGCGTGCTGTTGGAGAGTGCTTTGCTTGTGCTGTCGTTGAAAGGGTTACTTTGGGGTTTTTTTTTTAGTTTTTTTTGCAGCTGATTTGTCCAACCATCGTGGCCTGTGCTTTAAAAATATACCTTGATGATGGGGGAGGGTGAGCCATCCGTGCACCAGTGGTTTAGGCTCCTGACTGCTTTTCCTTCATATTTTAGGTTTCTCTCTCCTGAGCCTGTTTTGCCTTTATTTTCACTAACTGGGACCACCCGTGTGTCGGTTCTGTTCCCTCCTCAGTTTCATCCTGCCAGGATGAAAGCGGGAGAGCTGCTTTCAGGCAGGTGCCACCTGATGGTTCCGGGATGAGCTGGAAATGTGCTCTCTCCTGCCGGCTCTGCCGAAATTAACAGGTGCCATCTGCCCCTCCTGCGCTCGGAGCTGCTGCTGTGAAAATATCCGGGGGAGGGAAGGAGTGCAGGAAGGAAACAGCATTCCTGATAACACATTTGATAAGCCAGGTCCAACTCCAGTGAATATTTTATTTTAGAGATGTCTTGTTAGTGTGTTGAAAGGCTTCTGTTGTTTTTTTAACAGGTTGTTTTGTCATTCCCAAAAACGTGTGAAGTCAGAGAACTTCCACCGGGGGACAGTGTGCAGGTTAAAGCTGGCAGCAGTGAAATTCAGTGCCCACTTGTAGAGCTCCTTCGGGGGCTGTGATTAACCAGTAAAATGCAAACGCAGGGTCAGTGTGAGTGTACCTGCTTGCCCTTGCTTCCCCAGGTGGCAAACATCACCTTTCCTATCAAGCTGCTCCAACTTGGAGCGTTCAGGACTACTTGGAGAGGTTTCCAGGAGAGCTCCTGGGAAATCTGACAAGTCAAAGTCACCTGGAGGAGGAGGACTGGGGGCTGCTTGCTGTGGCCAGGGGTCGTTCAGGAGAGGTGTTAGAAACCAGGGGAAGGTGGTGTGGGAGGGAAGGCAGGGATTGCTGGTCAGTGCCCTGGTGTTTCCCCACAAGCTGGGGAAGTGGGGCCTTTGCTGCTTATCAGCCTTGACCCCCCCTTCCCACCCCCAGCTTCCTGAGCTGCAGGGATTTTTGCTGCCTCTGATAAAGGAAAAATCTATGCACTCCGTTCCTGGCTGTGGGAGGCTTTTGTCCTCCAGCTTGATTGAAAACTGCTGGCTGTAATTAATTACCAGAGCTGTGCTCTGTGTGTCCTTCGTGGCTGGGGTGTTGGGGCTCACCTGGCCCAGAGCCCTGGGTGGGTGGGGGAAGCCTGGCTGTGGGATGAGTGTCCTGCTTTCCTGCCCTTCTCAGCAGCCCCAGCATCCTCATCAGTGCCCCCGTGCCCTCCTCTCTGCTGGGTCGCTGCTTCGAGCCAGCCTTGGAGGCACAAGGCAGAGCTTTGGAGCAATCCTCCTCGGCCAAGCGTGTCAGCAGTTGGTCGTTGTTCTCCGCTTGCTCCCTTTAATTCCCTTTCATCCGCTTCCTGGTTTCCCTATTGTACTTCCACACGTGCCTCCAGTTCCCTCAGGGAGCCTGGCTGGTGTGGCACCTGCTCCTGCCTGGGCTGGCTTTGGCTCCTGCAAGGCACTGCTGGGACTCCACACGGCGGGGAAAGCTGGAATTAATTACCCAGGAGTTAGTTAATTAAAGCAGGCCCCGTTCACTGCATCCTCCCCTGGTTTTACTCCTGCATGGGCTCAGTATCCCTGTCTCAGCTGCAGTGTGCAGGCTTCCTCCTTGCTCATGAGGTGGTTCTGGGGTGTCCCTCGGTGTTCTTCTAATTCTTGTGGCTTTTGAGATGCTTCCCAAGAGGAAGTGGCCTTGACAGTTTGAGACTAGTAACTTGCTGCAGTTACTTACTTGCGATATTTTTGCTTGTTAAGACTTCTAAGTGAATTTTTAAGAATAACACTGGGGGAAATGAAGGCCACAGAAGAATTTATTGAAGCTCAAACCAGCTTGAGGCTTTTTCCCCTTCCTTCAGCTACACATGCTGACGGAAGGGAGAATAGAGTGTGAAAAACAACAACAAAAAATTTTGCTGTGGGTAGTAAATTATTTTGACGGGGTGTTCGCTTTGAAAGCTAACTCCGGTGGTAAGTGCAGGTGATTAACACCACTGGGTGTGAAAGAGCCAGAGGAAATACCCAGCTAATGCCCTTGTCTTTACTTCCCCACTTGTTCCAAATGCTGAACCCTGATGAGCCACAGAAAAGTGCGATTCTGCCTCGGCAGGCAGCTGTGCAGCGCATGGCAGGCTGAAGATTTGGCAGAGACGATTATATGTTTTTTTCTTTTTGCTTGATAATACTTCAAACCTTTCTGAAACGCGTCGCGAGTCTCCTGCAGGTTGAGTTCTGAATCTGGCAGTGACTTCCTATAAGTAGTTTTTTTATATATAATGCAATAGTTTTAGAGGGAAAACGATTACAGAACTTTTTTTTCCTGGTGTTTATGTGAGCACAGGACAGTGTTCAGTCTGTCACCCACACAGCAGCCTGCCTGTCTCTGTCGCCAGGGTTTGATTTCCATTTCTCTGCGACCGGGAATGGGAATTAGTGCAGGGAGGGCTCTCACGGGCTGGCTCTGTCTCCTCCCAGCCTGGCAGCGATGCCAAGCCCTGCTCCCTGGGGGTGCTGAGAGCCCCGATGGGTGTCCTGGGCACAGGGACAGGTCCTGGGCTCTGCTCCTTCTGCATTCCCACCTAGCCGTGGCCAGCCTCAGAGCTGCTGGAAAACCGGGATGCCGCCCGAGATGCCATCCTGTGGAGGCAGGGCGGGGGCCTGGGGGCGCTGCCAGGCGTGGGTGGGAGCTGGGGGGGCAGAGGGACCATCCCGGCCGGGGCGGCTGCGGGGAGCAGCGGGATTCCTGCGGCACAGCCCATCCCCAGCCAGGCTCCTGTCCTGCCGTGCCTCTCCTGCCCCGGCAGGGCGTGTTCGGCAGCGCCAGCCTCTCCCGGGGCCGCTGTCACCTTCTCTGTCACCTTATCTGCCAGCTCCCGGTGCGGCTGGCCGCGGCAGCAGCCGTGCCCCGCGGGAGCTGGTGCCTGCTGCCTCCTGATTGCGGCCTGGCCTCGGCAGGCTGGGCTGCGCGCTTACCGATGTGTGCTCTGCACACACCCGGGAGAGCAGGGACCTGCACTGGGGAGGTGGCATTGTGCACTTTGGGTTGGGATCATTTATTTATTATATACACGTTTATAGTGGGTCAGTATCGTTTAGCTATTATATACACATTTATAATGGGTCAGTATCATTTTTTATTATATACACCTTTATATTGGGTTGGTATCATTTAGTTATTATATACACCTTTATATTGGGTCAGTATCATTTTTTATTATATACACCTTTATATTGGGTTGGTATCACTTTTTATTATATACACCTTTATATTGGGTTGGTATAATTTAGTTATTATATTCACCTTTATATTGGGTCAACATCATTTTTTTATTATATACACATTTATATTGGGCTGGTATCATTTATTATATACACATTTATATAGGGTCAGTATCATTTTTTATTATATACACCTTTATATTGGGTCAGTATCTTTTATTAGATACACATTTGTATGGGTCAGTATCTTTTATTAGATACACATTTATATTGGGTCAGTATCAATTTTTTATTAGATACACATTTATATTGGGTCAGTATCAATTTTTTATTAGATACACCTTTATATTGGGTCAGTATCAATTTTTTATTAGATACACCTTTATATTGGGTCAGTATCAATTTTTTATTAGATACACCTTTATATTGAGTCAGTATAATTTTTTTTATTAGATACACATTTATAGTGGGTCAGTATCAATTTTTTATGATGTACACATTTATTTTGGGTTGGTATAATTTATTATATGCACATTTATATTGGGCTGGTATCACGTATTTATTAGATACACATTTGTAGTGGGTTGGTATCAATTTTTTATTAGATACACATTTATATTAGGTATCCTAGATTTATTGTGTACATAAATGTGTCTACTAGAGAGGTATCATGTGTTTATTTATACAAGTCTTATGGAGTATTCCTGGTGCTTGAGGAGGGTGATCAGATAAACAAATAATCTGTTTTCTACAGAGATTTTGGTGCTGATGGCACGGTTTGAAGGTGTGAGTTTGTTTTTCTGCAAAGCGAGCAGTGATGGAATTTTTTGTTTGAGTGGGTATTCCACAGCCAGGTGTGAGGCCCTCCCGTCAGTGAATAGCCCTTGGAAAGGCCCTGCCAGGTGCTGGGGAGTTCCCTGCCCACCTTTCAGCTCCTGCCAGCCCAGAGCGTCCCAGGAGGGCTGGCAGGCCAGCAGAGCAGGGATCTGGCACCTTGGGGCAATGAAATAAATGCTGTTTTCACATCATCAGCATCCCCCTGGTGCTTGCCTTCAGGTGGGAGCCTGCAGCCTCCGAGCCCTGCGCTCCTGAGCCTGGAGCTGCTTTGTTAGAGCTGTTGGGATGCAGGCATGCCTTCAGGCATTGCTGTTTTCAGCTATTTCTGTATCAAACAGCCTCGTTTGTTTCTGCTGGAGACAGGAAGCTTTAGGCAGTTTTGTGTCAGGTGGGGTTTTTTTTAAGGATATTAATCAATCATTCAAACACTGTAGTCTGAAATCTCTAAGGAACTCTTACTTTTTGCTCTTGGGAAGGTGAAGCATCACAGAAGCCCCGGTGAGACCTTCAGCTGTATGACCTGATTTCATAACTGCCAAGCAAACCAGCAAAACAACCCCTGGGGTTTTGGTGGTTTTTTTTTGTTTTTGTTTTTTTTTTTTTTTTTTTGTTTTTTTGTTTTTTTTTTGTTTTTTTTTTGGTTTTTTTTTTTTTTTTTGGTTGTTTTTTTTTTTTTTTTGGGGGGGTGTGCAGTGGGGTTAAGTGTCAGCAGTGGAATTCCCAGGCCAGGGTGGCAGATGGTGCTCAGAGACAGGCTGGCTGTTGTGAGAAGCTCAGCTGGGCCATAGGGTGTGAAAATCCAGCTTGGGGGAAAAGGGCAGGTTGGGAAGGAGTGAAGGTGGTGCCAGGCTGGGCTAAGGGAAGGAATAAAGGTGGTGCCAGGCTGGGCTAAAGGAAGGAATAAAGGTGATGCCAGGCTGAGATAAGGAAAGGGGTAAAGGTGATGCCAGGCTGGGATAAGAGAAGGAATAAAAGTGATGCCAGGCTGGGATGAGGAAAGGGGTAAAGGTGATGCCAGGCTGGGATAAAGGAAGGAGTAAAGGTGGTGCCAGGCTGGGATGAGGGAAGGAGTGAAGGTGATGCTCAGCTGGGCTAAAGGAAGGAGTGAAGGTGATGCCAGGCTGGGATAAAGGAAGGAGTAAAGGTGGTGCCAGGTTGGGCTAAAGAAAGGAGTAAAGGTGATGCTCAGCTGGGCTAAAGGAAGGAGTGAAGGTGATGCCAGGCTGGGATAAAGGAAGGAGTAAAGGTGGTGCCAGGCTGGGATGAGGGAAGGAGTGAAGGTGATGCCAGGCTGGGCTAAAGGAAGGAGTGAAGGTGATGCCAGGCTGGGCTAGGGGCTGTCAGGGGCTCAGGCTCCTCCACTCAATAGCCTCAGAATCCAGAGTGTGAGACACATCCTCAGCACGTCTGAATTTACACCCACTCCTGTACACTTCCCTCTTCCTGTTGGCCCAGGGATTTGAGGTCTCTGTAGAAAGCTTGGAGATTTTCACTTGTAACTTTTTTCTCCTCCTCTGTTTTCTGCAGCTTCAGCTTAACTGAGTGTGACCTGAGCAAATTAAAATGTTATTTGGGTGCTGGTTTGGCCAACTCATTTTTATGCCTTAGGAAATGAAGTAGCTTCAGTCAAAAATGCTTGTTAATCTATTTTTAAAAGAAATGTTTGTGGTCTTGCTTGAGTATTGCCTCAGTTTTGCAAAGCTCCATAAACTATGGGATGTGTGATTTCTATTCTGGTTTTGCAGGGAGGCAATGCAGTGTGTCCTGAAGAGCTGCAGAGGATGCTGTGCAATTTAATAACTGCATTTGAGAGCCAAGCCATGCGCTGTCACAGCGTGAAACGAGGTTCTCAATACTCTTGCCTTAGACTCTTTTCACATCAGTCATTTGTTTTCTGGTTGGCTGCCTGTGAACAGCTGAAAGGGAAACTTCCCCTTTTGCAGTTTAACATCTATTGTGCCCCATTGTTTTGGTTTCTTTTTAGGCCTGTGTTTAGCTGTGCAGCGAGCAATGCCTTGCTTTGGTTGCCAGGCCATCCAGGAGCCTGGACAACAATGGCTTGCCTTTTATTTTAGAGCACACAGAAATAAAAATGAGAAATAAAAAGTGATTTGAAGTTCACATGTCTGGTGTTCAGGGTCTGCTGTCAAGCTGCAGGAATAATTTCAGATTTTTCAGTGCATTTTACTGGTGATTTTTTTCTCCCAGTGAAGGTGCACAGCTTGTGTCTTTGTGCTTCTCCCAGTCCTGCTGAAGAGCCTCCCCCTGTCCGTGAGGAGCGTGTTCCCAGTGCTGCTGGAGCTGGCTGACCTCTCCTCTAAATGTCAGGGGAGCCTCCCCCCTGCCCTGCAGATTCCATCTGCCTTTGCTAACCTTTCCTTGCGACCCTGCTGGAGGCTGCACCGCTTTGGAGGAGCACTTGTGCCTGCGGAGCTGCGTTTTCCAGCCCTGCAGCTCTCTCCAGCTGCGTGAGCACTGCCTCTGCCTCCTGCTGCTGCGCGTGGCATCTGGGAAGGGCCCTGGCCACAGCGGCTGTCAGCAGGCAGGCAGAGCTGCTTGGTGGCCAGGCTAATGCAGTGTTGGTTGGGGAGCTGAGGAGCGGGCAGAGGCGTGTGAAGCTGTGACAGTGGCGTGGATTTGGGGAAATCCTGCCCGAGCAGGGTCTCGGTGAGGATCCAGCCTGCTGCGAAACACCCTGTCCATGCTGGAGGGGCTTAGGAGCCTGGTCCAGTGCAGGGTGTCCCTGCCTGTGGAATGGGCTGGTCTCCAAGCTCCCTTCCAACCCAAGCCAGGCTGTGGTTCCCAGGGTTTTACTGTGCCTCTTTCCTGTGGGTGGGGAGGAAGGAAACGCTGCGTCGAGGTTTGGATTTTGTCCGTCCTCCAGGGGCCAAGATTGGGAATGGAATTGTGTTGTCTGCCTTGGAAAAACCTGCTCCAAAGGCTCTGCTCCTCAGGCAGAGGGGCTGGAAGGTGGCTTAATGACCAGACAATCGCATCAGTGGCAGCAGGAGCTCTTGAGTCCTTTGTTAATGATAATATGGGAATAACGTGAGAAGCGAGCTCCAGTGGAGGCTGCTGCACACGCTTTTCATGGGATAGGAGGGGTTTGCTCTGGGAATTACCTCAAGCTGCTGAGCACGGACAGTTCAGCTCCTGGTTCAAGCAGACCTTCACCTTCTGTTGCAGAACCAGAAGACGAAGGAGCAGATTGAGAGCCTGCTGCAGGACGGGAAGCACGGGGAGCTGCGGCAGCGCCTGTGCTGCCGCCTCAGCTTCGGCACGGCCGGGCTGCGCTCGGCCATGGGGGCAGGCTTCTGCTACATCAACGACCTCACCGTCATCCAGTCCACCCAGGTGAGCCCTGGGCAGCCCCTGCCCCGTGGCAGCAGCTGGGGTCCTGCCGGGAGCCCCGAGCTGGGGCGTGGGAGCAGGGAGGGCTCGGGGCTCCCAGGGGATGAGGTGGCTTGGAGAGCTTGGGCTGGGCTGGGATTTGGCCAGTGGTCAGCCTGCTACACAGCCCCAGGGCTGGGAATCCTATGAGCTGCCATAAGGACTTGTGGTACTTGTGCTATGGTATAGAAATACTTGGAGTGTTTCAAAAACAAAACAGCAAAAGGAACCCAAACGAAAGAAGCAAAGCCCCAGCCAAACAAACATTTTCTTTTGCTTTCAGCACAAGTTGTGGACATACATGGACTGAGTATATTACATATGCTGAAACAGTTTATTTGTGCCCACCTCTAACCTTGACTGTTGAAAATGGAGTGAGCTGGTATATTTGGAGCCCTTGTGCTTGGGAAATCAATAAAATGTTAGGACAAGACTGACTCTTACCTAATTTGACAGATAATTTTTGTAGAAAATATGTTTCAGCTCTATGATCAAAGGTGTTTTATTACATGGTTTGGCAAGGCTTGGTAAAACCTCTCATTTAATACTGTGCACCCAAACTTTTCAGCTGGTTTCTCTTGCAGGCTGATGCTCTGACCTCCCTCAGGACGTGTGACTGAAATGGTGCTTGCTGCTGGCCCAGGGTGGAGGGCTGTGCTTAGGGCTTGGGACAGCTGGGACTCTGCTAAGCTGTTTGACACTCTGCTGTCTGGGCTGTACAGCTGGAGCCCACACTCTCGTGGAGAGGCCAAATTCCAGTGCTTGCTCCTGGAGGCTTTGTGTTGAAGTGCTGGTTTGCAACCCGGCCTTCTCTCTGGCGGCTTTGCTCTGCAGTATCCTCTTGGCTCTGGCAAAAAGCTTCCTTTAGGTGTCTGACCTGCAGACTGGGCACCTCCTAGGAGGATGCTTGCTTCCCTTCTGCCCTTCTGCTGCAGGCGTGCCAGCCTCCTGTGCCAGAAAGGCTGTGATGGCAGGAGCAGGTCCAGGAGGACTGTGCAGTGGGAGCAGACTGAGAGGAGGGGGTTTACAGTCAGCATTCTGCTGCCAGCAGTGGCATGGCTAAAAGCAGCCGGGCTGCTTTGACAAGCCCTGTTTCCTTGGCAGCAGAGGAGGTTTTTGGGAGTGATTTCCCTGCTGCTGGCTCTGGGGGGGCTGGCTGCTGCCCGCTCCCTTTGTGGCGGAGCGTGGCGCCGCTGGCTCAGCCGTGCTCCTGGCAGAGGGCAAGCTTCCCTCTTGCTGGGCAGGGAGCGTGTTGGCAGGCTCGTTTTCATGGGCACTGCTGGTTTTTGGGAGTTCCAGACCGGGGGCGTGTGCTTCTGCTCCCTTCTGCGCAGCTGCTATTTTTAGTTGTTTATTAGAGCTGCGGATCAGGCTGGGGGAAGTGGATTGGAACTTGTTTCTGAGGCGAACTGCAGCAGATTTCAGCTTTGTTTGGGCTCTCCTGCTCCTCAGAAGCTGAGGCAGGAACAGTTCTGCTGAGCACGGGCAGCCCTGGCTCTCTGGGTTTGCCCTTGCCTGGGACAGGAATAAATGGCCAGTCAAACAGTGGGTGTGGGTGTAATTAATACTTCCTTCGGGTAAAATAAGCCGTAGTGAAGTTGCACATGTGTTCTGTGTCCTTCATTTGAGCTGATTTTTTTTTTTTTTCATTTGCTCCTCATTTGATTTGATTGTACTGATATTATGAAAAGTCAGATCCAGGAAGGTGCAGAATATTCAGCAGTTGCTGTGGACCCTGCTGAAAACTGCAGGTACATAAACTCCGTGTAAAGCCCCCATTCCCTGGATTTTGTCCTACTTTGGTGTGTGTCCAGGTGCTTTAATTAGTGGGGAAGAAACCTGTCACTCATCTCCACAGTGACAAAACCAGCCAGCTTTGCATCAAGGAGCTTCCTGCTGCTTAAAAAGCAAAGCTAAAGGTAAAAGATGAAAATCTTAAATGCTGGGCTTTATAAAGCTGTTCCTACCTCTCTGGATTTCATCAGCCAAAAACCTGTTTCATTCTTGATGCCATCACTCTTCCCTTGCTTCTCTCTTGAGCTCGAGCATAGGGCACTGGACATGCTGTGGATGTAGACTTGTCCTGTCCCATCAAAACATCACCTGAGGAGAATTTTGGCTTAGATCTGAGTGCTGGCACCTGCTAATGAGCCATTAATGAGATGCACTTGTGCCTCCTTTGGAAGTGGTGGAAGTTTAATAGCAGAGGCAATTAGGGACACTATCAAAACCTGAGTCTTGTTAAAGGGAAATAGAAATTCTTGAAATTGAGAGCCTTTTCCAAGAGAGGACTTAACCCCAGAGGTGCTGGAATTCCTGACTGCCCTTGGGGCACCTGGAAGAAGACTGGTGTGAGCTCAGGGTTTAGACAGTGGAGAGGCTCTGCACTCACTTCCCCACTGACATTTATTGATTTATTTCCTGCAGCTTTCATAACGGTGTTTGGGTAGCAGGCAAGCCCTGTAGGACTGAGTGAACTTCAGCTGAGGAGCCTGTGGCTGAGCTTAAGGGGCTCATTTGAAGCAAACTGCTCCATAGCAGAAAGCAAAGACATTCCTGTTGTTCTTCATACAAAACCTTAGCCTAAATAAGGGGCCTGTTACAAGAAATCTGCTGTTCATGTCTTTAGGTGTTATTCAGGTTGCTCAAGTCAACTTGAGGAGTTTTCCCCATTCCTCTCTCTCCTCCTTGCAGCTCATCTTCCCCCCCAAACCATTCCCTGATTTTTAGGCAAATTTAGGACCAGCACTTTGGAAACAGTGTTGAAAATGTCTGACTTGTGCTGTGGGCAGAGAGATAAGGACCAGGCTGGCACATCTTGTGTTGCCTGAGGGGATGGACTTCCAAAACAGGGATTTTTCTCATTTCAGTCTTGAGAAGAGGATTTGAATAAATGAAGCCACAGAATGGATTGAAAACGAGTGTTTTCATCTTGAGGGTTTGTCGTTGTCCTGCTCACTTTTATTTCCCACAACAGTTTCTCTGGTTACTTTTTCAGTGAGCACTGGGGAAAAGCCACTGCTGTTTTTGTGAATATTGTTATGGCTGTGTTTGAGCTGTATTTTTGCCTCCTGACATTATCCATCCTTTGTGAAAGATCACCTTTAGTGTTTGTGCGTGCTGCAGTCCAGCTAATTCTTATCTTCTTTTTTTTTTTCTCTCCAGGGGATCTACAAGTATCTGGAGAGGAACTTTTCAGACTTTAAGCAGAGGGGCTTTGTTGTTGGATATGACACACGAGGTCAGGTCACCAGCAACTGCAGCAGTAAGAAGTATGAGTATTGATTACATTTGCAAGACTAGAAATGAAATTGTGGCTTTAAATGCGTTCTGTCCTGTCAGCACTCTTTGTCTGCTTGGGGTGAACTGGGCACACTCTTTCCTCTCCCTCAGTCCATTGAAACGGCAATGAGCAGAGGCTGGGGCTAAATCCTTTGTGCTACCAGTTTGCCAGCAAAGGAGGAGTGCAAGGCTGCTTGCTCCACCAGAACTCCGCAGAATTCTCTGTAAATTCAGAGAATTTACAGATTAAATGCACAAGAGCATCGGGCTTAATGTGCCTGGAGAGAAATGTGAACATGAAGGTAAACTCAGAGTCTTAACATCCAGCTGGAAACCCCTGAATATTAATGTGCTTTTTACACTGTCCTTCTCTGGTATTTCACACCTGATCTAAGCTTGCCAGGGGGAGGAGAGTTCCACCTGCAGCCTGCTGTAACCCCGTGGGTTTTCACTTTGAGGGGGGAATGCTTAAAATGTAGGCTTCCAGCAATGGCAAACTGTGCTCTTGCAAGGAGAGGGGAGAACACTGCTTCCCGAATTCTCCAAGGAGTCTTAATCCCTTGCCACTGGGGAGAAAAACGCATGTGGGGACGGCATGCTGTGCAAAAAAGCCAACCCAGGGCCTAGTTAGTATTTAGGTAATGAGGAGTTAATTGTTGTAGCTATTGTTGTAACTAACAGTGCTTTTTTTTTTCTAGTAGTATTTAATGTTTTGGGGATGAAGCAGTCCAGTAGAGCACAGAATGCAGTGAGTCTCTCCTCTCCCCTGGGGCTCAGGATGCGTGTGGCCCATTCTCCCCAGGCTTTGGTGTGAGGGGTTTCAACTCACTGGTGACACTGGGCTTGCAAACCCGGACTGTGTGGGTTAGGCACAGTCTAAAAATGAGGGGTGTGAGAGTGCTGTTCCTTTCTAGCCCCCCAGAGCCTGGCCTTCAGCCTGGATGCTCACACAGCTGCTTCACAGGTCCTCAGCCCCTGCCTGCGTGTTTCTCCTGTCCCCTGGCATCCTGCACCCTCCCAGCAGTGCTGGAATCCAGCTGAACTCCCCCAGAAGAGCTCCCGGGGGGGCAGAGTGCTTTCCCAGCACTGTGGGGTGGCAGCTCCCAGCTGTGTCCTGTGGCTGAGCTGGTGTGACCCACGCAGGGTTTCAGCAGCCTCAGCCCCGAGCTGAGCTCTCAGACCCAGCCCGGTGGTTTCAGGTGATGTTTGACAGGGGCTGTGGGGGAGTTCTCAGTCTGAGGGGCTGCTGCTGCTGGACAGGAGCAAGTCAGCACTAGTGCTTGTCTGTGAGAGCAAGGTGAGCTTAGCCCCTTTAATGTCTCCTCTGCTTTGCCTCTGAGACTTCCCTTCATCTCCTGAGCCGAGCAAAGGGAGTTTGGGATCAGTCACCTGGAAGAGAATGAGCCTCCCCGGTGCTTGAAAGGGCAAGTTTGTAATAAAGTGAGGGTTAGAGCTGTGGGCACTGTTCCTGTTTCTGAACATTCTGGAATGAGGGGTGCTGCTTTGCAGCAATCTTTTAGCACTAGATCTGCTTCCTGAGCATTGTCTGAAGCTGCTGAGCAGGGCTGGCAAAGGAACCTTCTGTGGGATACCAAATCCTTTTCCAAACCTGCTGTTGCAGACGTCTGGTACTTCAAACTCCCCGGGAAGCTGGTTCTGTCCTTGAGCAGAGGGTGGCTGTTCTGTATCTTGGTGTGGGATAGCTGCTGTGTTTGGGTGAGGGGCTGAGGTGCCTGGCACTGCCCTGGCAGCAGCTGGAAGTGCTGGCTCACATCCTGCAGCCTGGAAACTGCAGTGCAATTTGTGGGATACCACTCCAAGCACAAGCCAAAAAGCAGGAGAGTGCCTTAAGGAAGGAGTGCCTGGAGGTGGCAGGAATTCCAGCTGGCTGTTGGGCTGCCCTGGGGAGCTGGGGTGACTGAATGTTTTCTCTTTCCTGTCGGTAGGCTTGCAAAGCTCACTGCAGCAGTCCTGCTGGCAAAAGATGTGCTTGTGTACTTCTTCTCCACCTATGTCCCTACCCCCTTTGTGGTGAGTCACCTTCTCTCCTATTGTTGCAGCACACAGTTATGGGAGTGTTTGAATTTACTGAAAAGGGGAGCTGCAGTTTTCTTAAATTCTGTTATTTAACACAAAAATGGAGGCTGCTTGGTACAGCTGGCTCTTCAAGGAAGCTCTAACAAGGATGTCACCAAATTCCTCAGTGCCTCTGCTTTCAGTATCTCAAAAAGAGGCTCTTCTGGTCACAGCAGCTTTTCCTTGGCTCTAAATCCTTGTATTCTGTGAGCTCTCCCAGTGTGCTGTGTGTTCTATGGTTTGAGGGATTGCCTGGAGAACCTGGGATTTGTTCTTCCACAAGCCTTTCTGTGAATTCCTTCGGCCTGTTCCAGCCTTTTTCTGAGGTCTCCTGTAATCTCAGTGTAGACTTTTAGCTGGCCAGTTAAGGACTGCGATTTTGCAGTTGATTAAAAAAACAAATGTTTTTATGGAGCAGAGTTAGAGCCAGCTTTCTGCTGCAGGAGGCAGAGTGTTGGTGTGTGGGTTTTCAGGTGGGCTGGGGCAGGGTTCCAGGCAGCCCTAGGGTGGTTTTGTGGCAGGGGGGGTGGGTTGGTTTGGTTTGTTTTTGTGGCAGGGGTTGGTTGGGTTGGTTTGTGGCAGAGGGTTGGTTTGTTTTTGTGGCAGGGGTTGGTTGGGTTGGTTTGTGGCAGGGGGTTGGTTGGGTTGCTTTAGTGGCAGGGGGTTGGTTGCTTTAGTGGCAGGGGTTGGTTGCTTTAGTGGCAGGGGTTGGCTGGTTGGTCTTTGTGGCAGGGGTTGGTTTGGTTTAGTGGCAGGGGGTTGGTTGGTTTCTTTGTGGCAGGGGTTGGTTGGTTTCTTTGGCAGGGGTTGGTTGGTGTTTGTGGCAGGGGTTGGTTGGGTTGGTTTAGTGGCAGGGGGTTGGTTTATTTAGTGGCAGGGGTTGGTTTGTTTTTGTGGCAGGGGTTGGTTGGTGTTTGTGGCAGGAGTTGGTTGGTTGGTTTCTTTGTGGCAGGGGTTGGTTGGTGTTTGTGGCAGGGGGTTGGTTTCTTTGTGGCAGGGGTTGGTTGGTTTGTAGCAGGAGGTCTCTGTTCTCTGCAGCCCTACGCCGTGCAGCAGCTCGGGGCCGTGGCCGGGGTCATGATCACCGCGTCCCACAACCGCAAGGAGGACAACGGCTACAAGGTGAGGCCCTAAACCCATCCCTGCCCTGGCAGAGACACCTTCCCCCAGCCCGGGCTGCTCCAAGCCCTGTCCAGCCTGGCCTTGGAACCCTCTGGGATGGGGCAGCCTGTGCCCGGGCTCCTCTTTCCCTGTGTGTCCTTTAGAAGGATAATTTATGGGAAATAACTCGTCCTTCTGCAGCCTGACACACTCCTCTGTGATGAGAGCACAGGAGCACACAGTTTGTGTATCTTGAGCATAAATCTGTAGTGACATTCCACTGAGTCCCATCAGCAGCTGAAGAAGTGCTCCAGCAGTTTGTGTGTTCGCTGCTGAGGCTGAAAACTCACTTTAAAACTAAGCCAGGACTGAGGTGATTTCATGCACAGAGTAGGTGACTGTGCTGAAGGTGGGAATGATTCAAGAGTGGAGTAATAAAACACAGGAGCGTTGTTGTTCCCTGGTTTTCTGGGCATTGAAGAGGGGTGGGTGGCTTCACTTGGAAAGCTTGGGACAATCAAACCATCCACAACAGCAAGTGCAGAGTTTTAACTGGGTATTTCCTTCCTCAGCTCTATAAGGAGCTGAACTACACTCTCAGCTTTAGCTGAGCACTCTGGAAGCCCTGTGGCAGGTCAGTGAGTGATGGCAGTGTGAGGAAAGGCAGAGAGCTCTTGGGGGTGATCGAGCTGCTCTCACCTTCCCTGGAACAAGTCGTGAAGTTCTTCAGCAGCCTTTGCTTCTGCTTAGCTGGAGCAATGAGTCAGGAAAGAAGCCACATGAACTTCCCAGGTGCTTCATTTGTCAAGGACCAGTTTTATGTTTGTGTCTTCTGATGCACAGCAGTTTACAGAGATGCACACTTTAGTTTAGCCAGGACCCTGGCGTGTTTCCTGGTTGAGTTTAGCCAGGACCCTGGTGTGTTTCCTAGTCTTTCCCAAGGGCTGTTCCATCTGTCACAATTTCCCGAGTGAATTTCAGCAGCTTCTGGAGGTTTTGGGCAATGTTAACTGAAGGTGAGAAAGCAGAGGCAGATGATCTGAGCAGAGCCTGCACTGTGAGCCCAGCCGTGCTGCTGGCAGCAGAGTGTGGGAAAGCTGGCCTCTAAATCTTTAACAAAGGCTTTATTCTGTTATAGCTGAGCTCAGATACGGTGTTTCCACTCCAGAGGGTGTTTCCAGCCCAGAGATTGTGGTTGTTCAGCTGTGGAAAAACACGGACCTTGGCACGCTGCTTATCTGTTTTGCTTTGGGTTCAAAACCAAGCTGTGTTCCTTTTTCAAGAGGCATGCCAGCCTTGGAGAAGGTGATCCCTTTCTACTGTTACAGTTTGCACAGCACTCCCAGATACAAGTGCCCGGTTTTGGTTTCTCACATGCTGATATTTCAGCTGTAATAGTTCAATACCAATACTTGTGTGAAAGCAGGGTGTGTTGCTGTGGTGGCTCCATTTATCAGTTGTGAACTCAGAGGTTTGTGCTGGATGATTCCAGAAGTCTTGAGTATCAAGCCAGTTGGATCCTGACTTCTCTGTATGGCTTAGGCAGGAAGCAGGTGGAATCCCATAGCTAAAATAATGTATCAGGTTAATAATCCTCATAAATAAACTGTATCTTGTTTTCCTTCAACTTACCCCAGGTGTATTGGGAAAACGGAGCACAGATCACCTCTCCTCACGATAAGGAAATTATAAAATGTATAGAGGAGTGTGTTGAGCCATGGAATGGCTCTTGGAATGAAAATCTGGTAGACACCAGTCCCCTCCGACAGGATCCTCTGAAGAAAATTTGTGACAGCTACATGGAGGACCTGACAAAGATCTGCTATCATAGGTATTGTATAAAGCAAAAGGCACCCGAGTTCTGTTTTAGAGTAAGCTGTGGGTTGCATGTGGAAAAACTGACTGCAGACAGACTTCACTGTGCTCCCTGAGGTGTCATTACATTCAGGGGTCACCATCCTTAGGGTTAAACAGTTTGAGAACAAAGCAGCTGCCCTTGGGGATTAAGTTACTGTGAAACATCCCAGTGGATACCATTTAATGCAAGTGAATATACTCTGAGAGTTCTGAATAAAATGCAGGAATTCAGAGTAAAAGTGAGGTGCACATGCATAAAATAGATTCAGTCTAAAGGTTAGGTGGGGCAGAGGGTGACAATAAAAGGAGGAGGATGGGTGGCATGAAGCAGATCTGGAATACCATTTTAAGGTGGTGGAAGCACTTGAGTTTGATGTAGAAATCAACAGCTTATTCTTGGGAGACTTTGATCTGTTTCAGCAGAAGGTAAATACTTCATTTTCTAGTAGAGGCAGCTTTAAAGCAGCATTTTCTAGTGCACAATAAGCACTTTTACTCATTCCTTTGAAATGAATGCAGGAATCAGCAGAACAGTACTCAGAGGGACTGCAGTTGACTTTGCTTTCCCTCATGACAACAGCCTTGTTGGAGAGCTGAGATCCCACTGGAGCTGTGTTTCCTCCTCAGGGAGCTGAACGTGCAGAGCACTTTGAAGTTTGTCCACACGTCTTTCCATGGAGTTGGCCATGACTACGTCCAGCTGGCTTTCAAAGCCTTTGGCTTCCAGCCCCCCATCCCAGTTCCGGAGCAAAAAGATCCAGACCCAGACTTCTCCACGGTCAAGTGCCCAAACCCTGAAGAAGGAGAATCTGTGCTGGTAATTTGGGTTCTGCTTCGTCTGATTTCCGTGGGGAAGAGCAAACTGAGGGGGGGGACAGGGAGAACCTGCTTTCTGCTCTACCAACACAGCGGGCAATCCCTGGGGGGGTTTTCTTTCACTGGGTGTTAGGTGTAAGTAGGGAGGCTGTGGGTTCATTTACTCTGGTGTTTTGGTTTTTTTTTAATCCCTTCTTCTCCCACCAGGAGCTGTCACTGAGGCTTGCAGAGAAAGAAGGTGCAAAGGTAGTCGTGGCCACTGATCCAGATGCGGATCGGCTGGCAGTGGCAGAACAGCAGGAAAAGTGAGTGATGGGACCCTTTCTGTGTCTTCCTGCAGAAAAGGTGGGGAGAGCCACAGAACGGCCCCAAATGGGTGCCAGGCACAGGCCTCCAATCCACTCTTTTCCTTAGCTATAGGGATGTTTTTCCTCCTAGTTTTATCCTTTGGTATAGCTCCAAATGCATTTTAAATCAGTTCACCCAGCAAAGGGTAGATGAAATGCTTACTGGTGTAATAGTAGATAGCCAAATAAAACTCAGCTGAAAACAGAATGGTTATTGAAGACAGTATAATCCTTTTGTTTGCTGTGTTTTCATCAGGCAAACCTTCCTTGGTGGTTGTCATGGGCTGTTTTGGTGGAGTGGGGTTTTTTGTTTGTTTCCTTATTTTTAATTTGAACCCTTTGTTTTCCCCTGCTTGTTCATATGGAACAGAAATTATTTTTCTCCCACTAACAGGCCCCAGTTCTGATGGTTGTGTAAGTAAAAGCTGAGCAGGCCCTGCCTGACTGCAGTGTTCAGGCTGCTCTGTGTGGATCAATTCCAGACTGCTCTCCTGCTGCTGGGGTCATCAAAGGCCTGAGCTGCCAGAGAGGAGACCCTGGGCTTGTCTTTGGGCTTGTAAATCTGTGAGGTGTGATAGGTGTGGAGTCTGTCAGTAGGGTGGCTTTGCCTAGAGCAGCTTGTCAGTGCTGTGCTCACATCCCGTGTTCAGTGCCTGCAGAATTCCTGTCCCCCAGCCCTCACCTTGCCCCTCTGGGTGCTCAGAGCCTGCAGGGCTCCTCACCTTGCCTCTCTGGGTGCTCAGAGATTGCAGAGCTCCTCACCTTGCCCCTCTGGGTGCTCAGAGCCTGCAGGGCTCCTCACCTTGCCCCTCTGGGTGCTCAGAGCCTGCAGGGCTCCTCACCTTGCCCCTCTGGGTGCTCAGAGCCTGCAGGGCTCCTCACCTTGCCCCTCTGGGTGCTCAGAGCCTGCAGGGCTCCTCACCTTGCCCCTCTGGGTGCTCAGAGCCTGCAGGGCTCCTCACCTTGCCTCTCTGGGTACTCAGAGCCTGCAGGGCTCCTCACCTTGCCTCTCCCCGCAGTGGCTGCTGGAAGGTGTTCACGGGCAACGAGCTGGCAGCCCTGTTTGGCTGGTGGATGTTTTCCTGCTGGAAGGAGAACTGCCCCCAGGATGCCGACGTGAGGAATGTGTACATGCTGGCGACCACAGTCTCCTCCAAGATTTTGAGGGCAATTGCACTTAAAGAGGGATTTCACTTTGAGGTGGGTGTGGGTTGTGTGTTGCTGTCTCCATCCGAACCCCTGCTGGTGACCTCACGGAGTGAGAAGTGGGCAGGGGACTCCCAGGCTTCTGGCTGGCAGTTCTGAGGGATTCCAGCTTGCAGAGAGTGAAATCAGGCCTGTGTGGGTGAGAGAACAATCTCCTCAGTGTTCTGGGACTGGGAGATCAGCGTGGGCAAAGCTCAGTCCCAGGGACACAAATTAACACCTGAGCTGCAGATAACAGGATATCACATATCATACATCTATTCAGATAACCAGAGCTGTGGTTATCTGAAATCCTGCTGTGTGAGAGAAGGGAGCTTTGTGCAGCCTGCCCTGCTTGCTCCGAGTGCTGCTGGGTTTGTAGGGGGCACTTGGGGGTTGCACAATGGCCCTTCAGGTGCCTGTGCCAGCCGGCTTTGGATTTGGGTTTACTTCAGGCAGAGGAACTCCTGTGTTCACATCTTTAATATGCAGCTTTAAGAACTTGCTAAGAAAGAAACTGGGGGTGCTCCCCCCAGACTGACAGTTCAGTTCCTGCATCAAATTAAATGGGATTTCTGTTGGATGTTAGCCAGAAGTGAGGTAACTGCCTGAGACCATAGCACAAACATACAAAGGGCCAGGCCTCGTTTATACACGTCTTAATTAAATCCATGTGCAACAGGAATAAATATTTAGCCAAAAAATGAGGAACTTAAAATTGAATGCAACTCTGAAAACCATTCTGAGCGACTGGCCAGATGATCCTAATCGGGGTTCCTTGTCAGTTCCTTGTAGTGGATTTGGTTCTCTCTCTAAATACTGTTTGTTTTTTTTAATTGGAGAAGGACATACTTGACTGAAAGAAAAAGAGAAGCTAGGAATTTACACAACCTCTTGGCCTTCTCTAAAAGCTGCCCCTTCTTATTTGTAACTTCCTTCCCTCCAGGAAAAGCTGTTTCTAGGCTTTTGACTGCTTTTGCATGATTTATGTAAACCCCCCCCAGAACAGTGCTCTCCCCTCCCAGCACCTACAAGTGTTGCTTTTATATTTCTGTAGCTTTTCCTCCTGAATAACTGTGTCTCATCTGATGAGCAGCACAGATGATCTGATGTGATCTGAGCACCACGGTCCCTGGCACACTTTTTCCTTGGTTTGGCACCTGTGCCCTAGTTGAGTATCCACTAGGAAAATCCTTTCCAGTGGCTCTTTGCCTTGGACTCCTCATCCTAACTGAAGATAGGACTTGTCTGATGCTTAAAAATTTAAAATTTAAATTTAAAAATTTAAATCTAATTAATTGACAAGCAGAATAGGGACAGTAAAGAAGCATCAGACAAGGAAAACACTTCAAAAGAACCAGAAAAACTATTCTTAAGCTTTAGTGTTTTGACTCTGTAGCAGTCTTTCCCATTGACCCTAAAATTCAAAATACATTGTTGTATTTTCTCTTTGGTTGGTGTTTTTGGTTTTTTGTGTTTTTTTTTTTTTTTTTTTTATTAGCCTGAAGTGAGCAGTGGCTATTCTTTCTTTGAATTGAAAGTATGTATTTTAAGCACTCTTTTTTTTTTTTTTTTTTTTTTTTTTCTCCCCTGATTTAGGAAACACTCCCTGGTTTTAAATGGATTGGAAGCAGAGTAAAAAATCTCCTAGACAATGGAAAAGAAGTTCTCTTTGCCTTTGAGGAGTCTATTGGTATGAGTGCTGGTATCCCTTTAAACTGTTGAGAACTGAGGGGGGGAATGTGCTCAGGAGGGGCTGATCTTAACTATGAAATAAAGCACACAGAAAAAATGCTATATTTTTATCCTAGTAGTTCATGGCATTGATATTTTGCTCCCATCCAATTGGCCTGCCAACTCCCATAATAAATTGTGTCCAACTTGCTGATTCTGGTGTTTTGCTTATCTTCCCAGCCCTATAACCCCCAAGTTCATTAGATTTCTCCTGCATATGCAGCAATAAAGCAGCCTCTGTGTACTGGCCAATTTTCCTTTACAGGCTCAAAGGTTAGAGCTTCAGTCGGGTGAATCAGTGTAATAACCTGTCAGGTTATTTTTCCACAATCCCTTTTTCCTTCCTAGGCTTCATGTGTGGCACATCAGTGCTGGATAAGGATGGTGTGAGTGCAGCTGTGGTCATTGCTGAAATGGCAACTTACCTGCAGGGCCAGGGCCTGACCCTGGCACAGAAACTCGTTGACATTTATGAGATGTGAGTGGTGTTTTTCATACTGGAATACTCTACTCCACTGTTTCAGAGCTGGGAATCATCTGAGGGATATTTACTTAAATATAAATAAATATTTATATATAAAAGTACGTGTTTGTGTCCCTCAGATGTTTTCTCACTGTAAGCTGCTGTGGGGCTGTTTGTTGTAGCATGGATTACAGCCCATCACTGGTGCAGATATCACAGGGGGCTCCAGGAGGGCTGGAGAGGGATTTGGGACAGGACACAGGGAATGGCTTCCCCCTGCCAGAATGGATGTGTGACAGAGCAGGAAGGAATGGCTAGGGATGCAATCCCAGCGGTAAAACAAGGCTGGTGTTTGTCAGAATTAAACCCTGTACTGACACCTTTTGGGTACCAAATGTGCCAAAACCCTCTGAATCTCGGAACTGAAAGCATTAATCTGCTCCTAGGTATGGCTATCACATATCCAAGACTTCCTATTTCCTGTGCTACGACCCTCCCACTATCAAAAGGATATTTGAGAGGCTGCGGAACTTCGATGGCCCCCAGTCCTACCCCAAGTGCTGTGGCCTTTACAGCATCCTGCACGTCCGAGACGTCACCACGGGCTACGACAGCAGCCAGCTGAACAAGGAGTCAGTGAGTTACAGAGTGTTTGTGCAGGGGAGGGCCTGCAGAAACGAGTGCACGGGGAGGGAGGAGGAGGAGCTGTGGGATGTGCTGGTGATTCTGATCCCACGACCTCTGCTGACTCCCTGAGCCTGCTGCTCCCGCAGCTCCTGAGCTCCCAGGGGCTGCTGCAGTGGCAGTAAGGGGCTGCTGTGGTTCTGTAGGTGCTGCCAGTGAGCAAGAGCAGCCAGATGATCACGTTCACCTTCCAGAACGGCTGCGTGGCCACGCTGCGCACGAGCGGCACCGAGCCCAAGATCAAGTACTACGCCGAGATGTGCGCGCTGCCCGGGCACAGGTCAGTGCCCCAGCCCTGCTGCCCACTTCAGGACTCCAGGAGGGGACCCCCAGCATCTGCTGCAGCAGGCTGCTCTCACAAACCCAGTTCCCCAGTTACTCAGAGTTAAAACGTGCTCGGGTGACAGAGTCACAGAGTTCTCTGGGCTAGGAAAGCTCCCTGAAGCCAGAGTCCAGCCTGGGACCAGCCCTCAGCGTGTCAACCAGGCCAGAGGGCTGTCACATCCAGGCTTTTCTTTCTCTCCTGAGGTTGTGCTGCTGCTGGTGAGTGTGTTTGCAGCCAGCTGGGTTCCCACTGCCTTCGGGAATCTGCTGTTACCCTGAGCTGCAGGAGGAGAACTAGATGATGTTCACCTGGGCTGAGCTGCTTCCAGTTTAAAAGTGGGAGGGGGGAATCCAGGGTGTGTTTACACCACAGAAACCTCTTTCTTCATGATTATGGAACCACGGAATGGTTTGTGTTGGAAGGGACCTTAAAGACCATCTTGTTCCATCCCTCTGCCATGGGCAGGGGCACCTTCCCCCTCCCAGGTTGCTCCAAACTGGCCTTGGGGTGGGACAGCCACAGCTGCTCTGGGCATCCTGTGCCTCACCACCTGACCATTGCAGTATTAATTGAAGTTAATTTAATTAAAGGAGAAAAAGGCCACTAGAGGGCTCTGGGCACCATCTTTAGAAGTCCCTTCCAGCCGGGACCATTCTGTGATTCCATGAAAATCCTGCTGGAAAGGACCTGGCTAAAGCAGGAGTCCTACACCTGGCAGGGTAGGAAACACAACAGGGCAAGTCCATCCCCATCAGCTCTTGCTGTTTGTTCGTTTATTTATGTTCGGGCCTTTCCCAGAGCTCTGAGCTGGGCCTGTTCTCTCCTGCAGTGACAGAAGCGTGCTGGAAGAAGAGCTCCAGAAGCTGATTGAGGCTCTGATTGGGAATTTCCTGGAGCCTGCCAAGAACGGGCTGACCTGGCGCTCTGTGTAGAGCCCGCTGCCGGGGGAGGCACGGCTGGAACAAAGGACCCAGGAGCAGAACAGCTCATCTCTGTGTGTGTGTGTGTTTTAAACAGCTGCAATCTTTTTCTGTAAAGGAGAAGCGTTCTTTTGTCAGGCTCTTCACCAGATTGGGGTAAGGAGAGGAGGTCAGAGGAAAGGGTAGGATTTATTGTTGCAGTTTTCAGTCCTTTTGACCAAAAGTTTAACTAACCCACACCAATGCAAGTGAACTGCCCTGGTACCTTTGAGGCAGCTGAGCTTAGCTGCTACATCTTGTCCTAAACTCAGTTCAGGTACCTAAAACACTTCTTTTTTTTGGTGTGTGGAAAGGTTTTAAAGTTTTAAAGGAGTGATCACTCCAAACTGATAACAAAGGCTGCTTCTTCCCCGCAGCTGAGACCTTCCATGCAGGTCTGCACTTCCAAAAGCATCAAAGCAGAGCTCAGCATTTCTTCTTTAGGCAAATCGTTAACATTTTCCAGCTACTTAAGAATTCTTCTGTTGGTAAAGGTGTTCTTGGGCATTGTAGCTTTCCTGTGTGTGTCTTAAAATAATTGGCAGTGAAACAATAGTGGCAACAGCTGCAGCTTGGGGTTGGAATTGCCTGGTGCCTTTCCAAGGCTTCCAAAGGAGCAGGAACTTGGTCATTCCTTGGTACAATTGCCCCTTCTGACTACCACAGGCTCTGTGGCTACTTTTTGTCCCACATCTCTGAAGGGTCTTGAGCGTTCTTGATTTTCTGTGTTCATTATTTTGGATGAAAATGCCAGTCAGCGACTTCTTGGTTTTTGCTGGCCTGTATTTATATTGTCTGTGTATTAAAAAATACAAAACCAAGGAAGAAAGTGGAGATGAGACTGACACAGTTACTAAATTGTGTTTTTTTTTTTTTTATTTTTTTTTTTTTAATTTTGTCATGCCCTGTCAGGTAATTTTGCAAATACTATTATTCCTTATCTTTAAGGGCAAATTTTTAACAGCTTCTTTCATTTGTTTTCTCCCTTTGCTCAAGTAGCAAGTGGGACTTGTAATGACATTTTCCAAAAAAAAAAAACCCACCCAAACCAATACTCAAGTTCTCCTTGTGGTTATATTGGATTTTGGGCAATAAAGGCCATGTTTTGGCACAGGAGAGCTGGCTCTGGAAGCTCCCTGCTGCCACTGGCAGCAAGTGCAGAGAAGCAGCAGCAATTCAGTGCAGGGTTTTGTCTGTGTCGGAGATGGTGGGAGAAGGACCCAAGGTGCCCTGGAGTTCAAGCTGTTCTTTTGCCACTATTGTTGCCTCTCCAAATTCTTCCTCCCTCCGATGATGCCCTCGCAGCTGGATGCCACAGGATGGCACAGGGTGGGTTTGTGTGTTGCCTCTCCATGGCTTCAGAGAGCCCTGAGCTTTGGGGGTTTCCTGCTGCCAGCAGCTTTGCACTATATCCATGGAGAAATATTTCAGTGTCTGTGAGTGTACGTGTGCTAGAGAAGGTCTGTGTTGCACAAGTTCTGACCTGTCACTGCTATTTATTTATTTTTTTTTTATTTTAAGAGAAAGTAGCTCCAAATTGTTCTGCCCGTGAGTGAAATGTATCTAATGCCAAAAGCTTGTTTTTTTTTTGTTTTTTTTTTTTTTTTACCTTGATTGAACATTTGACTGACATGGTGGGGAAAACAGGCAAACCCAGATACACTCGGAGGATGCTTGTGTTGTTGTCTGTGCTGGGTAGGGCTGGGAAGGCATTTCTGACTGCTGCTTTGCCTTCAGCTCTCCCAAAAAAGGGTGCAGATCTGGATCCCCACTGCACTGAACTTGAAGGAGCTCTTGCTGTTCCTTGCATTGGCAGCAGAGCAAACCCTGAGGCGCTGAGGATTTTGTTCTCCAAGCAGTGAAGAGAACAAGTGACTTGGGACATAATTTTGAACAAACACTGTAAAAAGCATAGAGTGTGTGTGTGGTGAGCCCAGCTGTGTGTTATTGTAGCAGTCACGTCTTGTGAGTGATGGTTGTGCTCCCACCGAGAGCAGGAATCCGCAGCTTCCCAGAGATCTGCTTTGTGTCAGTGGGCAAGTGCTGGAAGTGGAGACAATGTTTTCAAAGAAGCCTTGTTGGAAGCTGGTAACTGTTCACAGTCGAACTGTCCCTAATTGAAGAAGAAAACGCAGCTGTGGGGTGTTCTGTGTCTGGGGTTTTCCCCATGGCTAGGTCTGACAGGGAGCTGTAGCTGTAGAGATGCTTTTGGGAGGACGGCAGCAGGCACAACGTGTTGAATGTACTTTCAGGGTATAATGACTCTTTGCTGTTTTGAAACTGCTGCTACTGTTGTTTTCCTACTGTATTGGAACTGTTTGATATATTTATACTGTTCCGTTTGTGGAACTCCTTTATCTCCTCCCTCTGGTCTCGCATCCCTTACTTCTGTTACTGTGAAGGACTGGAATTCTCGTTTCCTTGCCCTGTAACTTTGTAATGCATCGTGTTAGAGTTCACTTGGTTTGTGCACAACCTTCCTTGAGTCGTCAGCTGCTCTTTCCCACTCCTCAGATAAGAACAAAGGCTTTTCTGACTTGAGTAGAAAGCAGGTCACAGATCAAAGGGTGCTGTGGATGTTGTTTCTGAGGTGCTTCCAGGTGAAACACAGCTTTTCAAAGGCTGGGCAGTGGCTGAAGCTGTGGTCATACAGCCGGGGTGTTGGGTTCAGTGTTTGATAAAATCCAGAGGGCTTGGGTTTGTCCCCTGGCTGTGACAGGTTTAACCCCTGTGGTGAAGTCCTGTGTCCCTGGGCTTGGGACAGGAGTGCAGGGCTTTGCCAGGCAGGGCTGGCTGTGAGGCAGAGCTTGCAGCTGGGTTTCTTACAGAGGTTGTGATAGCGCATCCAGGGTGTGGATTCCACACGTGCAAGCGCTGTCCACGTCCGTTCCAGCCCCTCTGAGGGTGTGTGAGGGAATTGTGAACGCTGGTGTGGCACAGGAGCAGGGAGTATGTGTGACAGGGAGGGCTGGGCTGCACTTGTGACAGGGAGGAGCAGGGTAGCCCCCACTCTGCTCCCGTTTCCTTGCAGGACGTGTTTGTGTGGAAGCCAGGAGAGGAGCCGTGGGTTCTGCCACTGGGGCAGGGTGGGATCTGTGCACTGCCTCAGGAAGCACCTGGATTCTCTCTTAATTCTAAAACTGATACTGTTATCACTTTGTTTTGTCTTCTCTCCCCCTTTTTGTCCTCTCCCCACTAAGAGGGGGCTCCTTGCATGGTGACACCTGGGTGGTTACAGTCCAGCTTGGTTCCCTCCACTCAAGAATGGCTTTGTACAGGTGACTGAAGTATCTCAAGTTGCATCATTCCCCTTGCCTGGAATCTTGGGGAGTTCTGGATCTGTACTCCTGTTTACCTGATGTCTGGTCTGTAAAACTAGGGCATATTACAAATACAGAGTGAGAATTTGCACTTTTCTGAAGACTTTCTGTGTACTGCTATGTGGATTTAGCTGAATGAAGTGTTATAAGTAATAAAATATTCCCTTCGTAGTCTCAATCCAGGTTTCTTTGTCTTCTTTAGCCAAACCTCTCTGCCCCAGAAGCTGAGCTGGGCTTGGAGGAATATCCATGTGCCACTTGGATAAGGCCTGGGAACAAGAGACTGTTCAGAGCCGCCTCCTTTTGATGGCACTGAGCTCTCCCTGATGGTGGAGGGTGTCCCTGGGGCTGTGGGGACCCGGAGTGTCCCTTCAGTGGCGGCTGCAGGGACATCCCAGGGCACCCTGTGTACCTGCTGCTGTTTTATCTGCCAAGGCTGCTCTCCCTGGGCCCCTCTCCTCCTCCCAGCTCAGCACAAGCACCTCTGCATTCCAGGCCATTGCAGCAGGCTCCACCCTACCCCTCTGCGGAGGACACGGGGCGAGGCTGGGGCGAGGGGAGCGGTGGCAGCAGCCTGGGCACAGCAGGGACGGTAGTGGGGACACTGTCCTTGCAGCATCAGCACTGGGTGTCACCAGCGGGCCGTGCAGGGCGGTGCAGCCCTGGCTGTCCCAGCGTGTCCCCCTCAGTGCGGGGGACAGCCAAAGGCCGGGCAGGGCCCCCGGCAGTTCAGGGCTGGGGTGCACTTCAGCAGGGAGAGGGGGACCCCAGGACTGGCACCCCCTGTCCTTGTCCCTGCTGCACACAGGCATTTCTTCCAGGACAGCAGCCCTGGGCTGGTCCGGCCTCCTCGGGGCTCGTGGGAGCAGTGTGGGGACCAGAGCATCCCCCGGAGGCTCCAGGGCCCCTGGGTGCTGCTGGCAGAGCACCAGGACCCGGGGACAGCCGCCTGGGAGCAGCCAGGGTCGCTGGAAGCCGATGAGTCCTGGCAGGCAGCAGTGCCTGGCTTCCCGGCCAGCTCTTGTCAATTTAAATGTTAATTCAGTAACTAAATTAATAACCCGCGTGGGCTGTTCCCTGGGCTCGGCTCTCCGCAGGCTCCTGAGGCACCTCCGGGGCCAGTCCCTCCTGGATTCGCCCTGCTCGGCTGCTTCCCGCTGCGGGAGGAGCTGGCTGGTGCCCCGGGGCCGGTGCTGGGGAAGGGCTGGCTGCTCCCAGTTCTGGGAAAGCTGAGCAGGGCTCTCTGGGGCTCTGGAGCCTGCTGGAGCACCTCAAATCCCGTCCGAGAGCCTGCGGTGGGAGCGGGACCAGCAGCCCCCAAAACCTGCTCCCCGGAGTCAGGAGGAGAGCCTCAATTGCAGTTTGCCAAAAGGGAAACTGAGGCACAGGGAAGAGAGAAACGGGCTCAGGGACCCGTCCTGCCCATGCACAGCAGCATTTCTGAGGCTGGGGAGCCTGAACAATTAGACGTGATGAAGATGATCTAAAAATAGGGATTTGTAAATGTCAGGTTGGCGAGTGGCTGGGGCACGTGCCGCGAGGACGGAGCAGCTCTGCGGGCTGCCTGTGCCCGTGTGTCCTTAGGCAGCACCAGGGACCTGCTCTGATCTGCCCTGGGGTGATCCTGGCTCCCTGGGAGAGCCCCGAAGCCCCCAGAACTGGCTGATGTGGATCAGCCTGGGCGGGCAGCACCAGAGGCATTTTGTGGCTGTTCTACCCTGACAGGAGCTGCAGAGGAGCCCAGCTCTGCTTTGGGTGGGAGATCAGGTGGGGGACACCGGGCCCTGAACACAAGTCATTTCCCACTGGCTTTTGACAGGAACAAACATCAGCGAAGGCCTGAGGCCCCATGGATGACCCCAGCCTCAGGGTCTGGGTGCTGTGCTGCCAAAACCACCTCAGAGATGCTCGGTCCCTCTCTCTGTGCAGACTCTGGGAGCCTGCTGGCACAGGGACACCCAGCAGATGTTATCCCCTCCATCTCCTCCAGCCCTGCCAGCTTCTCCCTCATCCCCAGAATCCCACCTGTCCCCAGCGTGCCAAAAACTTGCTTAAAACAGCTGGGAACAGAGGTTTATTTGGAGAAATAATCCAGATTGGGGCAGATTAGTGGAAACACGTCCTTCCCCATCTGCCTGGGCACTGCTGTGCCAGCTCCCTGAGTGGCTGCTTGGAGCCAGGCTTGGGGAAAACACAGGGACTTCAACCTGCCCCCTGGCCAAGCTGAGTGTCCCCAGCCCCTGTCCCTCAGAAGGAGTCCCAGATCCCTGGTGGTGTCACCTCCAGCCCCTCCTTGCTGCCGGGGACAGCTCTGCTCAGCAGGGAACGCCCATGTCCCAGGAATATCCCAACCTGGCTAGTTAGAAACGTCCATAGGTAAGCAGGAGACACCCCCACTAACAATCCCACTTTCTTTGGCAGGGCACAGGAGGCACCCCTGAACCACAGGAAGGACAAACAGAGCACTGTCCTGGGTGTGGTGGTCCCGAGCCACCAGTGTTTCAAGTCCTGCTGAGGACTGACATCCGTTTCTGTGGGGTTTTTCCCCTGTGCAAACCCTTCCCTGCTATCAGGAACTCCACCCTGCTTTGTTTGTGCCTCAGTTTCCCCGAGGTATGAGGGTAGCATTCCTGTCTTGCTTTTCCTAAAGGAATCAATGAAAAGCAGAGGGTATTTTTCCTCCCTCTGAAGTTTTGGGTTAATTTATGATAATGTGAGGACTAAAGAGCCTGGTGTGTAGGTTCTGAGGGGTGAAGTTGCCTGGGGAGAAATAATTATCATTAATTCTTGTGTGTTTCTGTAAGGACGAGGCAGCTTGTGGCTGATTTTCTTCCCTGCCCCAGTGCAGGAGCACCACAGCCCTGTGCTCAGTGAGGACAAGGGCGATGCTCCAGCCCAGTTAACTTCTCCTGGATAAATCCAGCTGCCACCACCACACTGGGAGATTTGGCCTCTCCTGCACTAAAGCAGAACCACACCCAGCCTCTTTCCTACAGCACCACGGAGCACCTTGGGCCACCAGGGGATACCCTGGCTCGGTGACACGAGCACCTGAACGCCCCCAGGATGCTCTGGGGGCTGGGTGCCCATCCCAGCTCCATCCCAGCTCCAGCTGCACCCACATCCCCCTCCCCGGCCAAACCTTCCTGCCTGCCCGCGGGATCGGCCCAGGGAACATCTGAGCTTTGGAAAATAAGGAAGGAAAAGCAGATCTCAAAGCCTGTGCCGGTTGCAAAGCACCGGTGGCATTTCATATGCAGGGCATATAAATAGACATTTTCTGGCTTTTCCCCCCCCTCTGTTTTGGTGATGAGCCGCTGCAGGGGGCTCTGAGCATGCTTTGCTGGGTTCCTATCACAGATACTGTTTATATCCTGCATTTCCCTCGGCTCCAGGAGCTGCTGGGGTGACTTTCTGCTCGGGCAGCAGCTCCTGCCATGAGCTTGGGACACTGGGAGCACATTCCTTCATGGAAAAGGACTGCATGTAAATGTGATGGCAGCTGGGGTTCTCCAAACACAGGGCCTTCTTCGAGAACCCAAAAAGCACATTTTGAGTCTCAGCTCGGTGACAATGCCCTAACCCTGAGGTTCCCTAATCCTGCTCCTCCATCATGTGTGGGGTATGCGCTGCACAGAATAATATTGATGCTAACAAGCCACAGGAATTGTGCTCCCACAGCTTTAGCTTTATCCACCCCCATCCTACCCCCTGCACGTCACCTGGGGGGGCTTGGCATCCCTGGAGGGGTCTCACTGCACCCAGCTTGGAAGGCCAGGATGGCCCGAACCTTTTGGTGCCAAAGGGAGAAGCACCAGGAGCCACCACCTCCCTCCCTCTGGCCTCAGGAAAAGCTGGAGCCATCAGCTGCCCGACCAGCCACCCCTTCAGAGAAAGGGCTGCGGGGTCAGGGAGCTTTTGGCCACTTCTCATTTCGCCTGGAGGCGATTTCCTTCCCGTTATCTATGCCAGAGCCTGGCGCCTGCTGCCAGACTGGTGCTCTGTTCCCTGCTCCAACACCCCCTTCTCCCTGCTTCCTCCAGGCTTCTCCCTGCTCCAACATCTCCCTTCTCCCTGCTTCCTCCAGGCTTCTCCCTGCTCCAACATCTCCCTTCTCCCTGCTTCTTCCAGGCTTCTCCCCGCTCCAACACCCCCTTGTGCCCGCAGGGTCCCCAGGCTTCTCCCTGCCCCGTGCTCACCCTCACCAGGGCTCCCCACCTCTGTCCCCATGAACGGACGCTGCGCCCCTGGAGTCACAGCTGGGCTGTGCTCTGCCAGATGTACAAATCCACCCTGGCCCTTCTTTTGCTCAGGGGCTGCGGTTTGGCTGCACCCAGGTGGGAAAGGGAGGAGGTGGGGAAGTGGGAGAAGGCGAGGGCAGGCTGAGATTTCTCCCCTTGTAGCTGACTGCATGGAGTGGCAAGGCGGCACCGGAGCCCACAGGCTCCGGGGGGAAATCCTCAGGAAAAGGTCCTCAAAATGCAACAAGTTTCACAAGGAACTGAGCCGTGGGGATCTCAGGATTCCCCAGGAGCCAAGACAGAGCAGGGAACCAGCTCTCTGCTCAGCAGGACCAGCTCAGAACACCCAGGAAAATCATTGTGATCCCCAGAGCTGTATCCCCACTCGAACACAGCCCAGCCTCAGGCTCTGCTCCCGCTCCCCTTTCCCAACTGCCCCACCTCGACACTGGGATTTGAAGGGCAGGAATTTCGAAGGGGGGAAATGCAAAGGATCCTGCAGCGGGCTGCATCCCTGCCGGCGCCTCCAGGCACGGCCGGGATGGAAGTAGCTGTGCTTTCCACCTGGCAGCGGAGCGCACACGCACCCAGGCTCACGGAACGCGGCTCCCGCAGACCCCCGACCTCAAAGCCAGCAGCACACCGGGCACCAGCTGCCCCTTGCCGAGCCTCCCCGAACAGCCGGCACGCCAGCCGCGGCTGGAGGGACCGCGCTGCTCGCCCTGCGCTGCTCGCCCTGCCCGCCGAGCCTGCATCAGCCTCCCGCTGCGGGGAACGGCAAACGCAGATGCCTCCAAACGCAACGCTTCAGCGTTCACCAGCACCGAAACCCAGCATTTTAAGACGCCACATTCCAAAAGATGCAGCTTCCTTCGGGGAAGCACCGCAGCCGGAGATGCTCAGCGCTCCGGCACCTCGTGAATTGGGTACCAAACCACCCGGGAGAGAAGAATTGCTTTAGAAAACTGTTACCTGGATAATCTTCCCGAGCCCCTGTGCCGCTGCCAGGGGAGGATCGGCACTGGCAGAGCCCGAGATCTGTGCACAAGCCCCAGAAAACCCCTCAGCACCCCTGGCCACCAAACCGGCTCAGCGAGAGAAGTTCCTAAGCACCGACGAAAGCAGAGGAGCCCAGAGCTCCCTTCCTCTGGCAAACCGACCGCAATAGCTTCGCCTCAGCCGCGGGGACATTCGGAAATCGTTTGCAAGGAGCTTTATAGAAAATAGACGACGGAGCGGGTGCAGCTTTCAATATATTTGCTCTAGGATATAGTAACAGGCACTAAAGCAAACACGGGCAGGGGAATTAGGGCGGGAGCTTCTGCTGGGCTCGTTTTAAATTACAAAGTGCCGAGACAGCCAGGTCTACGCTACATTCTAGAGTCAAAGGGCTGCCCCCGCGTGCCCCGGGGAACATGCACGCAGCCGGCGGAGGCGTTTCCTACAGCTGCATCGCCTTGTGCCTAGAACGAGCTGGAAATGTCGTTGAACAAAACCTAATGGATAACCGGGCTCGGAAAAGCACGTCGCTTCCCGGGGTGGGGGGAGCAGCTGGACGTGTTCTCCCCTTCGCAGCGAAAAGGGAAAAAAAAAAAAAAAAAAAAAAAAAAGAAACCAAGTTAAACTTTGCGCCTGTCAAATAGAAATCTAATAGGAAAGAGAGCTGTACATGGTGGAAGTCAAGTCCAGGCTCCAGGAACGTCCCGGAGGACAGTTTCAGGTACTGCCCGCGGCTTCCTGGGCTGCGCCAAGCGAACCGCGCCGGGGCCGCGCACCGGGAGCGCCGGGGCCGCGCACGCCGGCACCGCGCGGGGCCCGGCCGGGCTCGGGACCGTCCAGCCCGGAGCCCCGCGGGCTGGGAGAGGCCGCGGGCTGCGGGAGCCGCGCTGGGGCCGTCCCCGCGGAGCGGCCGCCGGGCCGGGGGGCGCCGTCAGAGGCCGGGCGTGCCGGCGCAGCGCGGCTCGGCGTCCTGCTCGTAGCGGTAGTGGTAGCCCTCCATCTGGTCGCGGCACGCCTCGCGCAGGTTGTGCAGCCAGCGCTTGATGCCGCGGCGGTTCAGGTAGAGCACCATGAGGAACACGACGCCGATGAGCGCCAGCACGATGCCGAAGAACACGTAGGAGGCGGTCTCCAGCTCGCCGGGCTCGCCGCCCTCGCTGCGGGCGCAGGCCAGCGCCTCGGGGCGCAGGCGCAGCAGCGCCGTGCCGCGCAGCCCCGGCGGCCCCGCGCAGCGCAGGCTCCGCGCGTCGAGCACGCGGGCGGCGGCGGCGCGCAGCCAGGCCACGAAGGGGCGCAGGCCGCAGTCGCAGCTCAGCGGGTTGGAGGCCAGGCTCAGGCGCAGCCCCCGCAGCTCCGGCGCGTCCAGGCTGCGCAGCTCGGCGGCCGCCAGCCGCCGCAGCGAGTTGTTCCGCAGGTCCAGCTCCTCCAGGCCGGGCGGCAGCAGGGCGGCCGGCAGCGCCTGCAGCGCGTTGCCCGCCAGCTCCAGGCGCCGCAGGCTGAGGTTGCGCATGGCCAGGGCGAGCTGCTCCTCCAGCGGGGCCGCCAGCAGCGCCTGGTTCAGCTGCAGCGTGCGCAGCAGCGGCACCCCGGCGAAGGCGCCGGCGGCCACCGAGAGCAGCGGGTTGTGGCTCAGGTCGAGGGTGCGCAGGGCGGGCAGGCCCTGCAGCGCCATGTCCTCGATGGTGCGGATGTTGTCGTGGCGCAGGCGGAGCAGGCGGAGGTCGCGCAGCGGGCGGGCGGCGAAGGCGGCGCGGGACAGCACGCTCAGGTTGCTGCCGGCGATGCTGAGGTTGTGCACGGCGGCCGGCAGCTCCCTGGGCGGCTCCTCCAGCCTCTCGTAGCGGCACTGCACCAGCTCCGGGGTGGCCACGCAGTAGCAGGCGGAGGGGCAGGCGGCGGGGGCGGCGGCGGGGGGCACGGCCAGCGGCAGCAGGGCGAGCCCCAGCCAGGGCAGCCAGCGCCCGCCGCCCGCCGGCCGCGCCTGCCTGCGGGCCATGCTGCCCGCGGGGGCATGCAGCGCCGCCGGGGGCCGGGGGGCCGGGGGCGTCGCTCCTGCCTCGCCGCAGCCCCCCCGGGGCCGAGCTGCCTCCGGCGCCGCGCCCGCACACGGCGGCTCTGCCGGCAGCGCCGGGCGCGCCGCTGCCCAAATCGGCCCGGGGAGGAGGGGGGGGGGGGGGCTGGAAGGGGAGGAGAGCGAGGAGGAGGAGAAGGAGGAGGAGGAAGAAGAGGAGGAGAAGGGGACAGGTTGGGGCTGCCCGGCGCCGCGCGATGGGCTGGGGAGCGCCGCGGGCGGCGGCCGTCGGGGGGAAGCCGAGCCGGGCTGGGCTGGGCCGAGCCGCGCTCGGCGCCGAACCCACCGAGCCCCCGCCGCCGCGGGGTCCTGGGGGCTGGACGGGGCTGCCGCGGTCCCCTTGCCGCCCGAGGAGGGACTGGGAGATGCCGCGGTCCCCGTCAAGCCCGGGGAGGATTTGGAGGCTGTCCCGGTCCTTTCCCAGCAAGGTGGGCGTTGGGGGGCTGCTGCGGGGTGCCCCCCCAGCCCCGGGGAGGGAATGGGGGCTGTCACGGGGTCTTTCCACCTCAGGGAGGACTCGGGGAATTACCTCAGACCCCTTCCATTCCAGGGAGGATCTGGGGGGTTGTCTCAGCTCGCCTCCAGCCGCGGAGGATCTAGGGGCTGTCCCACTCCCTTTCCAGCCCTGGGCCCCGTTCCCTGACCTTCCCCACAAGCCAGGCACCCCGCAGCCTCCCTGAACATTGCAGGGTTATCTCCCCCTGCTTCCAAGCCTGCTTGGTCCCCACCAGCATCCCGGGGGCACAGGGGGGGATCACAAGCCCATGGGCATGGAGGGTGGGGTTGGGGTGGGTATGGGATTTTTGGATGTTGGAGCGATGCACAACCAGGGACTGGGAGCGCTGTGCTCAGAGCCAGATGTAGCAGCAGTTGGATCCCCCTCAGTGCCTAAACAGCTCCGTGGGACTGAGCTGGGATCGCATTAAATAAACCCCATCCTGAGCACACAGAGCCTCAGAAAGGTTTGGGTTGGAACGGACCTTGAAGTGCAGCCAGTGCCACCCCCTGCCATGGGCAGGGACACCTTCCACTGTGCCAAGGTTTCTCCAAGCCCCGTCCAGCCCGGCCTGGGGCACTTCCAGGGATGGGAGTCTCGTGGATCTTGATTTTTCTCCTTCTCCCTGTCCTTATCTCTCATCCTGACCTTTTCCCTTCTTATTGGGGTTCCTTTCCCCAGAAGCTCTCCTGAATTTTACAGGGACCAGGTAAATTGTGGATGCTGCTATGACTGGGTGGCTTGAGCTGCTGCTGACCACCCTGTGCTGCACTCCCAGAAATTGGGCAAACTCTGTTTTTGTATTTAAAGTGACGGTGTCTGACAGCAGGCAGAGAAATCAAGGAAGCTTGTGGAAGGGTGGGGGAGAGAAAGAGGCTTGGGAACATGCCAGATAACTGTGTGCCATCACATACCGAAGTGTGGGGCAGCATCCACGGCGGAGGAGTGGGGAGAGCCAGGTGTGCAGTGGGTCGTGCTGAGCCAGCACTGCAGCACTCCCAGATGGAGCCTCCTCTCTCCCAAAATAGCACTTTGCAGCCCATTTATCACCTTTAATTGCTATGTATAAAGAATTGATAGCGCTCTGGAAGACAAGGCAGTGGGTGGGTGAGGTTAGGCCAGGTGAACCAGGTCCTGGCAAGTCTCAGCAGCCGGGCTGAGGAGATCCCGGCATCTCTCAGTCCTTCTCCAGGCTCCTCGGACAAGGAGCTGCCACGACAAAAGACAGGCACCTTCCCTCCCGATCCAAAAGCCATAAAACACGGCGGCTGAGTGACGTTAGAGGGTGTGGGAGAGCATGAGGCTCTCTGCAGCTGACCCCTTTGACTTTGAAGGGTGGGGATGCTCCAGGGTTTGGAGGGGAAGGGTGTTCCAGGGCCACTTTGGGGACGTGGGGGCTCTTGCCTGGTGGCACCACGGTGACTTCCTTGCCTGCTGCAAACACCCTGGACTTCCCCAGGGATGGCTGGGGGTGGTGAAGCCGCACACCCAGCTCAGCAGAGCTGTGAGCCTCTGGGGAGCCGGGGCTGTGCCAGTGTGTGCAGCAGTTCCCGAGGTGCCAGCATCCACCACCAGGTTGAGGGTACTCGTTCCCGGCTGCCAGTGGTCATGCTGGAACCTGGAGCCCCTCAAACACGCTGTGAACAGACCTTCAAACCCCTGGTGGGTTTGGATCGATTTGAGAGCCTCCTCCACCATCCCCCCCAGCCATAATTCTGCATTTGAAGCAGCATTGAAGACTTCCTGTGGTTAAAGGCCGGGAGACTGCGTCTGCCATTGCCATGTCTCAGGATGAGATTAGGTCAGGCTGATGTGATTTGTTCCTACAATTCCATACAGACCATTGCTCATTGCCTTGTTACCTTCTGGATGCAAGGAGAATTGATTCCTTGTCCCATGTCTTTGGTGACTGCTGTCAGGCCACCTGCTCTGTGACATTGCTGCTCTTTGCCCCTCGTCAGTGGTGGCCCAGGTTATTTTTGGTTTTGCACCCTGGGAATGTGCAAGCACAGCTCTGGTTCCTCTCCCACCGTGTCCCACACTGTTGTTTTTTTTTTTTGCTGCTGATGCTGCTCTTGTTTGCAGATGGCTTTTTAGTGAAGGCTGGAACAAAAAGACAGTGAATGCTTTGGCTGGTTCCTTCTAGTGGTAGAGGGCATCGTTCCTTCCCTCTCCATCCCTCTCTGTTTCCTGCTGCTGCAAACTGAGGCTGAGGGATCTCCTCATCCTCCTCTGGGCAGAGAATGGATGGAGAGCAGCCCTGAGGAGAAGAACCTGGGGGGTGTTGGTGGCTGAAAAACTGGACATGAGCCAGCCCAGAAACCCTGGGCTGATCCCCCAGCCTGGGCAGCAGGAGAGGGGGACCCCACCTGCAGAGCTGCCCCAGCCCTGGGGACACAGCAGCAGCACCTGGAGCTGCTGCAGAGAGCCCAGAGGAGGCTCCAGAGCTGCTCCAGGGCTGGAGCCAGGCTGGGAGAGCTGGGGGTGCTCACCTGGGGAGGAGAAGGCTCCAGGGAGAGCTCAGAGGGCTAAAGGGGCCTGAAGGGGCTCCAGGAGAGCTGGAGAGGGACTGGGGACAAGGGATGGAGGGACAGGACAAGGGGAATGGACTCAGGCTGACAGAGTAGGCTTAGATTTGATATTAGGAAGGAATTCCTCCCTGTGAGGGGGGTGAGGCCCTGGTACAGGTGCCCAGAGCAGCAGCAGGGGAATCCAGGGATTCCTCTGGATCACTGAAGTGTCCAAGGCCAGATTGGACAGGACTTGGAGCAGCCTGGGACAGTGGAAGGTGTCCCTGCCAACACTGCAGCATTTGAACCCAGCATTAACCTTTGCCCAGGCAATGCTGGCAGCAGCATCCTTTAAAACCCACACCTGTGGCACTAGAACTGCTCATTTCCCTGCAGGAGCGTGCTTGGGAAAATGCTGGAAAATAAGGAATATTTTTTTCAACGTTTCCCACATAAAACTGTTGGAAATGACATTCCTTTAACTTAAAAAAAAAACCTTCCACCTGTGTTTGCAGAGGTTTGGCTCTGATGTCCTGGTTTTGCTTTGTCCCAGGTGATTTCTTTCCCTCCCTTGCTCACACCGTCTTGGGATTACAAAAGGTTTAGTAGAAATCGGCTTTTAAGCCAAGATGGGAGAGTCCCGAGGCGCAGGAAGATGGAGGCCAACTCCCAGATTTTGTGTCTTACTCCAGGGATGGTGCTGGGGCTGGAGGTCAGGCTGGGCCTGCCTGCTCCCACGGCCAGCCTGTTTCCCTGTGCCCTGGCAGAAATTGCCTTCCCCAGCACCAGCAGATAAAAAGTGGGCAATAAAAGCCAGGCCAGGCCGGGCTGACAAAAGCAGATGGGGACGGCACGTCCCTGTGGGTTGTGGCTGGCCATGGTTATCCCTGCAGGAAGAGCTCATCCCTGGGATTGGCAGAGGCCCACTGCTGGCTGGATGCTCCACACCGCCTCCGTTTCCCTCTCCACAGCTCCCGTGTCCGCGTGTCCCAGCTGGCAGCAGCCAGGTCCCATCTGTCACTTGGGGAACGGGGTGGCTCCTTCTGGTAGCTCAGGCCCCGTCAGTGCCACTGCTGCAGCCCCACTAATGGATTCCTCGAGCTAATCCAGGGAGCCGGCTGGAAGTGGCCGCGGCTGAGCCGCTCGGTGCGTCTTTTCAGATGGTATCGAGCCTTTTGCGTTTGAACATTGCATTTGCAGACTGGCAAAGGCAGCTGCAGGTGGGCAGGGCCAGGGCGCTGCTCCCCCTGGTCACAGCCCTGCTGGGAGCTGGTTCCTGCGGAGCGGTGGAGGGGACGAGGGAGGGCAGTGAATCAGCACCCCCTGGGTGACCTGGGGTCACCGGGGTGGTTTTCCACCCCAGATCGGTGGAACCCTGCAGTGCTGGGCTGTGCTGCCTTCCCTGGGCATGAGGCTGCCCAAAGCCAGGCTCGGCTTTGCTGTGTCCAGGGCCCAAGGGGGAAAACGCCACCCCAGCCCAGCAGGGAAACAACAAATCCCTCATGCAAAGCCACAGGATCCAGCAGGGGAGGGAGGGATGGCCCCTCTGGAGTGTCACCCAGAGCCCAGGGGCTGTTTGACTGCTCCGTTCAAACCACGGCGTCCGAAGGAGAGGGCACCCTCTCCCCAGCCGCCCGCAGAGCCCCGTGTGTGCTGGTAATGCTCTATAAATACATCAGCAATAAATAATGGATAACCTGGATGGGCATTAAAGTGTAAACAGGAGGTGAAGGGCTCTCTCCCATTACCGCTCCCCCGAGAGCCACGCGCATCCCTCTCTCCGAGTCCGCCTTGATGCTGCTCCAACTGCAGAGCCCTTAGTCACAGCAGGGACAATATCATAGATCAGTGGCTCCAGAGTTGGCAAAAACAAACCAAAAATAGTCCGGAGGGCAGAGTCTTCCTCCCGATGGCCTGCTGGATTTGCCTGCATCAGCGTTTTTGCCCGTGGTGCTCCTCTGCCTGCATGGGCTGACCCTCCCAAGGAGTCAGAGCCCTCTCCCTGGCGCACAGCTTGGGAGTGCCCCTGATCTGGGAGGTTTTATCCCCCTTGGATGCAGCCGAAGTGTTGAGCCATGCCGGCTGACATGGTCCCCAAAAGTCACTGCCCTGTGGCTGAAGGTGGCCCCATTCCCAAGCCGGGGGGGATTGTCCCCATCACCATGGTGCCCATGCCCACAGATGGTCCAAGGGGGTGGCATGGACACCCACCTGATGTGCAGAGAGGCAAGGGGATTAAATGAATTTATGGATGTGACATGGGATCATCTCCTTCATGGGAGAAGACTTGTGCTGGGAGTTGAAGGAGGGGCTGGTCAGAGTCAGGCAGGGTTTGCACAGCAGGGGGGTCCCGTGCTGCTTGCAAAGGGTCCTGAACCCCAGATAAAAGCAAACCTTGCTGGTACCACCCTTTAAGGATATATCCCAGGGCCCACCATCCTCCTGGAGAGGAGAACAGGGCTTGGAAAACCAGCTGGCTGCTCTCCTCCTGCAGCCTCGCTCTGCCAGAGTGGGCATTAATTCATCACCCGGCTGCAAACAGCTCAGGAGCAGCTCTGCTTCGGGAGAGAGGAAAGGGGTGAGCCCTTCATCTGCCCAGCTTTCCCGGGAGCCTCACACGGAGCCGCGGAGCGGGACCTGGGAGCTGTGCCAGGCTCAGGGTCAGGCACCGGCAAATCCGGCGTGTCACGGTCTGCTTGGGCTCCTTCCTCTGCGAGGGGCTCTGGCCGTGAGCCCGGCCAGCCAGAGTGCCCCAGGGCGGGCAGCAGCCAGGCTGGGCTCGGCAGCTTCGGGAATGGGCTGGCAGCAGCGGCTGGGGACGGGAACGGGGCACTGCCAACGTGTCCCCTTTCCCCTTTCCCCTTTCCCCTTTCCCCTTTCCCCTTTCCGAGGGCTGGCCGAAGCGGGGGGCTGCTGACCTGGACATCCTGGTGTCGTGGTTCCTCTGGATCCTCTCCCTCTGCTCTGCCCTTGTGAGACCCTGCCTGGAGCCCTGTGCACAGTTCTGGTGCCCCAACACAGGAATAAGGACATGGAAGTGCTGGAGCAAGGCCAGAGGAGGCCACAGAGTTAATAAGGGGAGTGAGGGTGGGCAGGCCCTGGCTCGGGTGCCCAGAGCAGCTGGGGCTGCCCCTGGATCCCTGGCAGTGCCCAAGGCCAGGCTGGACACTGGGGCTGGGAGCAGCCTGGGACAGTGGGAGGTGTCCCTGCCCAGGGCAGGGGTGGCACTGGATGATCTTTAAGGCCCTTTCTGACCCAAACCATTCTGGGATTCTGTGATTTGTGTTTTTGAGCTGCTAAAAGCAGAAGAAAAACATCCCCATAAAATGTCATGCACATTGTATTTCCTGGATCTCCCCCAGCCATCCCAACGCCAGGGCCAGTCTGCAATGGCAAGGGAGTATCTGTTTAATAAGACAACCTAGGCCATGAAGATACATTCCAAAAGGATAATAAACCGGATTGCTGGAGTGCAGGGAACAGGCACCTCTGTCCATCACTGATCCCCCTCTCCCACCCTCCTCCCTGAGCCCTTCAGGCCTGTTTATCTTCCTGCATTTCTTTGGAGAGCTGCCATCTCCTGCTTTTCAGGGTTCAAGTCCGCTTGCAGAGTAGAAGGTGTGGGTTGGGGGCCACGCTGGTGCTGAGAAGAGGCTGAGCAGGACGGCAGTGGAGCCCATGGGGGAGCTGCCCCGGAGCCACTCAGGACTGAGCTTTGTTCCCAGGTGGTGGCTGATGCAGAGCTGCTTGAGCATCCCAAATTCTCCAGCCAAGTGGAAGCCAAGGGGGTGATGCAGTCAGAGAGCAGGCAGCTGACGGGCTGCTGAGCTCCCTCCACAGCTCCAGCATGTGCTTCCCTGGGTATTCTTCACTGCCAGCCAGCTGAGCTCGTCACTACACCGAGCAAATGGAAAAATATAAATTTCCCCAAGCTTGGAACTGGGGGACGGTCACAATTACTCACACTGGAGCTGGCAATTAATAATGGAGATCTGACAAATGACACGCTCACCTGGGATAGTGCACAGCACCTGGAGAATATTAAATTAACGCTCACAGACACCCTGAGCTTGGAGCTGTGAAGTCCTGGTTTTGACACCTGTTGGCAGAGCTGAACTCAGAGCTCCTCCTGTGGGCATGGTGAGGGCAGGACGGAGAATTCCTCAGGGAATTTCTGTTCTCCAGCTGCTGAAGCACTGTGATAGGACCTGGTTTTGCATTATTCAGGTGACATAAATAATCTCCTGAGTCTAGAGGGAAAAAAAAGGGCAGGCATGGCCTTGCCAAGGCTCCTTTTTGCAGAAGGTGACTGGGGGTAACCCTCACCAGTCCCAGTCCTGCTCTGGACATGGACTGGGAAAATGTGGCCATGTGCAAAGAAGAGCACGAGGTGTGGGTGTCCCACAGTCCCCAAAACCCCCACATTATAGCTCAGCCTTTTCCCCTCATCTCCCGTGGGCACCAGCCCTTTCATGGGGTTAGGTTCTACCTGGGGACGGTGTGTGTGCAGCATCCAGCAGCTCCTCTGCAGGGAACCTGGCCCCAGCAGGGAGCTTTATGGTGAGTTCCTCCTGAATCCCTGAGGAACTGAAAACTCCCACGCATTGGTGACGATTCCTGAGCCACGACAGAGCTCGCTGGGATGTGTCGAAGTCCTGCCTGCAGAGGGGATGCTCGGGGGGAGAAGCAGAGGCCAGTGCTCAGCAGGATTATAAATAACTTGCCGTGGGGACCTTCCAGCTTCCCTGCTGTGGCACGGCCGTAAATAACGTGCTTTGGGAAGCACCGGTGCATTAGTGAGGGCTGTAAAGCACCGGGGCCTTGGCTGGGCACTGCTGGCCAAAACGGCAGCAAAAACCCAGCCACAAAAATGCATCCCATTTTCTTCTGCGAAGCACAGCAATCTGCTGGCTCAAAGTGCACTTTAGGAGATTGATGAACTAAAGCCCAAAACGGGCAAAAGACCTCCAAAGCTTCCTGGGGCTGGGCTGAGGCAGAGCCTTGGATCCTCTCCCTGTGCTGCTCCTCACTCAGCGGGGGCTTTCCTCTGCCACCCTGGGCAGGGCAGCACAGGTGGCACCCGAGCAGAACGCTGCAGCCAGAAGTCGTGCAGAAGAAAATGCAGACAAGGCAGGTGATAACATCTGGTAAATGATCCTTCTCTAATTGCTGTTTTATGGTGGTTGGATGGCTGGTGTATAAAACCCCAACAAGCTTCATCAAGGTTGCAGTGAGAAGCAAAGGGCTGCTCTGAGGCTGCTGCGTGGGAGGGGGGGCAAGGAGAGCTCCCAGCTTCTGACTTTTCAAAGGCATTTTCCGAGTCACCTTCCCGGGGATCAGCCCTGGGAGCCGAGGGAGACATCACCTGTGCAGGGCCCCTGCACCAGGGAGGGCAGGTACCTCTGAGCAGCCCCAAAGAGCTCCCCAAACGCTGGGCTTAGAACAGAGGGTTTTGTAAAAAAACCACCACATGAACAAGCCGGGTGTGGTCCTGTCCAGAGGTGTCATTAATTTCAGAGCTGCTGGAAGCACTTGAGTCTGGTGATGCCCCGAGGGACCAGCTGGCCCAGGAGCAGAGCCAGCTCCACTGCCAGCTCCATCCTCAGCCAGGGGCTGTTGCACGCAGGGAATGGGAGCAGGGAGAGCCACGTCCCTGTGCTGGCTGTTGGGGATGCATGGCTGTCCCTGGTCCTTGTTCTGGGCAGGGAATTGTTTGGCCTCAGGCAGCCCTGCTCCTCTCCCAGCTGCAATCACCTCTCCCCTGGCACCTTCTCCTTGGGCTGCTCCAAGGACGGGGGTGGGAAGCAGCTGTTTCTGCCCGAGGAATCTGCCCAGCCCCTGTTGGCCAGGGTTGTCCCACCCATCTGCCCTGGAGAGAAGCTTTTTTCCACGTACCAGGGTGTCAGGTCCTGCTCAAAGCCATGATCTCTGCTGAGGAAGCTCTCCCTCCTGCCCAGCACTGGCCCGTGTTGGTCCCTGGCCCTCTCTCCAGAGCATCCCTCTCCCACCTTGCCACACTCATCGCTGTCCCCAGGGCTGGAAGGGGTCACTCACCCATGAGGACCCCAGGACACGGTCCCCAGGGGCAGCCCTGGTGGGTTGTTTCCACCTGGCACCAGAGACCTGCCACCAGCTGTGGTGGCTCTTGTTTACTGGGCTGAGGCCTGCAAAAGATTAGGAGAAAACAGATGGCTCCTAATTGGCAGTGCAGCTTACTTCCTGCTCTCCAGAGAAACCATTAAATTAAGGCTTAAATCAAACTTCGTACAAGTTAGGAGGCTGCTTGTAATTATTTCAAAATCTAGACAGATTTAAGGGCCTGGATTAAGGCTCTGTTTACTGTAATGAATGAAAAATGCCTGCTCTGTCCTGTTAGGCTGAGCAGCAAAGCGTTGAAGTGCTGGAAATGGGACCAGCAAAATCCTCAGGCTCTGATGACTGAAGTTTTGGGGCAAAGCAGGAGGTCGTGGACTTTGGCCAGGCTTTTCTGAGAGAGTAGACCTGTGATGGGGCTGCTGAGGAGCACACAGCTCCCTCTGGGACATAGTGACACCGTCAGGAGGCTCTGGACATCCATGGGGAGTCACAGCGTGGTTCAGGACTGAGCAAACTCTTGGGGTAATTGTAATTGAAACTGAACGCAGCTCAGTTAAGAGAAACAAAATTTAATAAGCTGACCAGCTAGGGCTGATTAAAGGGAGTGATGCCTCTGCATCTCCCATGAGCATCTCCCACTGGAGCAGCATAGATTGGCAGCTGCTCCAAGGATAAAAAAGCATAAGCCCATGTGTCTGGGACACAGCCGTGTCACCTGTGATCCCTTAAAAAATTCTCCCCGAAGTGAGAGGTTTTTGTTGTCTGTCCTAAAAAACCAACACACCTGCAGCTCTGACCAAGAAATGTCTGGAACTTCTCTAGCTCCCAACCCAGCCATGATGGAACTTCTCTCAAGCCCTCCTCAATAACCCACACAGGGACCGGATTCACCTCTCAGCAGGAAAAATGCCTCTTGCTAATGACACTGCTTCTAGAGCTCCCGACAGGAGAAGGGCCACACCACGTGTCCTGCCTCCTCCAAGGTCTCTCCTGGGGCATGGCGAGCTGGCCAAGCATCCTTCCACGGAGCTGGGAGGGAGAGGTGCCACAGTCCCTGTGCAGCAAGCTGTTACCAAGCTGTGGCACCTCTGGGGACAGCGGCTGGCTGGCTGGCACATGCTGAGGGTCTCCCTGCTGGCCCCAGCCTGGGCTGGCTCCCCTGGAGCTGATTCCGTGCTGAAGGAAAGGTTGTGCAGGAGACCCTGGAGTATGAGGTGGGAAGGGGCCTCAGGGATCATTTTCTGGGACAAGACAGCCCAGCACCCCTACAGATGAATCTTGAAAGTGTCCAGAGTTGAGGAATCCTCTGCTTCTCTGGGGAGATTATGCCAATGGCTGGTTCTTCTCACTGAGAAAAATTATCCTCTTGTGTCTAGCTGGAATATCCCCAGGAAAAAAAAAAAACAAACCTGCCCTTACCCCTCATCTTTTCTGTCCAAGGGAATCTCCATCTTCTCAGTAGCCACCCCAGAATATGGGGAAAACGTTCCTCTGTTCTCAAGGCTGGACAAACCCGGGGCTCTCAGCCTTTCCTCACCTGGCAGCTTTCCCAGTCCTTGGGTCATCTCTGGGGCCCTTCTCTGGGCCCCCTCCCACACCTTTTCTGTACTGCATGTCCCAAAGCTGAGCGCCGTGTTCCAGGAGTGGCCTGGCCAGTGCTGAGCGGGATAATGACTCCTCTGTCTCAGCTGGAGATGCCCTGGCTGGCAGGGTCCCATTCTGTGCCCAGCCCGTTCCCAGGGCTGACCCACAGATGCTCCAGTGCGGGGAAGGAGCTGACACATTTCTGTGCATTCCAGGGAGGGTGGTGATGCCCCACGCGTGGGCACCGAGTCCCTGATAATTTCCTAGCAACCTAGGAAAGTATTGATTGTGCCAAGCAGCACATTCATGCTTCATCTCAGAGTGAAAAATTCGGTGCTGCCATGCAGTAAATTCAGCAAAGCATTCACAATTAATGCACAGTTCCTGGCCAGGCCTTCTGGATAGCCTGCCACGACTGATTGATGGTTGGAATTCTGCTAACTGCTTTAAGGAGCAAATTAAGGAGCAAGTTAAAATATCTGTGCTTTGGGCATGGAAAAACAGCCTCACTGAGTGAGCTGCAAGATCACGTTAGTCTAGACAGGCCTTTTGGCTGCCTCTGTAGGAGTTTTATCTTCATCCATCCCTGTCAGCCCCACAGAAGAGGAACAACACCCACGGGCACGTGCAAAGGGTCAATTCTTGCTCCCATAGGAGGATTTTTAGTGAAGTGAAAGCTGGAGGTGCACCAGACCTCACAGCAAGAGCTAAATAAATCCCCTGGAAAGCAAATGGCTCAAGGAAAGAGTGCCTGCTAAATGGAGCAGCAAATACCAGTATCAATATCCGCGGGTGATCCCTCCTTCCTTCTCTTCATGGAAAGGAAGTCAGGTGGAGCAGCTGCTGGAGAGGAGGAGGGAAATGTGGAGCTTTAAGGAGCAAGATCCCTTCAGGAAACACCTCTGGGAGATGAAAAGGGCTTTGTACAGAGCAGACATGCAAAAGGCAGGGCAGGGGTAGGGGTGCCTTGTTTGCAGCTGAGAGGACTCTGCCAGCCCCATCTCCTGGGACCCAGCTCTGCTTAAAAACCTCTCCCAGCTCTGCAGGAGCTGCAGTCGATGGGTACACACTGAGAGAGTGGAAGCTGAGACTGGATATTATGAAGAAATTCTCTACTGTGAGGGTGGTGAGATAGTGGAACAGGTTGCTCAGGGAGGCTATGGACCTGGGCAAAACCTTGATCAAGCTGGTCTGCTGGGAGGTGTCCCTGCTCTTGAGCAGCCACCAAGAGGGGCTCACTCAGCCTGTTTATACATTCCAAAGGCTTTGCTGCTATTCCCGTTCCGCTTTGACAATGGCCACGTTCAGCTGGATGGCAAATCCAGGAGGGGAAGCTGTGTAACCCCGGCTCAGTGAGGTGTGTCTGCAGGAAAGGCGGGCAGAGGATGTTTAGGGAGCGCAGAAAATCCCGGTGGTGTTGCAGAGCATGCACAGAAGGGGCTCTGAGAGCCCACTGGAAATCAAGTGGCATTATGGCATGGATAAGCAAGTGGGGGGGAATAAAAAGGCCTGCATATTATAAAGAGGGATGAGGAGGAAGGGAGCAATTCACAGTGGGAATGAAAGTGCTGCATCAGCCTGACAGCCCCAGCAGCAGCCGGAGGGATTGATCTGTGTGCTTGCTGGGAAATGTGCCTCTGTCCCAAAGGAGGCTCCCCTGGGCACAGCGCCCTCCCCGGAGCTCTGGGCATGCAGAAATGCCGGGTGCAGAACACCTCTCTGGGCAGGATGGAGGGAACAGCCCCCTCTGCAGAGAGGATGCTCCACACAGGCCGGGAGGTGCTGCATTGGCCTCTGCAAAACTGCCTGGGCTTAGGTCGGAAGAGACCCTAAAAATCATCTTGTTCCACCCCCTGCCGTGGGCAGGGACACCTTCCACTATCCCAGGCTGCTCCAAGCCTGTGCCAGGGCCTCTCCTCCCTCCCAGCCAGGAATTCCTTCCCAACATCCCATCCATCCCTGCCCTCTGGCAGTGGGAGCCATTCCCTGGGTCCTGTCCCTCCATCCCTTGTCCCCAGTTCCTCTCCAGCTCTCCTGGAGCCCCTTTAGGCCCTGCAAGGGCTCTGAGCTCTCCCTGGAGCCTTCTCCTCTCCAGGTGAGCACCTCCAGCTCTCCCAGACACCCGAGGCAGAGATAGTGAGGGGGAAAACAGAGCAGGTAAGTGGATTGAAAAATGTATGGCTCCTGCACAAGAATGGGTGAAAAGCCCCTTTGGGGTCAGGAGAGGAAATGCTGGGATGACTGCACTTGTCTGTGCTGCTGCTGTTGTGGGAAGGTGACCCTGCTGCCAGGCACTGCAGAGTTAAACAACTTTGCTAGCTCGTGACATAGAAATATGATCCATCTGGGGAAAAGCCGTGCTTTTACAGCCGTAGCATCGCAGCGTGACATTCTGGAGCTTCAGCATTCCCCTGGCAGTGGCTGGGTAAATGCCACTGCTGGTAAAGTCTGACGACCTCTCTGGAAACTCGGGGGCAGTTGTACGGTCTTGGAGGAGGGCTTTGAGAGCCTCAGCCCCTGCAGCAAAGGGCCCAAATTCTGACCACCACATACGGAACAGCAGCTGTGTCCCAGGCAATATTCCAGTGCTTCCAGCTGACTGCTACACTTCCCTCAACACTGCGGATGTCAACCAGCAGAGCACGTCGTGATCTGTTGCTGTACAGCATTTGTAGTGCACAAAGGAAGAGCTGGGAAAAAGCTTCGGCATTAAGAAAAGGGAATGAACCTGCTCAGTGTCTGGTGTGCACGTGGAGAGGCACGGAGTGTGCCCCAGGTGCTGGGGAATTTAGATTTGTTAGCAGCCATGACTTGTTAATGAATTTCCCTGCATTATCTGTCAGGAGCCGACTGCGACTTCGTTATCTTTGCTCGTGATGTGGGATCACTGCCGAGTTATTTCGTGCTCCTTGATGGCTCTGGGCTGTCAGAGCTTTCCTTGTGGAGATCACAGCTCCCTGTGGAGCTGCTTGCAGTGACCCTGCCCCTCCCTGCCTCAGTGACAGTCCCACAGCAGAGGGGGGTGCTACTGTGGACCCCGGTGAGGGGCACCACTGCTTTCTTCCTGACAGGCGGATTAGGGACATTGCAGAGGATGCAAAGATTTAACCACTTACTGGCTGTCCGAGTCCAGGACATCCCTCTGGCTGCCCTGGCTGTCTCAAGACCCTGGCAGGGAGCTCAGAGACCCTGGCATGAAGTCAAAAACACCTGTGGCTTTGATTTTAGCCCATGGAAAACTGTCAATTCTGGATGAGGAATTACAAGCCACAAGGGTTTTAGTAATGTGATATTTGAACTAACACAGGGTGGAAAAATAGAATGTTGGGGTTTTTAAGATAAGGGGTTCAGGGGACGAGATGGAGGGATTTGGGCGTGTCCTGGCCTTCTTCTCCTTCTTCTTGCCCTCCATGTCTCGCTGTGATGGTGACACTTTTCTATTGGTTTAGGGTAGGGACACCCTGTCCAACAGAAATGTTAGGTATTGGTAATAAATGGTAAACATAGTATACGTAACTTTTGATATAAAAGGTAAACACTGCCCAAGAGGGCAGAGCACAATGCCATGGCTGCCTTGCTGAGAGGACCTCGGCAGGTCAGAGAGAAAATATTGTAGATAAGAAATAGTAAACAACCTTGAAAAAGCAACTGGAAGCATTCCAAGACCTCTTCTTCAGCGACGTTTGGGCTAAGGGAGCAAAGACTCTTTATGATCTCTCTTGGGGTCACCCTGACCACTAGGAACCCCAAGAGAGAGAGAAGAAATCCACAACTGGCAGAAAAAGTGAAAAGGGGAGCAAAGAAAAGTCATCTTTGCGTTTTCTTTATACCTCCAGGAGTTTAGGCAGTAGAAATAAGCATGTCTAGGCAGGAATTCCCTCCCGTTGTCCATCCCATGGCACGGTGGCTCACGTGTGCACCCCAGAGTATCCTCCTTTCCATAGAAAAAGGCTTTTGTGGTTAGGAGTGCCACAGCAGCCAGTCTGCCTTTTCAAAGGCTTGAAAATCCCTGCAGGCCAGTTCCTGGGTGAGTTCATCCCCAGCTTCTAGGTCCCCATTTCTGCTTGGAGCCCCTAACCCTGACCCTCAGCCGTCATCTCTGACAACAGCAGAGACGATGGATGTCCTTGCTGACAGCATCCCTCACCAGCAGCTGTCCAGGATCTTGGGAAGGAACGAGCTTTGCTCACAGGGCAGAGCGTGTAACCCTGTGTGGGAGCATTGGAGTTCTTGTCCCTTCAGTTTGGCTCCTCTGGAGTCCACAGCAACATTAATCACACCCTGACCAGCTGCTGGAGGGTTTGTTTTAAATCTCCCCAGACAGCTGTGGCTCTGCAGAGAGTTCATTAAACATGAGCACTTTCTGTCCTGAGAGAGAATTAAATGAGTTAACACATCTTAACGAGGAACTGAAGTGCTGGGTAATGAATACCAGTGAGCACTGCGGGGCTGGATGCAGGATGGGGCGCAGGGGACTCGTTGGGAAGTGCCCGGAGATCCGGCTCCTGCTGGAAAGTGTCGGGAATGGGGATGGTGGACTGTGCTCTGCCTGAAGAGCTGCGCTGGGATGGCCCTTCTGGGAAAGAAAGCATGGAATCCCAGACTGGTTTGGGTTGGGCCGGACCTTACAGTCATCCATCCCACCCCTGCCACGGCAGGGACACCTCCCACTGTCCCAGGTTGCTCCCAGCCCTGTCCAGCCTGGCCCTGGGCACTGCCAGGGATCCAGGGACAGCCAGAGCTGCTCTGGGCACCTGTGCCAGGGCCTCCCACCCTCCCAGAGAACAATTCCTTCTCCATATCCCACCTAACCCTGCCCTCTGGCAGTTGAAAGCCCTGGGATCCCACACCCAAAGGCAATTGGCTACACTACGCAGTGTGACAGGCACTTGGGTGCAGGAATTAAACATGTTTGCTGTGTGCTGCTGATGGAAAACGTGGGGAAGGAGGAAGGGGAAAGGGAAGGAGGAGGCAGGTGGCCGGAGACTGAAAATGCAAGCTGGAAAAATCAAAGGACACGCTGAGATTATGGATGGCCACAGAAACAGGATTGACCCCTCAAAAGGCAATTAACACTTGAGATGTTTTGATGTTACCTTGCTCCTATATTTAATCTAAAGTTAACAAAGCTTAGCAAGGAAAATGCTGAGATTTGGAAGGGCTGCAGCCCCGACAGCGACAGGGGAGCTGGAGCTACAGCCCCCAAACTGGGAGGCTGTGAGGGGAATGGGGCTGAGGGAATGGGGCTGAGGGAATGGGGCTGGGGAGTGAGGGAATGGGGCTGGGGGAATGAGGGAATGGGGCTGAGGGAATGGGGCTGGGGGAATGAGGGAATGGGGCTGGGGGAATGGGGCTGAGGGAATGGGGCTGGGGGAGTGAGGGAATGGGGCTGAGGGAATGAGGGAATGGGGCTGAGGGAATGGGGCTGAGGGAATGGGGCTGAGGGAATGGGGGAATGGGGCTGGGGGAGTGAGGGAATGGGGCTGAGGGAATGGGGCTGAGGGAATGGGGCTGAGGGAATGGGGGAATGGGGCTGGGGGAGTGAGGGAATGGGGCTGAGGGAATGAGGGAATGGGGCTGAGGGAATGAGGGAATGGGGCTGAGGCTGTGAGGGAATGGGGCTGAGGGAATGAGGGAATGGGGCTGAGGGAGTGAGGGAATGGGGCTGAGGGAATGGGACAGGGTGTGAGGGAACGGGGCTGAGGGAGTGCAACTTTTGCACCTCGGTCATACAGTCTGCCCTCAATGGCGACTCTCTGCAGGCAGACTGGCACAGGCAATTAGTTAATTTGCTTTCCATGTTGTAAATTGGCCCCTTGAAGTTAAAATCCCCATCAAGGGATCGCTTTCATCAAATTCCCCTCCATCTTGGTGGGATCCAGGGGGTTAAGCTCAGGGTTTGGGTGTGATCCGTCCTTCCCTCTGCTTTGCAGAACAGCACAGTTGTATGAGAGGGATGTTACTCTTGGTTTAGCAGAAAAGTGTCATTGAAAAAAATAAAAGCAAAGAAAAGAAGCCTTAGAATGGCAATTTCTTATTTTTTCTGATGTCTCTACATCCGGGGCTGATGAATATTCACATTTCCCTCGGTAAAAGGGAAAGAACTGTTAGGGGAAGTGGATCTGCTTTGAGGTGGAGTACAGATCTCAATAAATTCTAATCAGCTGCTCAGGAATGGACACAGGGGAGCAGGAATTGCTAGATAAAACCTCAGCTGTTAAAAGAAACGCCGAGCAGCTCCTCCTGGCTGGATAAATCAGGCAGCCCTCTATATACATGTGTAACCAAGGCAGGTGAATTCATGAGGACTGGAGTTGTACTCTCATGTCAGATGAAATTTGGATTTATGGCCTGGAAGATTCCATTGATACGTACCTGTGGTGGAAAAGGCTTGGTTTCATTTAGAGCCCTGTTTCCTCCCTGCTAGCTAGACACTTAGTCAAGAAAACAGAAAAGAAAAGAGGCTGCTGGGACAGAAATTCTCATTTTCATTCAGGCCAGCCCAAATAATAAATCCACAACCAATTAAACCTCCCACTCGTCCCTGCTCCACAAACCACAGCCTCGTGGAAAGCTCGTGGCCCCAGCTGAGATGAAGCTCCTCCATTCCTCTCACTGCACAGGTGAAGCTGTGGCTCCTAAGGGAGGTATTTTCCTGGGTTTTGGTGATTTTATCCCGGGCATTTAGCTGCTCCTATTGTACCACCTCTTTGTTTCTAGCCCGTGTCTGCTCTGGTTTGCCTTTGCAAGGCTGCCAGCAAGCGCTTGGGATTATTCCCACATATTTGCTTGCATCGATTAGTTTGATCACCCTTGCAATCATTATTCTTGCAAAGACCAGAAGCTTTTAGCCTGCTTTGTTTAGTTTTTAAATGTCAGAAGCGGTGGAGTTTGCAAACAGAGAGGGAAAGGGTGGTAGAAATGACCCATTCTGCTGTTAGAGCAGGAACTAGAAGTAAATTTAGAGACTTGCAGGTTCAGAGAAAAGGTTGTGGGTGAGGAAAGGACGGGAAAGAGGAGAAATGGGGGTAACATCTCACAGAGACATGGAGAAACTTTCCTGCAGTACAGACCTGTGTCTGTCAGTAAATCCCCTGGCACTTCAAGAAGGATCTTTATGTTCCTTGCACTTAATGAGGGATTTTCCTGTTAACAAGTCCTCACCAAGTGTGCACCCAGGGGACAGCAAAGTGCCAAAAAGCATCAGAAGGGCTCCAAAAGCACCGGGGGCTGAGCTGAAACCTCCGTGCCAGAAGGGACTGTGGCTCCAAGGTCAGGGGTGAGGAATTCATTGCACCCCAAAAGTCACCAGTCCCGGGCTTGTTTCCACAGGATTGGATCTGGCCCTCAGAAAATTGAAATTAAGCTTGCTCCTTTTTCGGAAAGCTTTTCTCTCCCAATCTTTAATCAAATGTTTCTTCATCTTTTTATATAGTTCCTATCAAAAGCCCATCTGTGAACAAAATCTCCCTCATTTCCAGCTTAATATTTTTTTCTGCGAGTGGCAAAATGTTCCTGTCTGAAAAAATGTTTAATAAATTTCCCTCTGTCTCTTGCTTTTATTAGCTGTGCTTTCCTATTCCTGACGATGCTCTCTGCCATTCCCATGTTCCAGAGCCCACTGAATTATTCAACCCATTTATTTCTGACTTTGGGCATTGTTCTGATCTGCCAGTGCCAGTCAGGTGGGGATGGGGAAGTTTTCTTCCTCCGGGGGGGAATCGGAACCCTACAGTCAGAGAAATCTTGTCCTGCACTTGGGGACTTGCCTGGCATGGGATACTTTTGGGAACAGGAGGCTTTTAATGGCCTTCTGCATGGGAGAAAGCTCCTCCAGGACATCTTTTCCAGCCCTGGGGCCAACAGCAGAAGGAGGTGAAGCTGCTGGAGCAACCTGGGATAGTGGAAGGTGTCCCTGCCCATGGCAGGGGGTGGGAATGAAATGAGCTTTGAGGTCTTTTTCAGCCAAAACCCTTCTGTGATACCACGAACTCTGCCTTGGGCTGTGGAGAAATCCGTCCTGGCTCAGTTCTGCATAAATAGGACGTTGCACCTGCTCCAAAAGTGCTCCAGACTGTTTGTCATCCAAGGACTGGGCTGGGAAGTGTGGGGGTGTTGCCTGGGAAGGGAGAGCTGCCCACATGCAGGAAAATTGTATTTTCACACACTGCCTTTCTGACATTCATTTGCCAGAAAAGAAATATTCCTCCAGGCATGAAACAAATTGGTCCTATTTCTGTCCCCACCACCCTTAAAGCTGCCTAAAGGCTATGCTTTATTGGGGAAAAGGGCTTTATTATTTTGGAAAGCAGGCCTTTGGGGAGCAGATCATTATCAGATTTTAAGAGCTGGATAGAGGCTAAGCCATTGCCAAAAGTCTGGTGTTAAATGGGCTCCTGTTTGCTGATATTTGTACTTTCCACTTGCTGGGAAAAAAAAAAAAAAAAGAAGAAAAGACCTTGATTTCACCAAGGATATCAGGACAAAATAGGAAGTCATCCACAGGATTTTTAGCTGTGTGTTCCTTTGGATTACCCAGCCTTTCCCTGAGCACATGCTACTGCCAAAGCACCATGAGCTGTTCCTCCTTGGGTCAAGCCCCTTTATTGTCTATCCCTGCTCTCCATTCCATGGAAAGCCGTGCTCAGCTCGGCCTGAAAGGCGGCAGGCGTGCATGAATTTCTGGGGAACATCCTTGGAGTTTTCTCCTAATTTTTTCCTCACTTTTCTGCAGGAACCTCAGTGCAGCCACATCCTTGTCCTGTCCTCACTCCTCTCTTGGGTGAGTCTGGAGCTGTGATCCACCCTGAAGTTCCAGGAGCAGCTGGATTCCCAGGATCTGTGACCCACCTCTGCCTCCTGGTAGCTCCACCTGGCTGAAGATGCTTCTCCACCCGCCTGGGACCTCCCTGACCTCCACCCCTGATTGTCCCTCCAGCATTTGCACAGGACGGGGTCGCGTCCCCTGGGCTGCACCTCAGCTCTGCAGAAATAAGCAGAGACCAGCTGGACACCTGTGCACCAGCTCCTGCCAGGGCTGCAAAACTCGGTGCACTCATTAGGGATTCAGGCAGGTTATTTCCGAACCTGAGCAGCTCCTTGTGTTTGTGTGATGCAGCATTTGAGATAATAAATCCTCCGGGAACAGGGCCGTGCTGCAGAATGCACCAGTGAGTGCCCAGGCTGGGGCTGGAACAGCAGAGCTGGAATCATCTGGGTTTTTCCTGTTCTTTGCACAATTCAGCCTCATGTTACCCTGGATGAGAGAGAAGCTCTTGCAGTCATAATTAAATGTCACATACATTTAACAGAGTGTAAGTCTCTATTCCAAACTCCCTCTTCCATCTGGCTCTGGCACAGCTGAGATCAGGCTCTTCACAGCCCAGGAAATGATATTAGGGCAGTTTGTGTTTATCACAGCCATGACTGATGCCTGCAGTCAGCTCGTGATATAATGAAGGGAGTTCAGGCAGCACAATGGGGATGTATATTTAGAAGATGAAATAGGGCCTTGTGAGCCATTAAGTACCATAACATCACCCTGGGGAGTGTAAGGGAGAAGTGGAACATAAGGGTGGCTGAGTCACCGTGGCGGGGAGTTGCTCTCCACCCCAAAAAGGCACCTGTCCCCTCCCGAGAGAGGAGAGCTGGGGTTGGATGACGCTGAACTGTGACCCCTCTCAGAGCAGTGCCTCGGATCCTGCAAGCTCCCAGACAGCTGGAATGAGGGGCTCTTACAGCTCACAGAATCACAGAACCACAGAGTTCCCAGATGGGTCAGGCTGGCAGGGACCACCGTGGGTCACTGGTGCCACCTCCCCGCTCCAGCAGGGCCATCCCAGAGCTCAGGGCACAGGAGCGTGTCCAGAGGGGCGTGGGATATCCCCAGGGAGGGACACTCCACACCTCCCTGGGCTCTGCTCAGGGCTGGGCTCTGCCCAGGGCAGAAGTCCTGTGCAGCTGGAACTTCCTGGGCTCAGTCCCTGCCTGTGGCTCTGGTGCCATTGCTGGGCCTGGAGCAGAGCCTGGACCGTGCTCTGCCCCTCCTGCACACAGGGACAGCCAGGGACACTCGGGGACACCCAGGGCTGAGGCCCCTCTCACTGGAGCTCCTCTCCAGGCTGAGCAGCCCCAGCTCCCTCAGCCTTTCCTGGGCACGGAGATGCTCCAGGCCCCTGCTCAGCTCCAGGAGCTCCTGGCCCTGCTGTGCTCAGAGCCCAGAACTGAGCACAGCACCCTCGTTCAAGACGTGTGAGATCAGGTTTGCAGTGAAGTTCAGCAGGGGCTGGTTTCTGACAGGAAATCACTGGGCTGTTGCTCACGGGGAGTGACAGAGCTCAGCCATCACAAAGATTTCTGCTGTCTACCTGCCCACACGCCAGTTTGTGTCCTCATCTCGGCCGTGATTCCCCTCTTTGGGCTGACAGCAGCTCTCACCATCTGGAGAGAGGTGTGCTTCTCCTGGGCTGAGCCTTCCAGGGGCAGCTGCTGGAGGAGCACGAGGAAACGTCACCAGCTGGGAAGGGTCAGGTGTTTATTTTTCCACAGGCTGTTCTGGGATGCCTATAAATAAAGAGTGTGCTCCAAAGTGACCTGAGAGCAAAGGGATGCTAAATATTGGGATCAGCTGAGCTGGGGGATGCGCAGATGGAGAGTGGCCCTGCCAAGAAGGATTTGGGGGTGCTGGTGGGTGAGAGGCTGGACATGCCCCATGCCCTGGGCTGAGCCCCCAGCCTGGGCAGCAGGAGAGGGGGATTCTGCCCCTGTGCCCAGGTGAGAGCCCACCTGCAGAGCTGCCCCAGCCCTGGGGACACAGCAGCAGCACCTGGAGCTGCTGCAGAGAGCCCAGAGGAGGCTCCAGAGCTGCTCCAGGGCTGGAGCCAGGCTGGGAGAGCTGGGGGTGCTCACCTGGGGAGGAGAAGGCTCCAGGGAGAGCTCAGAGGGCTAAAGGGGCCTGAAGGGGTTCCAGGAGAGCTGGAGAGGGACTGGGGACAAGACAGGACTTGGATATCAGATGTGATGTTGACGTGGAATGGGCCATGGGCTCACTCAACAAGCGATGTTTTACAGATATGTTTAATTTTGAAAGCTCATTGAAAAATCCCCAGAGCACGCTGTTCTTGTAAAGTTGAAATGGAGCAGGTTCATTTCCCCTTTTGGGACTTCTGCTTGGAATTTTAATTTAAGTACGTGATAATTGTTTAAAAAGTCCCAAACCAGACCAGTCCTCTTTAAATCACAACCAGAACAAGATTATTTGGCTTCTGGACAGACTCTTTGAGATTATTCTGAAATAGGAATTCAGAGAAGTTTTTGTTCTCCTCTGGGGCTGTGTATGACCCAAGGGCCGGAGAGAACGGAGTGATTTTCCAGCATCAGCCATGATTTCCGTGGTGTGGATTGCTGTTGATTCACTGCAGATGAGTGAATTACCAGCAAAATATCTGTGTCCTTCTGCCTTTATTAAAGGCATCAAACAAGCAACCAGCACTGCTGAACTACTTTGTCAGGGAGAAGAAAACCTCCCAGGGCAGGAATATTGACGGAGTCTGCAAACTCTGTCCTGACCTTTCTCCTCACACAAACCTGGGGGCTGAGTCAGGACAATAAATCTGCTGCATCTCATTCAGGAAGGGAAATGATTACTCATCTCTCCACGATGAAAGGGACTTCACCCTGAAGCCTGGCTCCTTGGTGATTTGCAGACCTGCCGTGGAAGGGGAAGGGGAAGGGGTTTATGCAGCAATAACGTGGCTGTGTGTGGGGATGCTGCTGTGCCCTGTCTGCAGAAAGGCACCCAGACGCCTCTGCATTATTGCTGGCCATGGAGGGGAGAAGCAGAAGCAGGAAAAAAGATCCTGGCTAGGACCTAGAAATCATAGATGGGTGAAGCACGGAAAGTGGAGAGCAAGGAAAAGAGGGATTTTGCACCAATCCAGAATAAGCAAGCACAAGAGCAGAGAAAGGGAAGAGAAGCAGGATCTCCATGGAGATTTCCAGTGCACGTTAATTGAATAAAATACTTTCTCACTGTTTGCAAAGGTTCCCCCAGGACCATTGGAAGCAGCAGAAAATGGAAGATGTGCTCCATGAGCCTGGCAGAGCTGGGGCTGGACATGAGGGCTCTTCCAAGGAGCTCTTTCCTGGAGCAGAGGCAGAAGTGGGGTTAATGTTCTCCTTGACAGCAAGAACCAAGAGCTTATTTACAATGGACAGCAGCTTAGTGGGGCCATGTTTGAACAGCCCCATAAAGAGCAGGATGGTTTGAAAGCCCTGAATGAAAGCCAGTCTGTTTTTTATATATTTTTTAAAGCCTCATCAGGCTCTAAGCGGAGTTTGGCTTTGGTGCATGGCAGATGGCACAGGAGATGCTTCTCTGCTCTATACATAGTAATTTTTGACCTAAATCTACTTTTGCCTCTTCCACAGAAAGCAGACGTATTTTGGCTGGTGTGGGAGATTTCCAGAGCAATTCCAGGATAGGTTTTCTGAGAAAGGAGTGGGGAAAGCCCCCTGCCATCCCCTGCTAGGACAATGACCCATCCCAGAGACCACGCCAGGCTCTCTGCAGGCAGCAGAACCAACAGCTCTCCCCTCTTGAGGACACAAGTGCAGCTGGGCCAAATTCATTGCACCACTGGAACCTCCTTCTGCACCACCCCAAAGTTTTGGGAGCCATTCCTGGCATGCAGCTCCAGGCCTTGGGAACAACATGGGCTTGGAGTGTAGCTCACCAGAAAGAGAATCATGGAATGGTTTGGGGAAGAAGGGACCTTAAAGCCACCCAGTGCCACCCCTGCCATGGGCAGGGACGCTTCCACTATCCCGGGGTGCTCCAAGGCCCGTCCAGCCTGGCCTGGAACAATTCCTGAAGTGAAGCTGCTTTGCTCCTGCGTGCCACGGTGCTGTGACAGGGGTGTCACCATGGGACAGTGCTTTTTCTCTGGCCACAGAGCAGCTGGGACCAGACAAAATGTCAGCTGAAAACCAAGATGTGTAAGAAGAGGCTGAATCTTCAGCGCGGCTGTACCCGAGATGAGCCAACCCAGGATCTCAGCAGGACCTCAAGCCTATGAAAGTGCAATGCCTCTGGCCTGCCAGCACTGCCCTGGTACCTGCAGGCTTTTCCCCAGAGCTGGCTGCTCACCCACAGCGGCAGGAGGAGCCTTAGAGGCGGGACGGGACGAGAGGCACGGATGCTGTAGGGTTTATTTGACGCCCCAGCCCAGAGCAGGAGGGTGTTGTGGGGTCACCCGCAGTGCCCGGGCCAGCCCCACCCGCTCTGCAGCCAGCAGCTCCTTGCTGCCCCTCCGCAGGGTTCCAGCCCCGCTTTTCTTGGGCCTCAGGGAAGGAGCCGGAGCCGTGAGGGATGCTGTAACACAGGAATCCTTTCAATGTGCTAATGCGGCTGCATTAGCGCTAATGGGCACCGCCACCAGCAGGCTCTCGGGAGGATGCCGAGCGTTGAATTCCACTAATGCTTCCTTAATCCAACCAGTCTTTAAAAGAGTAATGAAAAGAGCTCCTGTTTACAAATAACCAGGGCAGAGCAGGGGATCGTAGCCGTCTCTGGGCTTTCTTGCTCTTCACTGAGAGAGAGCAGCCCCGGGCTGCGGGCTCTCCTTGCATCCAGTCACCAAATCCCACCCTCGGAACCAGGGATCGCAAGTGTGTCCTGTTAAATAAGCAGGCTGCCTAAGCTTGGTCTGATGCTCTGAAACAACATTTGCAAAGTGCAAATCCCGCTGTCGGTTACGTAACTGAATTATCCTTCCATATGCCAGACAGCAATTCCACAGTTAATTGATTTTAATCTAATCATTTGTAGCCAGTCACCAGTTTTAATCAACCCTGCCCACCCCCAGCCCATCGTTTTGCATGAGCCATCTTTCCAGCAATTACTGGTTTTAATTATATGAAAGTCTGGTTGTGTTTCATTAATTCTTGTCACATTACCACGGCCCTCCATCCCCACATCCAGCGTCCAGCCACCTCGGCATCGTGATCCATTACAGCGGGCAAACAGGAGCATGCAGCTTCATTAGATTTGGAATGCTAATCAGCACGGTTCAGAGGAGGCAAAGCACGGTGCTCGCCCCTTTTCCTCTGCTCTCCACAGCCTGCCTCCAGCACTGAGCTCTGGCCCCGGGGGCATCTGAAGCGGGGCAGAGCCCCAGATATCCCAAATGCTCCCTTTTTCCTTGAGGAAGAGTACTCGGGACTCCCAGGGGAGGAGGGGTATCCCTCACTGCTCCACCTGGACTTACCACCAACATGGAACGCACCTTGGGGTGGGCAGAGGGGCGCCGGTGGAAAGCAGGGGCAGGGCAAAGAGGAGGAGGAGGAGGAGGAGGAAGGCCGGGAGCTGGCCTCCAGCAGCATTCGGGTGTGGTGCCCCAGGCAGCACCTGCAGGAGCCTGGATTTGGAGGGAGGCTGGAGAAGTGACTGTCTGTAACTGGGAGCAGCGGGACGTACCTGGCTGGCGCTCAGGGTGTGAGCCGCGCCAGGGCAGAGGCAGGGGGGACGGAATTCCCCCCATTCCGCCCAGCTTGGCAGGCTCTGGAGGCTCGGAAATGGTGGCCCAACACCGGGAAGGGCCTTCAGCCACAGCTGGGGCGCAGGTGCATCCCCGGGGATCAGAGCTGCCCCTGCTGCCACGGGGGATCCCTTTCCTGCCCCCATCACTGCCCCCAGGAGTCACTGGGGCTGAGATGGAGACACCTGGGCTCGAGGGATGAGCCAGGGAGGATTTTGCCTCTGGGAACACTCTACCTACAGGCTGCCATTTGTCTGAGTGAGTCCCCCCAGCCAGGGGGTCCGGCTGGCTCCCACTTAAACAAATATCTAATAAAAACGAAGGATGACTTCGTATCTATTGGAAAGAAGAGGAAGCCCTGCTGTTCACCCCCGAAAGTGAATATTTCCTTTTCCTAGAGTGTCTCTGTAGGAAGCCATGTGCTGCAGCCTGCCTGGGGCTGGTGTGGGGGAATGGAGGTGTCAGGGAGTCTCGTGGGGCTGTCCCAGCATCGTTCCTGCCACCCTTCTGCTGGTGCTGGGGGCATGGGGGTCTGGGAGGGCCCTGGCCATGGGGCTGGAGGGTTTCTGTCCTGTCCCGTGTCCCTCAGGACACACCCTCAACCCAAGAAACCCCCACGCCCCAAAGAGGCCCGAGAAAGGAGCCACAGTCACTCCAAAGGAGATGTCACACATAAAAAATGGATGACCAGCAGAATGGGCTGATGAGGCTTTTATGCACAGCTAACAAAGCAAACAGGAAAAGTCTCCTTCTGTCTGAGGTACCGCCGCCAGCATCAGCGAGTAATCTTGGCTCTGGGGACCACTTTGTGTTTAATCCTCCCTTTCCCCACTCAGGCCCGTTTTATAGGGATATGAATTATTGAATCCAGCCAAATTTCCCCTGCATTCCAGCTAGCCATGCCCTCTGTTGCTGAGGACTCGTGGCAGCACTGGCAGGGCCCCAGCAGGAAGGCTCCTGTGGGGCTTTCTGTGTGTGCTAAGGGAGCTGAAGTGATCTGTATGGTAGCTGGAAGGATATCACCACCTTTGTGCTGGGAATTGTGCGGATCATGATCCAGCTTAGCACCTCTCCACGTGACAGGAGCATTTTTTTATGCATTTATTATGCTGTACATAAACATTGCATTAATTATTCATCTTTAATTTCTGAGGTTGTCTCTCACAGGGAAAAATGGAGGGTCCTGAGCCGAGTGTTGGCACTGGAGGCAGAACCTGAGCCAGGGAAGAGCAAGGTGAGGATACAGAAGCATTCCTCCCTTGCAGAGGGAGCTGTCCCCGCATCCCAAGGACAGCCCAGAGAGGCTCCTGAGGTTGAGAGGGACTCAGGCAGGGACAGAGCGGGCAGGGCTGGGTGGACAGCAGAGGGCTCTCGAGCCCTCGGCAAGAGCAGGGGGATGCTCCGAGCCCTGCCCGCTGTCCTCAGACACTGCCCCGGGAACTAAACAGCGTTTGGAGACGGAGAGGGCAAGAAAGAGAAAACGAAAGGTGAAAAGTAGAAAGGGCAAAAGAAAGAGAAAAAGAAAAGGAAAATAGAAAGAGGAAAGGATAAAGAAAGAGAAGAAAAAGAAAAGGATAAAGAAAAAAGAAAAAGAAGAAAGAAAAAATATGAAGAAAAAAATAAAGCAAAAAAAGAGGGAAAAGTAAATAGAAATAGGAAAAAAGAATAAAAATAAAAAAATAGAAATAGAAATAGAAATAGAAATAGAAATAGAAATAGAAATAGAAATAGAAATAGAAATAGATAGAAAGTTCTGTTTTCCCATGCAGAGAATGTGTCCACAGGGAGCAGCGCTGTGGTGATGCAGTGCTGGGTTCTCCCCTTCCCACCCCAGGGATTTGTCATCTGTCTGCCTTTGGCTCCAGTGTGAGCAGGGGAAGGAGAAAACCCCCTCCCTCGGACGGGCTGGGAAGAACCTGGAAGGTTATTTTGGTATTTCCAGTGGGAGTTGAAGGAGGATGCCAGACTGGGTTCCTCATCCTTCCCATACTCCCCGTTGCCAAATGGGGAGCGTGTGCCTTCCCTAATGCAGGACAGGCGCCCCTGGGGCAGCGCTGGGTCTCCTGTGCAGGGATGGGAGGGATCACTGCCCTGGCAGCTGCACTTCCTTGGGGTCACCCACTTCCCCCAGGATCCTCACCTCACCCAGGCCCCAGATCCCACCTTTGTGTCCCGTCTCTGGACTGAGCACAAGGAGCCCTCTGCATTTCTGGAATGGCAGCGGCTGTTTAGGAGCCCCCGACAGGGAACTGGGAAACCAGGGTGGGAATTAGAACTTTCCTGGGCAGGCTTTGCCCTGTGCAGTGCCCAGGAAATCTTCTCTGCCCCGGGGCTTGGCTGTGACCTCCGTGCACATCCCAGAGCCTGAATAAAGCTGTTCATGGGATGGGATCAGGTGGGTTTAGGTTCACACCCTGTGCACATTCCAGAACCTGAATAAAGCTGTTCCATGAGATGGGTTCAGGTTCTCATCCCGTGCACATCCCAGAGCCTGAATAAAGCTGTTCATGGGATGGGATCAGGTGGGTTCAGGTTCACACCCCGTGCACATCCCAGAGCCTGAATAAAGCTGTTCATGGGATGGGATCAGGTGGGTTCAGGTTCTCATCCCATGCACATCCCAGAGCCTGAATAAAGCTGTTCATGGGATGGGATCAGGTGGGTTTAGGTTCACACCCTGTGCACATTCCAGAACCTGAATAAAGCTGTTCCATGAGATGGGTTCAGGTTCTCATCCCGTGCACATCCCAGAGCCTGAATAAAGCTGTTCATGGGATGGGATCAGGTGGGTTCAGGTTCTCATCCCGTGCACATCCCAGAGCCTGAATAAAGCTGTTCATGGGATGGGATCAGGTGGGTTTAGGTTCACACCCTGTGCACATCCCAGAGCCTGAATAAAGCTGTTTACAATAAAGCTGCTGTTCTGTAATAAAGCTGTGAGGGGATCAGGTGGGTTCAGGTTCCTGCCCTGGCAGGAGACACCGCGGGTTATCTCGGCCTTTGCAAAGCAGGGAGGGAAATTGCCAGTAAGGCCTCGCACGCTGGGATGCGTTGTGGATATTTCCTTCCTCATTTCTGTGTAAATAAGCCCTTTTCTCTCTGACACCGAGCCGCAGGTGGCTGTGGGCGCAGGGCTCATCCCGCACCGAGCTGGGGATGGCAGATGGAGCCCTGGAGAACAAAGAGCAAATCCCGAGCGAGCCGACGCCATCCCGGCATGGAGAACAAGGTGCTGAGCCGGGCTGCCGCTGAGCACACCTGTGAAATGTGTCCTCTCTGCCATGAATTATGTATCCCCGCATTTCCATTTCCCCACTGCCGCTCCTTTGATGGAATTCTCCTGGGCTGATAAGGATTACCGAGGCAGCCTGTGCACCCTGAGGATGCTGCACTGCCGGGCCCGCCCGCGGGGCTCCGAGGTGCAGCACCGTCCCCCGGGGAGGGGGGAAATGCAGGCCGAGGCTGGGAAAGGCTTGGCAGAGGCCAGCGGGTTATTTTGCACAAGGTGAGGATGGGTCAGGGCTGGCACACCTCACTCATCCTGCCAGCTCCTCTGAACAGCAGCACCTGGGGGTGGCTGAGGGGCTCTGGAGAATCCAGCCCCCCACCCAGCAGATGCTCCAGGAGCAGAGGGGCTTCCCCAGGACGTGTGGAGCACTGGGGATGTTTGGCTGGAGGGAAGAGATTGACTCAGGTATCACAACCCGAGATGCCGGCACAATCCCCGTCTCTGCCTTCATCCTTCCTTTTGTCTTTTCCCTGGGGAGAGCAGGCATCCCTACAGATCCATGGCTCTGCTTCAGACGGGAGCCAAGCCTGCCCCCACAGCACCAGGAGACACAGCTCTGGCTGCAGCAGCTCGGGGGTTAAGGAGCTGAGATGTCTCACAGCCTGCTGCAAGTGTTGGTCAAACACAAACAGCAGCCCGAGGGTGACAGCAGCCAGGGAGGTTTGTCCTGGCCAAACACTGTCGGGGCAGGGGGAAGGGGTGTGTGTGCCTGGCTTGGACACTTTTCTTAGGTGTGTGGTGTCCAGACCCGGGCTCAAGGACAGCACAGCTGTCAGTCTCACCAGTTCCCCCTGGACACCCAGATCCTGCCAGGACAGGAGTGTTTCCATAGCAGATCCTGCTGCCCAGAGAGCTCTCCACACAGAGAAAGGGGAAATTGGGTGAAAGAAAGCACTTTTTGTGGAAGATGGTGATTCCTTGTGAAATCAGGAGGTCAGGAGGGGTCTTGGGGGCCAAGTGTTAAGGCAGCAAGCGCCCATCCCTTGTGGGGTGGAGGTGCCCTGCATCCTCGGAGCAGAGCAGCACGCACTGCCAGGGCTGGGTGCCCACCCACTCCTGCAAGGACTCATGCAGACTCCTCCTCCACGCTGGCAGCTCCCATCCCCAAGGCTGTGAAACAGGTTTTACCTTGGACTTTTCCACGATGTTCAATCTGGAGTAAAAGAAAAAGGCACCAGCTGCCGTGAGGCTCTTACGGCGCAGAGGAACCGAGGGAAAGAGGGGAGAAGAAACAGCTAAATGAGATCTCCTCAGGCTTGACCTCACCTGGCCACATCTCCTGCCTCCTTACTCCCCTCAGAGCAGGTGTTCCCGAGGGGCACACAGAACAGGCTCCTAAGCCTGGAGGTGCGAGTGGGAATCTCTGGGAAGGGCTGCCTGGAGCCATGGCCACACACAGCACCCGCCCTCTGCGGGATGGATAATTACTGCTCCCTTGCCTCCCTCCAGCGGAGGTGCCCTGCTTTTCCCCTGCCAGGACCCCCTCCCGCTGCCCCGGGCTGTGCTGTCCCGTGTCAGACTGTCCCTGGTGCCACGGGACATCACTCCTTGGAAAGGGCACGGCAAACGGGAGCACAGCGCCCGCCAGGTCTGACAGGGAGGTAATATTTGCTCTGCTGCTTGTTTCCTGAGGCCAGGGAAGACGGATGGGAGGGCAGGCGTGCTGCTGACGTGCCACCCTTGCCTTGCCTCTCTGCTCCGTGCGGGGGTGAGGACACAGGCTTTGTCCAAGGGCTGGTTACAGCAGAGCCCTCCTGGCCCTGACCCCACCACTGCTGGCCCTGGGAACTTCTGAGGGTGTCACACCCCCTTAGGGTTATTTTCCTGCTGAATATCAGGTTGCTGGGGCTGGATTTCTCTCAGCCAGGATCCTTTAACTAATTTAGCTGCAGAAAGGGGTGAGCAAGCAGAGCCAAGCACAAGAGGTGCTCCTAAACATCCTTGGCTTTCTGCTTAAATATTGGAGGCAAAGTCCTTGCACAGTGTCGAGAAGAAACAAAAATCCCCAAAGCTCTGCCACAGCCCTCTCCAGTGTGCTGTAAGTGGTTTTCTGGCTGTTCTTGGCCTTGCCCCTGTGGATACCTTCGCTTTCCACAAGCCCCTGTCCTTGACCTCTCCACAAGGTTTTCTCTTGGCTGCTGTTATCTGAGGACATTTCCCCCTCCCTTTTCCCAGAAAGCAGCATCACTGCTCCATGCAGTTGCTTGTGTGTGCTGGCTCGAGCCCGCAGGGCAGAGAGGTGGACTCCATGCCTGCAGAGCTGTCAAGTGCCAGGTCACCAGCCCTTATCCGTGCAGGTAACGTCTGCAGGGACACCTTCCTCCCCCCGTGCTCCTCACAGCTAGGGATGGCAGCGGGAGTCCTGCAGGGCCACCTGGAGACACTGGCAGCTTTACACAGTGACGTGTGATTTCCTTAGCCATGGCAGCACCAGCAGCCTGCTGCTCTCCCCCAGAGTACAGGAGATCTTCCTTAACCAGCCCTCTAGAAAGGCGTGGGTTGGAGGTGACCTTAAAGCCCACCCAGTGGGCACCTGGGACACCTTCCACTGTCCCAGGCTGCTCCAAGCCACAGCCAGCCTGTCCTGGAACACTTCCAGGGAGCCAGGGGCAGCCTCAGATTCTCTGGGAAGCATTCTGTGGGAACGCTCTGTGTCTGGTGGTGTCCCCAGAGGACCCATCCCCATGGGACAGCAGCATGAATCGGCTCCCTTTATCTCTGCTTCCTCTCCCCAGCAGCTTTCAGCAAATCAGAGAAGTCAGATGCTATCAGCACCTGCAGCTCCTCGTTTTTGGAGGCAGTGAAGAAGCATGTTGGTGACTTTGAGAGTGCTAAAAAAAAAAAGAGAACAAGAGGTTAATAAATCTTCCTCTCAGCAGCATCCATTGCAGTGTCCTCACCCCTTTCCTGACCCTGCAAAGAGAGGTGACACCACTCATTACTCCTCAGCCACATTGCTCAGCCCTGCTGAGTTCTCTCCTCTCTTCTGGGGGAGGAAGGGGTGGGTGTGTCTTGGGGAAGGGGAATTGCTCCACGGATGAGTTTCTGAAGGGAAGTCTGGTCAGGCGTCCAGTCCCAGTGGTGTTGTGGCTGCTGCCCCCCAAAGATCTCTGTGCTCCCTCAGCGTGGCAGGTCTGGGTGGGATTTGTGGGGCCCAGAGAGCCCACATCCAGCTCTGCACGCTCTGGGACCGTGCCCTTCCAAGAGGAACTCGGGCTCCTTCCCTTCCTCTCACTGCTCAGCTGCTGCTCTGCACACAGCTGTGGCTGCCCCATCCAGCACCCAGACCTTCCCTTCCCGTCCCTTTGCACTTCCCAGGCTGTTTTCCAGGCTGCAGCTCGGCCCTGGCAGGGATCTGCCATCTATTAATTACCTCAGTGCCTGACGGGTGTCAGCATCCCCAGGGGATTCGGGAACAGCGCTGAAAATGATGAAGGGCTGGGAGACAGTGATTTATTGCTGGAAGATTAGAGGAGTTAAATATGAAAAGCTCAAGTGAATGATGGCAAAGGAGAATCTGAAGCCTGTGCAGAGTGGTTTGAAGGGTATAAACACCCAAGAAGAAGTGGTGGCATTGCTGAGATGGGGAATTTCAGCAAAAGCCTTCGGGAAAGCTCAGGGCAAGCAAAGGGAATTGCCCTTTGCCAGCGTGCAGTTATCAGGGTCCACACTTCCAAATGCACTCCTCTCATCTAAATGCAGTGAGGGACTTTTGGCTGTAATCAAGCAGAGACATCATTAGAAGTGCAGAAACTCAGTTGCTCCTTCCCTTTCCCCCCAGTGCCCCGAGCTCCTCTGTGCTCAGCAGCGTGGCATCCCCCGAGCCCCAGGGACCCCTCGGCACCTCAGAGACTTGTCCTGGTGCCAGCATCACATTCACAGGTGGCGAATGCCAGGCAGAGGCACAGCGAGCAAAACCCGCTTTCCTCCGGAGCACTCGACGGTGCTGCCAGAAACTTGCTTGGTCAGAAACTTTGGTTTGTTTGTGCTGGCCACGTGCTGCCTCTGCAGAGCGGCGCAGGAACCCCGGGAGAGATCCAGGCTGGAAAAGATCCCTCCCTGTGGGGGTGCTGAGGCACTGACAGGGGCTTCTCGGGGTGCTGGTGGCTGCCCCGGATCCCTGGAAGTGCCAGGCTGGATGGGGCTTGGAGCAGCCTGGGAGAGCAGAAGGTGTCCTTGCTGCCCGTGGCAGGGGTGGGAATGATTTGGGCTTCAAACCCCTGTGATCCCGTGGAAAAGCCTCTCAGGCAGGGCTGTTAACAGAAAGATCCACGCAAAGGAGTCGGGGACGGGCTGTGCTTCCTCCCAGGCAGGATCCTGGTTCCGTGCCCTGCAGAAATGCTCGTTCCCAGCCACGCTGGCTTTGCCTCCTCTCCCCACACCCTCCGTGCCCCCGGGGCTGCAGAACGCTCCACGAAAGCCCTGCTAATGACATCCTCGGTGTCACTGGCGGTGGCTGAGGGGCGCTGCGGCTGGCTGGGCAATTAAGCATCCTGCTCGTCTCCCTCACTCCTGCACGGAGCTGAGACAATTACCCCAAACTTCTGAAAGGTTAAAGAAAAAAAAAAAAAAAAGTGTTGAAGTTTTTCTGGTTTTTAATTTTTTTTTTCCCTTTAAAATGTTTGTACCTTTTAACCCAATGCTAATGATACATTTTTTTTTTTTTAATGGACAGCATTTTATCAATACAGACAACTGGGACTCGGATGCCAATTAAAGTCAGGGAGAGAACTACAGCTGTGGCAGAACACCTGTTTTTTTCCCCCCAAAATTATGACATCAACTTAATTGCAACTTTCCAGTCCATTTTCCCCCCAATTAATCTAAAGTGCTCTGTTCTTAGGAGGATTTCGGAGCTGTGATGAAGCAAGTCAATAACCTGCTTTCTGACCCTCTGCTAAACTGCTAATGACTTCTTTTGGTTTTATCTCCATTTTAATGGACGATGGAGACCGTCAAAAGCTGGTTAGGAAGTTGTGAGCAAAGCTGTGCTCTGCCCTTTGCAGCAGGGCCCTGGTTTAGCTTCAGATGCAGAGAAAAAGAGTGGCTGGGACGGCTCCAAACTGGGACTCCAGCTGCACAAAGAGGAAGCAGAGCAATGAGTGCTGCCTAAAAGATGCCAGCTTGGCAGGTGACCCCTCTCCATCCTACCCCCAGCAGGACTTTGCTGTGGGGCTCCTCAATCCCCCGGGCTGGAGCCAGGTTGGATTTCCAACAGGAAGAAGAGGGAGGTGGTGCTGGCAGCAGGGAGAGGGCTGAGCAGGAGCCTTGGGCCCGTCCATTGCCCTCTCCCCACCCTCATTTCCCCAGCTCTGTCCTCTGCCCGAGCTCCTGCCCGTGCCAGGGCCCCCCAGGCTCCTCGGTGAGGCGGGCATGAGGTCCTGTCCCACATCATGCTGCTGTCTGTGCCATTCCCTTGGACTTCCTGGTGGAAATCCCCCTCCAGGGAGCATTTCTGTCACTCCAGCTGTGGTCTGTTGTAAAATGCAGGCGAACCCAGTGGGAGGAAATGCTGATGTCCGACTCCAGCTCAGGAGGCTGAATGATTTCTTTATTATAACTATGCTGTAACACATTAAGATACTATTTAAAGGAGACACTAAAACTACAGACCTACTTTCTCTAACTACCATATCTAACTCACTCACAACTCCTGACCTGTCGGAATCTCCCCCAGACTGGGGTGACTCCGGGTAGTGGTAAAGTCTCTCCTCCAACCCGTGCCTTCAAAGAAAGACTCAGCAGTCTTCAGTCGTCTGGTCTCAAGGCAGTTTATTGCATGTTATCTCAAGGCACACACACTCCCTGACATTCTCCCTGACTCCTTCTCCCTCTGCGTCTCTCTCCGTCTCCCTTCGTCTTCGTCTCTCCCGCCCAAGGGCTGGTGCCATCTTTTATATCACACATTACCTATCAAATGTTTATAGTTTTTCCCCAATGCCTATTACCTATATTGAACAGTGGCTTTCTACTCTAAACCAATCTGTGAGTGCCAACATCACCAAGAACATGGGGAATAGGAAGGAGAAAGAAGGAGGACAGGGCACGCCCAAATCCCTCTATCTTAGAACCTCTGACCCCCATGTACAAAACTCAGACCCCTCTGTACAGGGCCTAAAACCCCCCTGTACAACACTCAAAAATCCTACCTTTTACTTTGTGATTACTTCTATTATAATATCTAAACTTTTGTGATTTCTTCTTCTTCCTGCAAAGTTGGTAAATTGTTCCATGGGTCAAATTCAAAATCACAGGGGTTTCTGGCTGCCTGCCAGGGTCTCAGAGGCTTCTGCCCTGGACCCGGAACATCCAAGAGTGTCTGAGGGACACCTTGGGTTCCGACACTGACCCTCTCTGAGAGTTCAGTCAAGGTGGGTTTGAGCCACCAGGCTCAAACAATCCTCACCAGAATCCAACCAAGCACTCACCCCAGGTAAACAATTCTCCAAGCACATTGCACATGGGAAAAAAAAGGAGCAGAAATAGAAATTGTTTTCTCTTTCTTTCTCTCCGTGCTCCTCTATGAAAAATCCTGAGAGAGAGAGGAATGTGCTTGCCACAGTGTTCCTTGCCCAAAGTGCCCCGGGAGGGATGCCTGGAGCAGAGGAGGGACACGGGGAGGTCTCAGTGCTGGAATTCCTTCGGGTTACTGAGCGCTCACACACTCCCCGGGAGTGCAACCTGCAGTTAGCCACGCTGCTTCACTGCTGGCTCTCCTCAGCCTGAGCCAGCCATTCTCCAAAAAACCATGGGATGTTCTGGACACAGCACAGGGCTCAGCGAGCGCCGCTCCTGGCCCTGCACAGGACACCCCAACAGTCCCAGCCTGGCCTGGGAGGGAGTCCAAGGGCTTTGTGAGCTCCTGAACTCCAGCTCAAGGAGCAGGTGAGATCCCTTCCCCGCAGGAGTTCTCTGTCCTCGCTGGCCAGCACGGGGAGCAGCTCAGCAGCCTCTTAACCTTTGCTGCCCTCATCTCCACGGCAGGGCTGCTTTCATCTCCCACGCTTTTCCAGCTCCTGGATCACTCCCACAGCTCTTCCCCGCAGCCTCTCCCATTTATCTCCCTGCTCTTTCAGAGGCTGGCCGAGGAGCAGATCCATCACTGCAGATCTGCTTCCCAAGGAGAGCAGGCACAGCTGACAGAGCCTCCCTGCTCCCGGGCAGCTTTTCCCCCTGAGCACTTCCCCCAGGGCGCTCCCCCCGAGCTGTGGGGTGCTCAGCTCCCCCCGAGCTCACAGCCAGCACAGGGCAGGCCAGCCTGGGGCTCTGGGGGACCACATCAGCCAAAAGCAAGGCTGGGGAGCACCGGGGGAGCTCGGTGTCACACTGGGATGTGTGCACTGCACCCCCCAAAGCAGAGAAGGTTGGCTCTAAAGGACGTGGAGGCTTCAGCTGTGTCTGAGCCAAGAATTCCTCCAGGAATTGCCCAAAGCAGGAGAGTGGCCTGTGGGAAATGGGGTGTGAGAGCTCAGAATATGGATCATGGCAGTAACACACGGATCCTGGGGCTTCTCCAGGACTCCTTCAGCAAGGAATAAAGGCAGCTGTGGCTACCAGGGGACTCACGCTGGCTTTTCCCACGGGATGCAATTTGTCCACACCCGACTGCTTCATCCCATAGATGTGATGGCCTGGGGAGCCTTCCTGGAGCTCTCCCTGCTCAGCACTGTGGCTGCCTGCTGGGATCTCCCCTGGAGCAGGGACATCTCCCAGGGCCTGAGATTCCTCACCCAGGACTGAGACCCTTCCTTGCCCAGGGGAGAGAGACCCTCTGTGCCCAGCTGAGGCTCTGAATTAGCACTAATTAATCCCCGTAGTTAATTCATTTAGGCAGAAATCCCTGTCCAAGTCTGAGACCAAGAGTGCAGCTGGCCCCAGCTCAGCTCCATCAGGATTTTGGGCAGTGAGGGGCTCCACTCAGCTAGGGAGGTCTTCCTTACCCTTCTGTGCCTTCAGCCTCTGTGCAAACCCTTCGAATCGATCCTAACTTGATTTCCCTCTGTGTTCCCCCCCTGTGGGCAGTGACAGTGACCCTTGCCACAGAGCCTCGTTCAGCTGCCTTTTTCTACGCTTATATTAAACCCACTTTTGCCAATAGCTTTGATGGGGATCCTTTCAGGGCCCCCGAGCTGCTCATTCACAGCAGAGCGTCCCCAAAAAGGGTCAGTGCCATGAAAGCCCTCCTGGCTGATGGCTGACTGAGCCCCTGCCTCTCTCCCTCCCCACTCAGCCCCGGGCTGTGTGCTGGGAGCTGGAAATGCCGTCCCAGCCTGGCTGTCCTTGCTGAAATTTCAGGCCATGCCTTCTGCTGCTGAGCCTGGAAGCTCCGAGCTCCCCCCTTGGCAATGACCTTTTGCATAATTGAACACTGCCGTTGTCTCCTCTCTGCCTCCTCCCTCCGGATTGAATGACACCGATTGCCTCCCCGTAGCTCGTGTTTTCCTGCCCCCGGTTATTCTCACTGCTGTCACCTGAACTCCCTTCGGGCTGCCCTTGGGGCGAGATGCTGAAACTGGACCCGGCAGCGCAGCCGCGGCTGTAAGGGGAGAAGAGGCACAGTGCCACTGCTGCTGTCCCCTCCTCTCGCTGCCAGCCCTGCAGAGATCACCCGGAGCTCTGGGCACGCCTGCAGAGGGCAAATAAAGCCGGGTGGGTGGCACAGGGAGGTGCAGCCCCTGCACTGCAGCTTGCAGGAGTCACAGCATGCTCTGGGACCTGTGAAAGCTCAGCCAGTCCAGCCACCTGCCCCTGCACCAGGCTGCTCAGAGGCTGTCCAGCCTGTCCTAGGATGTTTCCAGAGATCCAGGGGCAGCCACCGCCTCGGAGCAACCTGTGCCTCCCCACCCTCCGGGTAAAAACTCCTCATGCCTGGTCTGAATCGTCCCTCTTTTCGTTTAAAGCCCTCCCCCTTGTCCTCTCACCACAGGACCTACTGAAATGCCTGTCCCCATCTTTCCTAAGCCCCTCGAGGCGTGGAAAGGCCAGGAGGATGCTCCTGCTGGACGCTGTGCTGTTTCCCAGAAGGATCGTGGAGGACCAGATCTCCAAACCCAGCCCTGCAAGTCCCGGGGACGCTGCTGTCACAGGAAGGAGGGCTGGCAAGAGGAACAAAATGAAGACGCTCCCGAGCTTTCCAAAGGTGTGATGCACCATTTGTCTGTGCCAGAAGCCCTCACATTTGTCAAAGCTTAAAGAGAGACAGACAGAAGTGATGCGGGGAAAAACCCATCAGTGGGACTGTAGGAACGAAGCAGCTCAGATTGACTCTCTGTTCACAAAGGAAATCATCAGAAATCAGCAAACCCCAGGGGTTTTTTTGGGGTTTTTTTTTTTTTTTTTTTTTGGTGATGATTCTCTAAATTAATGAGTCTGGAAATTTCATGAGCCTGTGCTGCAGATTATTGGGGAGCTGTTTTTCATTAAAACCACATCATGTATTTGAAGGTTTTTTTAAAGGGAGAACAAAAAAAAAAAAGCTATTTACAGAGTACCCCAAATTTTACACTGTTTTAGCTCAAGCTGAAGATTTCTTAGGGTCAAATTTCCACCCAGGTGAAGCTTTTGTCGTGCATTGTCAGTACATTGAAAGCCCCTGCATCAGTCAGTGCAAGGCAGCCTCTCGGGGGGCTCCTGAGGGTTTTGGCTGCAGCTGGAACTGTTTGTGCATTTATTCGTGGAAATCCCCAGTGTCAGAGCTGGCCTGCCCATCGTGGCCCCGTGCCCAGGCACCAGCTCCCTGCAAGCCTCTGCTGCACCAGGATTTCTCCTTCTCCTCTCTTCCCACCGACCCACAGCAGAGGTATTATTTTCATTCAGAGCAGACCTGCTCAGAGCTGGCTGGAGACAGCAATGGAAGCGGGGGGAAAAGGAGTATTTTTATTCCTGCAGTGTCACCGAGCCTCCAGCTTCTGCCTGGGAGCAGTGAGGTCGGTGCTAAGGAGTTCATACAAAGACAAAAAAGTCATCTGAGCTGGGAAAAAAAAAACCTGTACAGGATGGAGGATTTACCTAAGCCAGGCTCAGCCTTGCTGCCTTTCATTGCCATTCCCATCCACACCCGTCCAACCAGGACAGAGCCAGGCTCCTGCTCTGTGCAGTTCCTTTGGAGATGAGGAAAACGGTGGGCAAGAGGAAAGCAAAGTCTGAGAAGAGTGTGCATATCCTGTGCTGGCCGTGCTCTTCCTAAAGCCGGAGCTTTTCTGGGCTCCTCAGCCACTCTGCTCCCCCAGCTTTGCCCACCTGGGCTGGCAAAAAGCCTCACGGGGTGGGGAATAACACCCCCGGAAGGAATTTCCCCTCCGAGAAGGGACTCTTTCCCCATTGCTCCTGTTCTTTCCTCTGTGCTCGTTGTCTCCCTGCGATCAGTACTCTGGATTTCCCCCTGAACCACTTGCAGAGGTCAGGAATATCCCTGGAAGGCAGCCGGGGGCAGGAGAGCCACCCCCATCCCCCGAGACGTCTCCCTGACCTTGGAGGAGCTGCAGAGGCAGGAGCCACACCTGGCACTCACAGGGTGCAGCTCCCGGCGGTTTTGGAGCATGGCCCCCCTGGCAGCGCAGCCACCAAAGTTCTAATGAAAGGTTTTCCTATTTCCCTGGGCTTATTTCAACAAAAAGAAGCAATTTCCCCCGTCGGTTTTAGTTCTTTTTGATATGCTGCCTTTATCTTTGGTGCTTTGTGGTGCTAAATAGCTGCTGCATTTCACACCAGGAGAGCACAAATCCCTGTGTTCCTGCCCCAAAAGGGCAGAAATAAACATGGATGTAGTCACAAGTGAAACCACTCGTTCTATTTTTGTCTCCCTTATCTCTGGTACTCGAAGGAGATTTCTCCTGAGTCTTTCTTCTCCTTGATCTCGAGTTTTCTGTTCCCATCATCTTCTTATCCTCTTTTCTTCCTACCCTGGGTTTCTGGAGTCTCTGCCTTTCATGCACAAAGCCGGCAGCTCTCTTTAATCAAACACAGCAATTAAGAAACTCTCAATTACAAGTGTCACCCGTGTCATGATTTATTCCTGGCTTCGGGACTTTGAGTTCACTTATTATTGCTGCGTCTGGAGGAGTCTGAGGGGAACGAAGTGCAGGGAACTGGGTGGCCGAGAGCAGCTGCCCCCAGGAGCAGCAGCCCCAGATCCTTCCTGAGCTCAGCAGCTGAGAGGTTTCTGTGTGACTGGGAAGGAGCTGATTCCCAGGGGAGTCAGCACTAGCAGGCACAACACAAGCATCTCATTTCTTCTTTTTTTTTTTAATTTTTTTTTTTATTTCCCCCCTCAGAAAGTAGGAATCCTACACCTAACTGCTTCCCTTTGTGGCAGAGAAGCGTGGAAGTGGAATTATCATTTATTAATCTCAGAATTCAAGCCCCAGAGCTCTCTCTGCACTAAACCACAGCAGCCAGAGGAATGTGAGGGCACGGAGGCTGAGGGCTGTGTGACAAAGCCCCCAGGAGCCTGGCTGAAGGGCAGGGACAAGGCACAGTCAAAAAATCCTTCTCAGGCTTGTTGGGACCAGGAGCACAGGGCAGAGCTCCAGCTGCCCTGCAGGGAGCAGGGAAACATCCTGGAGCAGCCTGGGGTCAGCAGCAGTGCCCTGCTGAGGGGCTCTCACTCCCGCAGTCAGCTGCAAAGGGAAGTGGGGACAGGGCTTGTAGGAGTGACAGGACAAGGGGTAGAGACTTTGAACTAAGGGAGGGGAAGATTCCCACTAGAGACAAGGCAGAATTTCTGTGATGAGCGTGGGGGAACACTGGAACAGGTTGTCCAGAGAGGTGGGATCCTGTGCTCCTGTGCTCCTGTGATCCTGTGATCCTGTGATCCTCTGATCCTGTGATTATGTGAATCTGTGATCCTGTGAATCTGTGATCATCTGATCCTGTGATTGTGATTCTATGATTCTGTGAGTCTGTGATTCTCTGATCCTCTGATCCTGTGATTTTGTGATCCTCTGATCCTGTGATCCTGTGATCCTGTGATCCTGTGATCCTGTGATTCTCCATCCACTCCACGGGCCCTGACCTTGAGAATCATAGAATAGGATCACAGATTCTGCCTTGGGCTGGAAGGGACCTGAAATACCACCTTGTTCCACCCCTGCCAAGGCCTGGGGCACTTCCAGGGATCCAGAGCAGGCCCAGCTTCTCTGGTAACCTGTTCAGGGCCTCCCCACCCTCCCTGGGAAGGATTCCCTGGATATCCCAGCTAAGCCTGCCCTCCAGCAGGGGTGCAGCCTTATTTTCACCCATGGACTGCCCTGTGATGGAGTTATCTCTCTGCCACCCCACCAACCCGGTGTATTTTTACTTAGTTGAAGTGCAGAGAGCCAAGCCCGTGCTCTGGCAGGGCTGCTGTGCCTGTTGCTGTCTGCAGGGGCTGTTCCAGCAGCCCTTGGCTGTTCTGGTGTTTGGGGTGCTGGAGGTGGATGCTCCCTCTTCACAGCTCTATTTTAGGCACTGCTCGCTCCTGCATCCTCTGTTCCCACAGCATCTGCTGCAACGGCTCCCCTGAGGAATGAGAAATGCAGGAAACTTTGCAGCTGGGACTTCAGGGAGCGACATTCCAGCTGTTAGCCACAGCCTTTTTCTTTTTCCCCAGTTTCCTGGAAACTGGAAAGCCGTGACTTCCTTTGGGCTTGCCTGCCGTATCAGCAGGGCCCAGAGAAACCCCTGTGTACCTGAACATCCTCAGGCCAGGCGAGCCTGGGACAGCTGGAGGTGTCACCTCCCTGCTGGAGGGGACAGTGGGCCGTGCCCCTTCTGCTCCAGGCAGGAGAGCAATGCAGCAAGATTCCCTGTGAGACCTCTGGGACAGGAAAGGGACACTTTTAGTCCAGCTGAATTCCAGGCTCTTGCTCCTGGACTGCCCCCAGTGCCTCTCTGCCACCCACACGCCTGCCAGTGCCAAGGCCAGAGTGCCTCGGTCTGCTCAGGATCATCTCAGGAATGGTGCCAGGCCTCCAAAATGTCCAGGCCTTTCCGTCTTCCTTCGATTCCTCTTTGTTTGCAGTAACAAATAGCTTTTGGAAAGGGGCGTGTCCCTGGTGTCTTTTGCCTTAAAATCTTAATTTGCCTTTTGTGAATCAGGCACAGCTGCTGCCATCTCCTTCCTCTGGGCTGATCCTCATGGATCTGTCCTGTCCCGGGGCTGTGGGGGCTGCACCCCATCAGGCATGCTGGGAGTGGAGCTTTCCCCAGTGTTCCCAGTTTGATTCCCATTAACAGTGTCCCATTTCTCAGCACGCCATCCCCATCCTCCTGGATTTACTGCTCCTGCAGGCGCTTTCACATACAGGCATTTCCCATCTCCCAGACCACAGGTTTTGGGAAATCTCATTATTTGTGCTCCAGAGCACTCCTGCAGTCACAAGACATCAGAAACTGTGGGGGGAAAGAAAGATGAGCACAGAGACCCAAAGCTACTGAGTGCAACTGGGACACATTCAGTGCCCAGTGTGTAATTAGGTCATGGCACTGGGACAAACAGGAGATGGGGAGGGTGGAAAGGGAAGCCTTTTTTTTTGACAGCAGGTGTGAGAGCAAGAAGAATTCAATAGCAAGTTTATCCAGGGAAAGTTATTTTTTCCTGAGTTTGCTCATAAAGTTGCACCGGTGTGCACAGCTTGGAACCATCTCAGGTTCTGGTCTCTTCAGCAAATGCCATTCTCACTTGAAAAGTGAGGGGAGAGGGATTAGAATCCTTTATCAGCACCGTGTGGAAGCCCTTCTGCCCTTGAGCACCCTGGAAGCACCAGAAGAGAAGAGGCTGGGGCTGGGCTGGGGCTGGGAACGCGCTCGGGGAGCAGCGCCAGCTCTCATCGCCTCTGCAGGATAAAGGGTGCTCTTCCCTGGCCACAGTCACTTCAGAACCCTCAGCAACTAGCTCCTGCAGCTCCTCTGCAAGTCCATTAAGGCCCAGAGATGAAATCCATATTTCAGGAGCAATCATTACTCAAGCTGTCTCTAAGCACAGGCGATAATTCCTGATTTACTCTGCTCTGTTTGCTTGGACCTTCGAGAGGGCACGACGGGAGGAGATGCACTTGGCAATAAGCAGGGAAAATTATTCAATTCAGCAACATGGGGAGATAATTTTATGCCTCCAAGTGCAAGGGGTCGTATCTTCCCCTCACAGGACAGCCAGAGAATTGTGGAGAATGCCAATTTAATTTAAAGGGACAATATGAGCCCAGAACTCTTCTGCTCCGTTATGAGCTGGTGCCACGTCCCCTTTCTCACAGGGCAAACTTTGCACCCCAGCCCTCCTTCCCCTGCACCACTGTTTTGCTCTTGTAAATCCCAGTATTATCCATTTCACAGCATTTCTCCAATCTGCTGTGAATGATTGGGATTCCAATCCTGCTGTTGCAACCATAAGCAGAAATTTTATTAGCTCCTGCTTCTCTCATCATCCAAGTAATTAATTAAAATATTGATCAGTCCTAGAGACAGGACAGACCCTGGTGAGATTCTTGTAGATAAATCCTTTTGGGCAGGCAGCAAACTACCTGCAGCTCCTGGAGCTGAAGCTTTCCAATTAAGCCTGTTTTTTCTCCTCTTTTTCTCCTCTCTGCATAATTCCATCTGGCTGGTAATTGCTTTATGGGAACAAGGTGGGACAGGGTCAAAATCCTTCCTTCAGCCAGGAGGCAGCACAGCTTCCCCAGGTGGGACAGGTGCCTGCCCGAAGGAGAAATGAAATGTTTGATGTGAGACAATCCATGGCACCCTCATCCAAGTGACTGCACGTGGATGAGTCACTTCTGCAGCATCTTTCCAGGGATCAGCGCTGAGCTGGGTCTGGATCTGCCTGACTGCTCTGTTTTCCCCTCCTGAGATCCCTGGAAACCTCCAGTTCCTGGGAACTGTGGCTGTAATTGGTAGCATTTCAGAGACTCCCTGGCTCGTCTTTTCAGTGTTCCTCTGGGAACCTCCCAGATCTTCCTGAACTTCAGTGTAACATCTCCGGGTTGTTTCCTCTTCCCCAGCCTGGGGCTGGATTCCACCCACAGCTCTGCCTCACTCCCAGGCGCAGCAATTCTCTGTCTTGTGGCTGCAGACTGTGTCTCCTCAGCGAGCACTTCCCGGGAGCAGATTTCAGGTTGCCAGAGGCAGCTCCGGTGAGGCTGAAGAGAAACCTCCAGTGGGTTTTGATTCACTTTCGTTGGCCCCCTGCAAACAGCCACAGAATCCAGCTGGGACCACCCTATCCCCTGTGCTGGAGAAGCAGCAGCACAGCAGGAGAAACGCTCTGGGGCTGGCTGCAGCAGTGGCCAGGAGCACTCCAGGGAGAGATCTGGCTGAGCTGAGCACACCAAGGGTGATTCAAAAGCTTCAGCTTTGCTCTTTTTCCAGAGGAATGGGAGTTGTGCTCGGCTCTAAAGCAGCTCTTGGCTCCGTTAGTGCTTTGGGTCCTTCCCTCCAGCTTTAATTCCTTCTCTTGACCCTGTGCAATTCTCACCAGCCTCAAAGGCACCGTTCTGCCCCCAGCTCTGTGACCCTGGTACCACAAAGTGCTGCATGAAAACATCCAGTGCTCCAGTGCCAGGAAGTCCGTGGAGTTCTGGCCCAGCTGGATTAGCTCCTGTTAACCCCCCGATGCAATTCCTGGCTGGTGCCCAAGCTGTGCCCTTCAGTGCCCTGTAATTCTGTTCCAGGCTGTCTGCAGGGGATTCCTCCTCTGGGGAGAACCTGGCAAACGGCACGGCATGGATTTTGGGGATTTTGCCGCTGCTGCCCCTTCCTTTGCTTCCTTTCTCTGCAGCCCTCCTACCTGCCTGCCCCTCGCTCTGCACCAAACCCTGCTCCTGCTGCTCCCTCGCTGCTGCCAGCCCTGCCACGTTCCCTGGGCCTTATCCCCTCCCTGCCAACGGGAGGTGGGAGCAGCCTTTCCAAAGTGCCTCTCTTTCACCTTCCCTGGCAAGCCAGTCCCTTTCAACCGCGTTCTCAAAGAGCACAGGGGAGGGGACGGGGAAATGTGGGTTTATTTCTCTTTTTAGAAACTCCAGCGCAAACTGATGGAAATTGCCAGAGCAAAAGCAGAGCAACAGGCCTAGAGCTAAGACACAGTTTGCAGGTGCCTTGGATTTATCCACAGGGACCTGTCCTCTGCTGGAGGGGTAACGAGGGAAGGAAGAATTCAGGCTGTGCCCGCTCGTGCATTGCCTGAGCCAGACCTTTCTGTGGTGTGGTGGGAGTTTTCCAAGTGGAAAATGAACGTGCAGCCCTGAGCCCAGCAGTGAGAAGGGCTGGGAGTGAGCTGGCCAGGCCATCCTGCACCCATCAGGACCCCAGCCAGGCAGCAGAGGGATGTGCAGCCTGTGTGCCACCTGCAGCAGCACCACAGGCAATTAAACTCCCCGTTTATTTGGGGAGAGGGTCTGGTTATCCCCTCTCCCCCTCCTTTCTGTAAATGGAACCACTGCTTTCAGTGGCTTGAGGGGCTTTCAGAAAGGCTGCACAGCCCTCAGGGGCTCCAGTGGGCTGGGGGAGAGAACCGTGGAATCACGGAGTGGTTTTGGATGGAAAGGCCTTAGAGATCATCCCATTCCGCCCCCTGCCATGGGCAAGGACACCTCCCACTGCCCCAGGTTGCTCCAAGCCCCGTCCAGCCTGGGCCTGCACACTTCCAGGGGTAAAGAATGTGGAATCGCGGCAGATTCCTGGCAAAGCACACCGCAGCTCCTCACTTCCCACGCCACGCGGAGCAAATTGTGCTGCTGTTTGTTTGTGGTGGTGTGGAAAGTACCTTGGAGTACTTGGGATCCGGCTGAGCACAGCAGGACAGTGCCTGGGAGCCAAGGCTTGTGCTCAGCCAGGAAAGAACCTTCTTCTCCCGGGATGCCGCAGATTCCCGGGCTCCCAGGGGCTGGAAGGACCCATCTCCTCCTGCTCCTGCCCAGAGAACCTCATCCCCATCCCTCTCCTGCTGCTTTAGCACCAGCTGCTGCCTGGCCGTGCCTTGGAAAGGAGGATAGAGCAAAACTCTCCCAGTTTTGCCTTTCTAAAGGTCGTGGGCAGCAAATGCTACTCGTCCTTCCCTGATGGCTGCACCTACATCCCTGCAACATCCACGCACTCCTCTGCCTTCTAGAACCTTCTCTGAAGCCAGACATCGCTTCTTGGTGCCCTGAACAGGGCTGTAAACTCTCAACTCAGTGAGCACAAGGCACTGCACAAAAATAGGAAAAAAAAACCCCAACCCAAGCCCCTAAAAAATTCCAATCGAGCTCCCAGTCTGCACTGAGGTACCTGGGTCCCTCGGAATGGCTGGGCAAACAGTTTGGGGAAATGGCTAAATTCAGTCACTGCACCACAGGCCTTCTCCCTTCCACTTCTCTGCACACCCAGCTCTTCCCAGAGGATATCTGCCAGGGTGGGAGGAGGGAATAAGTTTTCCCCTCTGTGTACTTATTTTCTGCATATTTGGGTTGAACTCAGAAGTTTTGTTTTCTCTACTAAATTCCATCCTGGAGCCAAAAATGACAAAGTTACCCAGTGGCCGTGGCTGCTCGCTGGTGGTAGGAGCAACACGATTCACTCCTGGGTGGGAAGGAGCCCCAGGGTGGGAAGAATGCAGGAAACAGAGGCAGCTGAACCAAAATAGCACCAGGCTGGACTTGCACCCCATAATTACAGACAGAACCCCCTTCAGGGAGCCCAGGGCTGGCTGGTGCTGTGCTCAGATGGTTTAGCCACAAGCTCTGCCCAGTCTGGAGAGGGCTCCAACCTCGTCCTCTGGTCCTGCAACCCTGGGAGAAGCTCTGCCCTTCTCCAACTGCAAACCAGGAGTGCACCTGAACTCCCACGTGCTTCAAGCAATGACCATCAGAAAGTAAGTGCTGATAACAAGATAATAAGAATAACAAGATAACAAGAAAATAAGAATTATAAACATCAGTCACAGAGATCTGCGGGTTCAGTACAAAACCATTCCTTAAAAATGATTTATTAAAAAAAAAAAAACCTTGAGGTTTATGGCTACTGCTCAGTGCTGGCACCACCGAGACGGTCAGCAGGAACAACTGCTTCGAAGGACACAAATCCAGGAGGCTGCAGAGTCCACGGGGTCAAGAGCTTGGACTGATCCACGTGAGGGAACAAGCTGCACCCCCGAGGAGGAGAACGACGCGTGGATGGACCCACAGCACTGCAGGAAGAGTCCAGCCCAGCCGGGAGAGCAGGAAGCAGCCCCAGGGTCCATCGCTCCGAGCATCCACCCCTGACAGCGTGGGCTCATTCACCGACCACGGCTCAGGCTTCGCTGTCACACCTTGGATTCCGGGCTCTTTGTGGACTTCCCTGCCAGCTTCTCCTTCTCTGGCTCTGCCTTCGTCTCCTCTGCCCGGCCGGCTTCCCTCTCCTGCTTCCTGAGGATCAGATACACGGCCCCGAAGCACAGGAAGGCGCCCGCCTCGAAGAAAAACTGCAGCCCCAGGTACCTGCGGGGCGCAGACACGGCGGCTCAGGGAGCAGGGATGTTCCCGAGGGCTCCAGGCACCGGCCCGGCGGCTCTGCTCCAGGCGTGGCCTGTGCCCCGGCACGGGGAGCTGTGCCTCAGTGACCCCAGCCGGCTCCGGGGCGCCCCTGGCTGTTCCCAGCACCTTGCCCGGGAGCTGATCCCGGAGCTGCGTCCCCCAGCCCAGGGCCCGTCCCTAAATGTGCCTGAAGAGGGAATTGTGTCCCCAGCCCAGTGTCCCTACCTGTGCCCAAAGAGGGAATTGTGTCCCCAGCCCAGGGCCCGTCCCTACCTGTGCCTGAAGAGGGAATTGTGTCCCCAGCCCAGTGTCCCTACCTGTGCCTGAAGAGGGAATTGTGTCCCCAGCCCAGTGTCTGTCCCTACCTGTGCCTGAAGAGGGAATTGTGTCCCCAGCCCAGTGTCCCTACCTGTGCCTGAAGAGGGAATTGTCGTAGTATCTGCAGGCAGCCCTGCGCTCGCACCGCCTCTCCCACAGCACGCAGCTGGTGTCGATGGCGCTGCCGTACAGCACCGGGCCCGGCATCCACGCTGCAACGCCCGCCGTGTCAGCCCCACGGTCAGCCCCACGGTGTCAGCCCCATGGGCAGACCCACGGTGTCAGCCCCAGGGCATCAGCCCCATGGTGTCAGCCCCACAGTCAGCCCCACGGCGTCAGCCCCACGGTGTCAGCCCAGCAGCGTCAGTCCCACGGTGTCAGCCCCACAGCGTCAGCCCCATGGTGTCAGCCCCACGGTGTCAGCCCAGCCCGCCCTGCCCGCCAGGCACCCCAAAACACGGCCCCAGGGAACACAGCCACCCCAAAACACAGCCCCAGGGGCCATGGCCCAAACCATGGTCCCACAGGCCACAGCCACCCAAAAACAGGGGCCCAGGGAACACAGCCACCCCAAACACGGCCCCAGGTGCCACAGCCACCCCAAAACATGGACCCAGGGAACACAGCCACCCCAAACACGGCCCCAGGTGCCACAGCCACCCCAAAACATGGACCCAGGGAACACAGCCACCCCAAACACGGCCCCAGGTGCCACAGCCACCCCAAAACACAACCCCAGGGAACACAGCCACCCAAAACATGAACCCAGGGGTCACAGCCACCCCAAAACATGAACCCAGGGAACACAGCCACCCCAGAACACGACCCTACAGGCCACAGCCACCCCAAACCATGTCCCCAGGTGCCACAGGCAGGTGTCCCCTGAGCACTTCAGTGACGGGGACTCCACCACTGCCCTGGTGGAGCAGGTTTAACTCCCAGGCAGGGCTGTTGCAGTCCCCACCCCTCTGTCCCCTGGGCATTTATTGCTCCTTCCCATGGCTGCTGTGGCACGTCCTGGGGGCCTCCAGGGCAACACAAACTTTGGAAAAACAACTGCTGGGATCACAGGATAGGGTTTGGAGCCCCCCTGGCACGCTGGAGGTGAACAGAGCAGTGCCTGCACACAGCCTGAGCTCCTGGACCTGGAGTGATTCCCAGATCCCCAGCCCTCCTTTGTTTACACACGGATGGAGCCCTTGGAGCTGCCTTGCCTCATCCCACCACGTGCCCCCAGACCCTGCAGGGCAGCATCTTTCCCCGCCCTGGGAAAGCCCTCTCCAAGAGCTGCCCTTATTTTCCAGGAGGGTATTTTAACACGTTTCAACTTACCTAAAACTCTCAGCAGCATGAACTGTATCCCAACAGCGAATGATTTGTCTTCAGGCTGGATGCTCCTGGAAAACAAAATGGAACAAAATGCCCTCTGGCAATCCCTCCAGGATGGATGCTTCCCTCCTGGCACACACTTGTCCTTCACCCAGCCTCCAAGTGTCCCAGGGAGCTCGCATGCACATCACCAAAGCTGATGAGGGTTCATTCATTAGGGCTAAACACTGACCGTGGCCTTTCCTTGCCCTGAAAATCCTGCCAGACCCAGGAAGAGCTTGGAAGTATCATTTCTAGCCCAAGACACAGATTCCCCCGTGGCCTTCCCCTGTGCCTCAGCTTTACCCGTGCTGGGGTCGGCCCCACCAGCCTGGGCTCCCATGGAGCTGGCTCCATCCTGCTGCCACCCCACAGGCACCTTCCCGAGGCTGTGGGGAGCTGCTCTGGGAGGGGAGGCTGCTGGCAAGGTCACTAAACTTCACACAGAGCTGCCCTAGGAACAGCCCAAGGGCTGCCGTGCTGAGTTACTGCCCAGGTAACAGCACATCTTGTGCCGAGGTGAAGCCATGGCAGGAACAGGGCACGAGTGCAATCCAGGGCTGGTTTAACTCGAGTCTATGGAACAGGGCACGAGTGCAATCCAGGGCTGGTTTAACTCCAGTCTATGGAACAGGGCACGAGTGCAATCCAGGGCTGGTTTAACTCCAGTCTATGGAACAGGGCACGAGTGCAATCCAGGGCTGGTTTAACTCCAGTCTATGGAACAGGGCACGAGTGCAATCCAGGGCTGGTTTAACTCGAGTCTATGGAACAGGGCACGAGTGCAATCCAGGGCTGGTTTAACTTGAGTCTATGGAACAGGGCACGAGTGCAATCCAGGACTGGTTTAACTCCAGTCTATGGAACAGGGCACGAGTGCAATCCAGGGCTGGTTTAACTCGAGTCTATGGAACAGGGCACGAGTGAAATCCAGGGCTGGTTTAACTCCAGTCTATGGAACAGGGCACGAGTGCAATCCAGGGCTGGTTTAACTTGAGTCTATGGAACAGGGCACGAGTGCAATCCAGGGCTGGTTTAACTCCAGTCTATGGAACAGGGCACGAGTGCAATCCAGGGCTGGTTTAACTTGAGTCTATGGAACAGGGCACGAGTGCAATCCGGGGCTGGTTTAACTCGAGTCTATGGAACAGGGCACGAGTGCAATCCAGGGCTGGTTTAAGCCCCAGGCAGGGCTGGATTAACTCCAGTCTATGGAACAGGGCACGAGTGCAATCCAGGGCTGGTTTAACCCCCATTCCGGGCTGGTTTAACCCCCATTCTGGGCTGGTCTAACCCCCATTCAGGGCTGGTTTAACCCCCATTCAGGGCTGGTCTAACCCCCATTCTGGGCTGGTCTAACCCCCATTCCGGGCTGGTTTAACCCCATTCAGGGCTGGTTTAGCCCCCATTCAGGGCTGGTTTAACCTTCATTCCGGGCTGGTTTAACCTCCATTCCGGGCTGGTTTAACCCCTATTCAGGGCTGGTCTAACCCCCATTCAGTGCTGGTTTAACCCCCATTCTGGGCTGGTCTAACCCCCATTCCGGGCTGGTCTAACCCCATTCAGGGCTGGTTTAGCCCCCATTCTGGGCTGGTCTAACCCCCATTCAGGGCTGGTTTAACCCCCATTCAGGACTGGTCTAACCCCCATTCCGGGCTGGTTTAACCTCCATTCAGGGCTGGTCTAACCCCCATTCCGGGCTGGTTTAACCTCCATTCAGGCTGGTTTAACCTCCATTCAGGGCTGGTCTAACCCCCATTCAGGGCTGGTTTAACCCCCAGTCCCAAAACCTGAGAAATCCTTCCCCCTGGCGCACAGATCCCCTCGGGAAGCCGTCTGTGGTGCCCAGGGCGGTGCCCGAGCTGTGCCCACCTGAGGATGAGCATGAAGGACGGCGTGTGGGACGTGCTGGCCAGGATGCCTGCCAGGCAGGAGAGCACCACGAAGGGCACGAAGAGGTGGGAGCAGCCGGTGCCGCAGGTGCCCGGCCTGGCGACGCCCGCCGGCCCCGGCCCCCCGACGCAGCTGCACCCGCTGTAGTTCTGCAAAGAGGAGACAACATCCAGAGGCTGCCCGGGGATGTGCAGGTGGGAGGGGACGCTGCCAGCTGCCAGAGAAGGACAGGGGGTAGGATTTGTCTGGGAATAATTAGTGGGAATTGGCACCCAGTGCTTCGGGGAGAACTCAGAGCCACATCCAGCGCTCCGGGAGAGCTGCACAGGGACAAGGGATGAGGGGCAGGACACAGGGAATGGCTTCCCACGGCCAGAGGGCAGGGATGGGTGGGATATTGGGAGGGAATTCCTGGCTGTGCCACCTGTGCCAGGCGCTGTCCTGCTGCGAGCCCCTTCATCCCGGGCTGTGTGCAGGGCAGAGCTTAGATTTAACAGGGCACTGTTAAATCTAACATAAAACCTCACCTTTGAGAGAGGCTCATAAATAACTAGCACAGCCTTACAGCAGAGGGAAGACGCCTTGGGGTGACGGATGAGGAATTTTACCTTTAATTTAGTCACAATTCTCTCTTTTTTTTCTGTTTTAAACAAGAAGCCTCTGGGTTGTATTTTTGTTTTAAAGAGACCTTTAAATAAAATTAGCATCATCTTTTGGTCGCTAGAGTGGGTGGCAGTTTGCAGAAGAATGATCCCAGAGGCAGGGGCAGCTCAGAGTCTCCCAAAACCTCGTTCCTACATCCGAGCTTACACGGTGCCCTCTGGAAAGGCTGCAGCAAAGCTGGGCACACACTTGCAGGGTTTCCTGCAGGCTGGGAGGGTTCCTGGAAACCCTGGGACAGGGAAGGCAGGAGGCAATGAGCGCCGCAGGTGCCTGTGCTGCTGAAAAGGGTAAGAAAAGTGTAGAATTTCCAAGGAAGCAAGGGCTGGAAGGGAGAGGCATGGCCGAGGAGGAAAAAAGCAGTTGGAAAGGATCTGCTCGCGGCAGCCCAAGGGCCAGCAGGGCAGCGGGCACCCCCAGGTCACCAGTCAGCCGTGACTCACCAGGACGGAGCTGTCGGGGCGTAGGGTGACGCTGCTGCAGCCGGCAGAGCAGGGGGACGTGTACTCCACGCCGTCCGAGCCGCAGACGGGGTTGAAGCCCCGCTCGGGGCAGCGGCACCGCGCGTTGCACGCCATGTCGTGGTGGCCAAAGCCAGAGCTGGGCCCGGGAAAGGGTTAATGCAGGTACGGAGCATCACCCCCACGCAGCCCACGGAGTGTGGGCTGGCATCAGCCAAATTCAGCAAAACCCCGTGGGCTGGGATCACCAAACCCCATGGGCTGGGATCAGCAAAATTCAGCAAAACCCCGTGGGCTGGGATCAGCCAAATTCAGCAAAACCCCGTGGGCTGGGATCACCAAACACTATGGGCTGGGATCAGCAAAATTCAGCAAAACCCCGTGGGCTGGGATCAGCAAACACTATGGGCTGGGATCAGCAAAATTCAGCAAAACCCCGTGGGCTGGGATCAGCAAAACCCCGTGGGCTGGGATCACCAAACCCCATGGGCTGGGATCACCAAACCCCATGGGCTGGGATCAGCAAAACTCAGCAAAACCCCATGGGCTGGGATCAGCAAAACCCCGTGGGCTGGCATCAGCAAAATTCAGCAAAACCCTGTGGGCTGGGATCACCAAACCCCGTGGGCTGGGATCAGCAAAACCCTGTGGGCTGGGATCACCAAACCCCATGGGTTGGGATCACCAAACCACGTGGGCTGGGATCAGCAAAACCCCGTGGGCTGGGATCAGCCAAATTCAGCAAAACCCCGTGGGCTGGGATCAGCAAAACCCTATGGGCTGGGATCAGCAAAACCCTGTGGGCTGGGATCAGCAAAATTCAGTAAAACCCCGTGGGCTGGGATCAGCAAAACCCCGTGGGCTGGGATCAGCAAAACCCCGTGGGCTGGGATCAGCAAAACCCCGCTTGATTGCACAAGGAGCCCTTCCCCACGGGCATTCCACCACCACCCCGAACCTTTGCTCTGCCTGGCACAGCATCCCAACCACAGCTGGGCACCCGAGCCACCCACTGCCCTCATACTTGGTCCCAAACCTGGCCTTTGGGGTTCTTGCAACACCGCGCTGTGGGAGGGACGTTCCCCCGGACCACAGGGAATTCAGAGACCTGGATCAAGCCTCCAGGGCCCACAAGGAGCTGCTGCCCACATTTAGCTGCCACAGCTTGGATGGTGTGATCCCAGGGCTGCCCCCTGCCTGAATTATTCACCCACCACGCTTTCCAAGATGAAAACTTGTGCTGTTTGTGCCAAAAATGTGTTTACTTCGGGTTCCACGCTTGCTGCTGAGTAGGAAATCTCACTGGTGGAACTCTTATAACCCTGCTCCTAAAAGTCTCATGTTAAAAAGGTTTTAACCCTAAGGAGACAAAGCTGAAATGACTCCACCATGTGTGGGATAAGTCACGAAGTACATCTCATGCCCTAAACCTGAGGACGCAGCGGACTCGGTGTTTATCCACAAGAATTTCTTACTTTATCTCTACTAGCTGCTTCTCCTGAGGGAATGAACCCATTTCTGGGGATTCCCGCCCCGAGGAATGTGCCTGTGGCTGGTGTGTGCCCACCCTGGACGCCCAGGAGCTGAGGTACCTGTCCCAGTGGGTGACACCCGCCACCTTCTGCGTGGGGCAGCCCAGGAAGAGCAGGGGAAAGGCCAGGAGCAGGCAGAGCAGCATGCCCAGCACGCACAGGGCACTGCACTGCCTCAGGGACATCTGGAACCGCTTCAGGATGGCGCCGCCCACCACGATCCCGACCATGGCCCCAGGGATGTTCACAGCACCTGGGAAAGGCAGGCGTGGAATCAGGGACCCTTAGACATCACCCGCTCCCATCCCTTTCCGCCACCATCCCTGCTCCAAGCCCATCCGACCTGGTCTTGGGCACTGCCAGGGCTCCAGGGCCTTCACTGGGAGGAATTCCCTCCTAATACCCAATCTAAAGCCATTCCCCCTGTGTCCTGTCACTGCACCTTGTTTTCCATCTCTGGCCTGTGGCAGTCCCTTCTCACAGCAAAGGCCCAGAGGATTTGCTGTTGGGTCCCTGGTTTTCAGCATGGCTGGTTCAGAAGGGACCGAGGTTTTTGCAGGGGTTGGCGGAATAATGCTAGGGAAAAGCTGCTTTTCCAAAGGACCCCGCAGCAAACTGGCTGCCCTATGGATCCACGGATAGGAGATGTCAGGAGCAGTGGAAAGCTGTGCCTCACCCAGCAAAATGGGATTTTTTAGTGTTGACAGGAAGAAGGCAGCCTGGGGAGGGAGGGATGTTTAATTTCTGTGCAGAGCAGGATTGTGCCCATTTCTGTGGTCACCCTTGCAAAACCCCATTTACATAAAACCCCCCATTTCTGGGGGAGACCAGAGTTCAGCTCGAGAAATGCAAACTGCTTAATTCAGCTAAGAATCCACGGGGAGGTTGCTTTCAGCCCATAAATACCCACGCAAGGAAGGAATTTCCAGCTACAGAAAGCTTTTTTGATCTGAAAGAAAAAGGCCAAGCGAGACTCAGTAGTGAGAACAAAGGCCAGATAAATTCATCCACGGAACACGGTGCTGACTTGAATGCAGAGGGTAAATCAAGGCTGGGAACAGCTCAGCTGGGCACCTCGGGGCAGGACAGCACTGCTTCAGCATTTAACCTTCCTGCTGCATTCAGCCCAGTCTGCTCTGCTAATTTTATTCTGATTTATCTGTCGCAGACCTCAGAGGCCTCTTTCCCTGAGGTGCTGTTTGCTCAGAAATGTGTTTTAAACACTTCTGTGGCAGGATCTCTGAACTCTCAAACGATTCTGAGGGGGAGGCTTTACTCCAGAGGAACTCTTCCTAATTTCTAGATGGTTTTTTAAGGAGTCCAAAGCTCAGCAGCACTTACCAATGATCATGTTGGCCAGGGAGGCTGTGAGGGAGAACTGTCTCTCCAGGAACTTGCCCATGAACGTTGCTAATCCAGCAACCATGGCAGAGATGTTGACCTGAGCCAGCACCACCAGCAGGTACACGGGGTGCCGCAGGTTCCTCAGCAGCACCACGGGGAAGCCTGGAAGGACAAGGGAATTAAAACCTGACAAGGACACAGGAAAGCCTGGAAGGACAAGGGAATTAAAACCTGAAGGGACACGGGAAAGCCTAGAAGGACAAGGGAACTAAAACCTGAAAGGACATGAGAAAGCCTGGAAGGACAAGGGAACTAAAACCTGAAAAGGACACAGGAAAGCCTGGAAGGACAAGGGAACTAAAACCTGAAGGGACACGGGAAAGCCTGGAAGGACAAGGGAATTAAAACCTGAAAAGACATGGGAAAGCCTGGAAGGACAAGGGAATTAAAACCTGAAAAGACATGGGAAAGCCTGGAAGGACAAGGGAACTAAAACCTGAAAAGACATGGGAAAGCCTGGAAGGACAAGGGAACTAAAACCTGAAAAGGACACGGGAAAGCCTGGAAGGACAAGGGAATTAAAACCTGAAAAGGACAAGGGGGCACCTGTTGCATGGGGAGCAGGGCTACAGCAAAGAGTTTGGGTTGGAAGGGACTGCAAAGATCATCTCCTTCCACCCCCCTTCCCTGAAGCTTTCTGGCAGAGCTTCTGCTAAAACAAATACACAAGTAGATGGGAAGTCATTAAAAGTTAATTTATTTGTTTGCTGCGGTTGCAATTTCAGTGCCCTTTTCGTTTCAATGAAGAAATGAAGCAATGAAAAATGCATTTTTTGATTACAGGCAAGAAACACTCCAGCAAGCTGCCCTAGGGCTGAAGCCTCGAGCAGGAGAGGTCTGCAGCCTGCTCAGCTCAGGGCTGCCCCATGCTGCCAGCTGGGAGCTGCTGCTGTCCCTCCTGGAGTGATGTCCCCTTCCTGCACATCCCACATTTGTGCTCTGCTGCTGCTCTCCCACCGCCTTCCCCTGCTCTGGCTGGCACGCAGAGGGCAGCTTCCAAACAAACTGCTGATGAGTCTCCCAGATGAGGGCTTGGGCAGCCAATATGCTGGAGCAGAGATAAGGAATTAACAGCGAGGATTAATGCAAAGGACTGCCGTAAATTAATGGTGCTAATTCTTAGCAGCTGACAAACAAAGCGGGACAATCTTTCTGTCTGCTCCAGCACGGCGGCGCCGGGGACATCTCCCTGGGGCTTGCCTGGGAGCTGGCCCCGGGTGGGGATGGACTTTGGCTGTCCTAAATCTTCTGTGAAGAGCAAAAAGACCCTCTGTGGGTGCAGTGGGGTCCCCCATGTCCAAAGGTGAAACTCCCCTTCGTGGCAGCGTCGCCCTTCCAGCTCAGCACTCTGCCCTCAGGCCAGGCAAGCAGCCAAAAAATCGTAGGGGGCTGCAAAAGCAGGTCCTGCAAGGGGCCCGAGCACCCACAGCATGGCCAGGCAGCCTGGAATGCTGACCCTCTGGAGGCTGGCCGTCAGCAGAGAGGCAAGGAGCTGCACTACACCCCGTGAACCCAGCGGGGGAGATGGTTTTGCTCTTAAGTGCCACTAAAGGTTCTGATTTTTCAAGAGTATTCCTGGAATTTCTCAGCCACGTTGCAGACAGGAAACCTCAGCTTGCTGGCTGAAAAATCTCCTGAGAGCCAATCCATCCTTTTGTGGGGATCTTCCACCAAAAAGTCCTTTTCCCTGGAGGTCTCTGGTCTTTTTAACCAAACCACACACCCCAGATCAGAGGTAAAAAGCTGAGCGGATCCCCACTTCATGGTGGGAGCAGCAAGATTCCCATCCTCTGCAATCCCTAATTGGATCCTCATCGCAGCTCCAGAGAAGCAGCTGGGCAGACAGGAAAAGCAAGTGGGAACTTTAAAATAATAAACAAAAAATGTCCTTTGGGGACAATAAGAGAAACAGACGAGTCACGAGTGAAGCCTTCCAATTGCTTTGAAGATCACCTTTAACGGGCTAATTCCCAGGATGTGCAGCAGAATCTGCACATCCTCCCAGGTGTTTTCAGCAGAAGCCTGGAAATTAGCAATGGAGATGACTTCAGGCAAGCTAAATCCTACTTTTCCCATTACTGCAGGGAGACCTGCTGCCTGCAGCAGGAGGAATTTGTGAGTGTGAGGAGCAGGGTGCAAGCTGGTGTCACGTCTGTGCCAGAGCCAGGATCATGCCCAGCTCTGAGTCCAGGCAGGGAGTGGTTTGGGTTGGGAGGGACCTCAAAGCCCACCCAGGGCCACCCCTGCCGTGGCAGGGACACCTTCTGCTGCCCCAGGGTGCTCCCAGCCCTGTCCAACCTGGCCTGGGACACTTCCAGGGAGATTCAGGCTGGAGAGTCTCGTCTCCAAATGCTGCTTTCATAAATTGCCATGAAGGAAATAATAGTGAAGAGAGAAGCAGAGAGAGGAAACTAAACAAGCAGGAGAGTGGTGAGATGGGAAGGAAATTCTCTTTCCAGGGACTTGCAGATGAGCCAGCCCTGAAGTCTTTAGGCTTCACCCATACTGCCCCATCACACCCTACCTGCCAGCCCTGCCTCTAAAAAGAGTTTTGCATGAGAGATCCCAGCGAGATTATTTCAGCGAGATTGCTCTCCTGACATAAACCAGACACTTCATTTATTTCAGAGCTGGGCTTTGGGGGATAAATTCTGGGAAATAACAGATTTATTAGCACAGCCCTGACACAGCAACGCTGATTCCAGCCCCGAACCAAAGCTGCAGCTGGAGCAGGGTGAGATATTTCCTCTCTCCGCAGGCAGGAGCAGGGAGCTCATTTTTATTCGTGTTTCAGAGGCACTGAGCAGACTGTTGGTGTGGAAATCCCATCTGAGCACTATCAATCTGTTCCCACACAGGTTTCTAAATGACAGTGCCACAAGGTCAGGGGGGAAGAAACCCCCGACTGCCTCCTCTAATTGAGCATTAGGCTGGGGAGCAAGCGCTGCCACCAGCAGGAGAAAAGCCTGCCCACGCCTGCCTGGCTGTGCCTGCCCTGCACTGACCTTCAGAACACGGAGAATTTGCAATCAATTAACGGGATAATATTTGGGAAATGTGGAGGAAGCTGACACGGAGTCACTTCAGAGAGCCACTATTTGTAAGTAGCTGCCAAAGCGCAGAGTATTTAAAAAACCCAAACATCCCAAGCATTAGCAGATGCCTCCACAGACTGAAGCTCAGCTGATCCCCATCAGCATAAAGAGCCCGCTCATTTCCAAACAATTTAAGTGCACTGGATTCAGATCTGCCTCTGGGTTTTGACTGCCCAGACCCCGGCCCCTGGCAGTGCTGGCCATTCTCAGTGGGACAGGAGGTCAGCCTGCCTTGGACAGCATCTCCAGCCTTGGAGGAGGGAGTCTGATGAGGATTTTTGGGCATGAGAAGTTGCCAGTGGGGACTGATTGCTGATTCCATGGCCTGAGGAGTGAGCGAGAGCAGCCGGAGGCTCCCAAACGCCTCTGGCCGAGGGGGTCTGTCCCTTCCCAGGGCTCTGCTCCAGCCTCACAGCTAGCAGCCCTCTTTCCTGCCTGGATCTGGGCCCTGCTGAGACTTTGGCCTCTGATTCCTACTGCCCGCATGAGCCATAAATCACAGAGTCACAGGAGGATTTGGGTTGGAAGGAACCTTAGAGCCCATCCCATCCCACCCCGTGCCGTGGGCAGGGACCTTCCACTGCCCCAGGCTGCTCCAAGCCCATCCAGGCTGGCCTTGGGCACTGCCAGGGAAGGCTTGTGACACTCAGAGTGACCAAGGCCAGGTGCTTTGGTTGGCATGAGGTGCAGCAGGGCAGCACGGGCGGGGAGCAGAGGGCTTAAACCCGACACTGAGCCTAAGGTGCACGTCGAGGGCTGACCCAGGAGCTGGGCTGGGCACAGGGGGGACATCCCCGTTCCCTGGCAGGGCCCAGCTTGGCCGTGTGCGTGTGCCAGCAGGGAGCTGCTGTCCGTGTAGGGCACACTTACGTCTGATGAACTCCACCAGGGAGAGGCTCTCCGTGTGCTGGGACCTCGGCCTGAGCTGGCTCAGCATGTCCTCCCTCTTCTTGCTGGCTCTGTCCTCCCCTCTCACCACCTGGGGACACAGCAGAGGCTGTCACTGCTCAGCCGTGCCACAGCTTCCCCTGCCCTCGCCCTTTCTCTCCCAAACCGTGACGCAGAGCAGCCCAGGATGGCCATCCCTGTGGTGTCCAGCTGTGCTCCCTGCCCACACCGCCGCGTTTCCAGCGGGGCTGACAGCATCCAGACACACAGCCACGCTGCACAGGAGCTCTCCCACCTTTCCTCACAGATCACACTCCATCGCTCCAGGCTGTGCCGTTCCCCAGGCACAGCACCCCCTGTGCTCAGCTCACACACACTCAGCAGGGCCAAGCTCTGCAGGGAACGCTGCATACCCTTAGGGGGATGGTGTTTTACCCCTGTGTGGGGCCAGGCTCAGGCACCCACGGAGGGAGACACCAGCACAGCTCTGGGCTCTGGTCTGGACGGAGGGTGAGCAGTGTCTCTGTGCTCCCTCACAAGCTGCTGGGCAGGAAAGAGGCAGGAAAGAGGGAAATGTATCCAGGCAAGGAGGGGGTCTGGGATGGAGGCACAATGTTTGTCACCTCCTAAGGCAAGAGGCTGCCCAGGGCAGTGTGGAACCCCCAGCCCTGGAAGGCCCATGGCAGCCTGACTTGGGGTGTCCAGCAGAAATGCCAAAGGAGCATTTCTGGGATGTGCTGGGATCCCTGCAGGTCTGCAGGCTGCCAGGGAAGCACAGGAGCAGGGGCACTGGTCAGAGGTGTGCTGCTGAGCCCGGGGAGCAGCAGGCAGCCCTCAGGGGAACGAGGTTTGCAGGGGAAGCCATGGAGTGCTTCCAGCCAGAGCCAACAGCTCTGCCACCTCAGCTGAGCTGGGCAATGAGTTCACTCAGCAGCAATTGCAGACCTGTAATGGACAGGAGGAAATCTGGGCTAAAATCACCCCTCTGCTCCGAGAGTGCTCATTAGACAGCAGCGGGGTCACAGTGTCTGTGCTGGGGGTGCCACGTGCCCTTCTTAGGGGCAGAAGCAATGAAACTCCTTTCCTGTTTTGTGCTGCTGGAGCTCAGGCTTTCACACATCTCTCAAATGCAAAGATAAAATCCCTTTCACTTTTCAATTGCGTTACAGGGGCTCTTCTCTGCTCTGAAACTGCAGCATTTTCCAAAAATACATTCAAGCTGCTCCTGCCTGTGGCTTCCTCAGCCTCCAGCTGTTTGTACTTCTGAGAGTCAAGAGCCTGCATGTCCAGACAAAAGGCCAGCTCCCCCGGATGCCCCAGTCTGGGATGTCCCTGTGTGTGACCCTTGCAGGGGATGCTTCCTGCACATGGAGCAAAGCCCTCGCAGAGGGGGAAAGCTCCTCTCCCCGTGCTGCCTTGGCCCTGGCACGGCTTTTTGCTGCCTGAGAGGATCAGGAAATACATTCCCGTGGGATGAAGGGAAGCAGGGGCAGAAGGAAAAGCAGGAATCCTGCCTGCTTGCTGTGGATGATGCTGGATTGGTGCTGGAATGGTTTGGAGTGGTGCTGGAATGGGCTGGAGTGGTGCTGGGATGGTGCTGGGATGGTGCTGGAATGGTGCTGGGGTGGTGCTGGAATGGTGCTGGGATGGTGCTGGGTGCTGGATTGGTGCTGGAATGGTGCTGGGATGGTGCTGGGATGGTGCTGGGATGGTGCTGGAATGGTGCTGGGGTGGTGCTGGAGTGGTGCTGGGATGGTGCTGGGATGGTGCTGGAATGGTGCTGGGGTGGTGCTGGGATGGTGCTGGGATGGTGCTGGGATGGTGCTGGAATGGTGCTGGGGTGGTGCTGGGATGGTGCTGGGATGGTGCTGGGATGGTGCTGGAATGGTGCTGGGGTGGTGTTGGAGTGGTGCTGGGGTGGTGCTGGGGTGGTGTTGGAGTGGTGCTGGGGTGGTGTTGGAGTGGTGCTGGAATGGTGCTGGGTGCTGGATTGGTGCTGGAATGGTGCTGGGATGGTGCTGGAGTGGTGCTGGAATGGTGCTGGGATGGTGCTGGAATGGTGCTGGGATGGTGCTGGGATGGTGCTGGAATGGTGCTGGCTGCCCCACCAGAGATGCCCAAGCCCTGAGGAGCATGCTGTGCCCCTGCCCCGGGGGATTTTGGCATTGTCACAGCAGAAATCTGTCAAGCTGGAGCTGGGAGGTGCACTAACACGAGCTGGCTGCTCAGCCCTGCCCCAGCATCATGCCAAGGAGAAACAAACTCAGCTTGCAAAATGCCCCCACACTTGGATTTGCCTGGATGGCTCCTTAAAGGACTCAGCTTCTTGGTGCCACTCGCTGCATCTCACGTTTCTGCAATGAGATTTTGTCTGCATTTTTATCCGCCCCTGGATCCCTGGAAGTGCCCAGGTTGGACACTGGGGCCTGGGGCACCCTGGGACAGTGGCAGGTGTCCCTGCCCTGGCAGGGGTGGCTTTGAGGTCCCTGTAACCCCACCCACGCCGTGATTCCATGAGTCCACTGGCAGCACTTCCACCCTCAGCGGGCTGGAGGAGGCGGACAGGCTTTTGAGGAAGGAGAATGAAGCTCCCACACACTTTTCCCTGTGCAGACATGAACAAATCCAGGCATGGCTGAGCATGGCTCTGCAGGAAAGGAAAATCAAAGCAGCTTTTCCTGGCAGCTCCTGCTCTCCCCACCTGCTACTGCACCTGTGAGAAGGGCAGCCAGAGGTGCCAGCAGGCTGGCTTGATCCAAACACACCCTGGAGACAGGGATAAATGAGCTGCTCTGTGACAGAGAGGTTTTCTTTGTTTATTTTGAGGTTTCTGCAGAGTTTCCCTCTGGCTGTGAACAGAACCTGGCACTCCCAGCTCACAGAGAAGTAAGGTCAGAGAAGTTATTTTCATATTAGACAAACAAAGTGTAAAGCCTCACGGCTTGGGAAAGAATTATGCTCCTTTTGACAAGGTCAGGCTCCCTACAAACACTTCATTATGCCTCTTCCAGCAGGTGTGGGTCCCTCCAGGGACCCTATTTCCAGGAGTGTGAAAATAACCAGCTGAGGGGCACCTTGCTCCCACCAAACAGGAGGATTATTTTTGGCTGCTGTTTGTGCCTGTCTTTAAAGCTCCCTGGGGAAAATCCAGCTGTAGGGACCAGGATTCCTCCAAGGTAGCCTGTCCTGCCACTTGGCCCTCTGTGTTCCTCAGACCATGCCCTGTGCTCCCAGGCTGCCTTTGGTGGTGCTTTTGGAGCTTTAATCAGGCACCCAGAGCATCACAGAACCTTTTTCCAGAGAAACACCTCCATTTCCAGCACCTAACGTGGGAGAGCTGGACAGGGACTTTTTGCAAGGACAGGGAGGGATGGGACAAGGGGGAATGACTTTCAGATGAAGGAGGGCAGGGTTAGGTGGGATTTTGAGAAGGAATTGCTCCCTGTGAGGGTGCTGAGGCCCTGGCACAGGGTGCCCAGAGAAGCTGGATCCCTGGAAGTGTCTGCTTTTGTCTCTGAGAGCAGCTTTGCCCCTTTCAGTCCCTTTTTGTGTCACCCTCAGAGCTGCAGGACAGACAGAGCCTGGAATATTGGAGTTATCAGGACAATACTGCTGCCTGCCTTGGAATACAGCAACAGCAGCTGATGGCAAAGCATGAGCTAAACTATGGCCACACAGCAACTGGAGAGTGCTTAAAGTTCCTCCCAATCCAGGACACAACTCCAAGGAATGGCTCGGGCTCACGGAGGCAGGATTAAACTGGAATTACTGGGAAAAATGCTGTTCTTGACTGAAAACAGTTTGTCCAGCATAAGAGCCTCATCCTCTCATCCCCTTCCTGATTTCATGGCAACCTCGTGGCTTTGCCATGATCAGCCCTCAGTAGGATAATTCAGGATACTTTGGTGCTAGAAACCTACTGACGAGCAGCAAAGCAGAGAAATAAAAATGTTCTGGGTCTGGAGTAACTAATTTATGAAAGAAAGATCAAAAGAGGAGCCCCACACTATCATTGATGTTAGGACGAGCCATTCCAGGAACTTCAAAGGAAGAATTCATCAAAAAAAAGGTGAAGCTGCTATGTGGCTGTGGAATAAAAAATGCAGATGTGTCTTGGCTGGTGGGAGGAGGCAGATCAGTCTCCACAGACACAGAGGGCTGGGTGGCAGCCAGTGTTTGCTGCATGGTGCCACTGGGGAGGGTGGGCAGAAGTGGAATCCCAGCCGGAACACCTCAGCTGCCTCTGGGCAGAGCTGTGCTTTTCCCACGGGCTGTTCCCACGTGCCGTGGGCAGGACAGTACACACGTACAGGAAATCACCCATTTCCAACACATCTCTGAGCGCTCCTGCAGCTCACGTGTGTCACCCAGGACAGCACGTGGCAAACTTTCTGCAGGGGCTTTTATCCGAATTTTTTAGGCAGGGCCCCTTGCTGGTGCCGGTACCCCCACGGGACAGGCATGGCTGGCCCCAGTGCCTCCCACTCTGCAAGGAGGGCAGAATTTGGCTATTTACTGCATTTTCCTATTGTTGTTTTCAACTGTCAGTAGATTCCAGGAGCTTTCTGAGGGAGATGCAAAAATGGGGAGAAACCCAAGAAGTCAAGAAATCCACATGCTGCAGGGGGACACGTGGGTGCTCGGCCATGTGGGAGTGCTCCCCACGGATCTCAGCCAGCAGAGCAGGGTGAAATCTTCCTGCTCTTTTTAAAATCAATAGCCTGTTCCCCCTTCAACTCTCCCAAACTGCTCAGAGTGCAGCACTTGCCAGAAAGTGCAGCTGGTTTAGCTGGAAGTGCATTATCTTCTCCCAGGAGGCGTTCATGAAATTAATATTCCCATCAGCCCTAATGAAGAACTTCTCCTTAAGACGGAGCGTGCAGAGCGGAGCCTGCTAGCACAGAGCCTCCCTAAGGCTTCGGAGCAGCCCAGGCTGCAGGAGGAGCAACCAGGGCACATTTGGGGTCACCCCATCCTGCCGTGCACAGAGCACCCCAGCACCTCACAGCAGCCAGCAGTAAGTCACCGCATCCCCGAGCTGAACGGGTAAATCAGGTCGGGGAACCCCCAGACTCCGCCGAGTCTGCAGAAATTCAGGCAGTGTCGGGAGGAATGAAGAACTACTCTGCACGGGCGCACAGGCTTGTTCGGGCAGGAAGGTTTGCACGCTGCCTCGAGGCACAGCACAGGTGGAGGGCAGTGACAGCGCTTCCAGCACGGCCAAGACACGGGGAGGAGCACAGCTTCACCTCCCGAGCGTGTCCCAGCAGCTCCAGCAGCATGCCAGCCCTCAGAAACGCCTCCCGTGCCAGCGCAGCCCCGGGAACGCGCTCGGGGAGCTCCTGAGCCGTGCCAGGCCCCGCTGAGCAGCTCTGCCCTGCGCAGACACCCCCTGCCCTGCTGGACAAGAGCTGTCCTCGTCTGCCAGGAGCCCAGCGGTGGAATTCCCACTCCACCCCCAAAATTCAGGGCTGCTCCCCAGACAAAAGCCGCCAGGACAGACAGAGCTGGCTGCCCTTCGCCTCCCGTGGCAAACCTCCCGTGACCATGGCAAGCTGGGACTGCATCCTCCTGCCCTCCCCGGGGAACAGAACCGCCCGTGGTTCCGGCTCTTGGGGCTGTGTGTGTGTGTGTGTGTGTGTGTGTGTGTGTGTGTGTGTGTGCAGAACCTCTCCTACCTCTTTCGGCATTTCCCGCGGGAAGAAGAAGTAGGGCAGGGCACACAGGGCCACCAGGCTGGCGGCCACCAGGAACCCGAGCCACCAGGCCCCCACCCAGCGCGGGTCCTTGCTGGTGAGCTGCACCTCAGCTGCAACACGAGAGGAGAGGGGCTTCAGAGCAATGCTGGCACCCCAGCGCACCGAAGGGTGGCCCCAGCCAGCCCCAGCACCCATCACCCCAAGGTGGTGGCTCCCAACCCAGGGACCACCAGTTCTGGGGCCCCAGCAGCGCTTGCCCCGACCAGCCCACCACTAAATCCCATTTCATTGTCTCTTCCCCATTTCACTGCTGCCCCCGGGGCATCCAAGGGGCTCCTTGGATGGAGCCAGCTGGGTGCCCACTGTGCCCCGCTGGCAGGGCCAGGGCAGAGAAGCCCCAGGAGGCTGGCAGTGCCTCTGCTCCCGAAGCTCTGCCCCACCTGTGCTGACTTTGTCGATGTCCACGTAGAACCGGAGCATGGCAGAGCCCAGCATGAAGGCCACCCCCGGCCCGACGACCGTCAGGGAGAACAGGATTCCTGTGGGGCACGAGAGCAGGGAGGGCTCAGCCTGGGCAAGGCACCACGGGCACAGAGGTGCAGCTGCCTCCCTGACAGCTCGCTTCCCTGGCGCCTTTCTTATCTCCCAGAGCAACAGCCCCGTGCTCCCCGCATTCCTGTCCCACACGGAATTCCCTTTGGCACGGCTCAGACCCTTCCTGGCGCTTGTCTTCAGCCTCCTAGAAGGACTGCAGTACTCCCAGGAACAAGAGGTGCCCCTTGGCACCAGTAATCCAGGGAACACCAAGTTTTACGAGGTTAAAGATAAAAGTTATCAGTGAACTCTTCTCTGTGAATTACTGATAAAAGAAATCCACACATGTAAGATTCAACTCCTGCCTTACATGTGAGAGGTTTGGATCGTCTACCAGGGCAAAATTTGATGCTGTGCTTCCTTTTTTTTTTTTAACAGTAATGACCTGGTTTTGATCTACCTTTGCTGCTCCATTCAGCTGAAGGCTGTGACAGGTAACAGCTGGGAAAGGGCTGGAAGGACCTGCAAGGAGCACCTTGTCCATGCCACCACCCTGGGACACCCCTCTTGGGCCTGTGCCCGAGCTGTTCTCCAGAAGGATACCCTCCCATCTCCCTGATGGCTGAAACTGCTTTCTTGGGTTTGTATGGCTCTGCTGACAGCTAAACAGAGTCCCTTAAACCCACAGCTGCCACTTGTGAACGCAGAGATCAGGCTGTTCCTCTGGGCCTCCCTGAAGCCTCTTTGGAGAGGAGATGGTCACTAACTCCATCTTCAGGTTGTCACTCTCAGGCCAACAGCCCCAGCTCCTGCCCCAAACGCTGCTCCCCAGCTCTCCCGCTGTCTGCCCAAGCCTGAACCAGATAAACTCTTCCTGCAGAATCCTTGCTGGCCGTGGGGCAGAGCAGAAGGGCTGTAACGAACCCTGCTCTCATTAATGCCAATTAGCCCAGTCTGGCCTTGCTGCCACCTCCAGCCTGGCTTCTCTTCTCCGCCTGCCTTACCCAGGTAGAGGGGCGAGTTCCTCTCACTGGCGAAGTCGTCGATGTAGGAGATGCCGAAGGGCTGGATGGGCACGCCGCCGATGCCCAGCAGGGCCTGGGCCACGAACATCACCAGGAGAACCTCGTGGTTCTCCCTGGAGGCCAGGGGCGTGCAGCTGGCATCGCTCAGGTTGGCCCAGGCCCCCGGGGCCCCGGGCTGGCACAGGTCCGTGGTGTTGCTGAAGGTGCCTGCGGTGACAAGGGGACAGGTCTGAGGAGCCTGGTCTGCAGAAAGAACTTCTTCCTTTAGGCACTGGAAGGCTCTCCCTGGAGCCTTCTCCAGGAGAACACCCCCAGCTCTGGATTTGCTCCAGCAGCTCCATGTCCTTATCTAATCCTTAGACAACAGGTGACAGAAAACACAAAGAAGGTGCAAAGATCACTGCACTGCTGTTCACAGAGACAGGGTCACGAGCCTGGAAAGCCTCCAAGGCCTTCCCTCTCTCCAGGAAGTGCAGCTGAAGTCACTCCCAGGACCTTTGACAGGCTGCCCAATGCAGGTAAATGAGCAACCCTGCAGATTTTGTGAGCAGCTACCCAGGAAATGAGAACTCATTTTCCTCAGAAAAGCTGCCTGAGTGGAAGTGCTGATTCCAGCACCCTCGTCTTCCTTAGAACCCCGGGCAAGGGGGTGGTGGTGCTGAGAGCAGGATTCCCACGGTTATGCCCCACATCCCGTGGAACTCCAAGCGCTGGGACACGCGCCCACCTGCAGCAGCACTGCTGAAACACCAACTCAATGTTTCCAAGCTGGGCTTTGCAGCTGGCCCCTGCCTGCAGCCAGCAATGATTCACCTATTCAGCCTTCCTTTGGTGTCTGCAGTTGCCTGCACCAGCTGCGCTCCCTCTGGAGAGCCAAACAAAAGCTGTTTGCTGGAGGCTTCTAGAAGACTTGCTGGAGCTTCGTGTCAGGGATTGGGAAGGCAGCAAGTAACTTGTTCTCCTTTCTTTCCTTTCTCATCCCTTCATTTTCCTTTAGGGAGAAGATCCCAAACCTACCCTGTCCTGTTCCCTGCATGAGTGATTTAGTCCTGCATGTATCTCAGGGGAGGCTGATGTTCCAGTGGGGTCTAAAGCCTCAAAGACAGCCCAGCTACACCAGGGCAGGCAGGTGAGGCTGGATGTGCAGCAAACAAGGGGAATCAGAGGCACAGCCTGCATTTTGAGGTTTTCCTGCCCTTTGCCATGGTTCCCACATCCCCTGGCTCTGCTTTCCACCAGTAGCTGTTGCCTCTGAGGGCTGAAATTATTTCATTCTCAGAAAAATAAAATTTACTGAGGAGAAGCCAACAGCTTGTAGCTCTCAGTGCCTGGAGGGAAGGTCATTTCACAACAGCTTCCCACTGCCAGGGGGCAGGGATAGGTGGGATACTGGGAAGGAATTGTTCCCAGTTGACAGAACAAGAGGACACAGCCTCAAGCTGCGTCAGGGAAGGTACAGGTTGGATATTAGGAAAAACTTTTTCACTGGAAGAATAATAAAGCACTGGAATTGTCTTCCCAGGGAGGTGGTGGAATCACCATCTCTGGATGTGTTTAAAAAAAGACTGGACGTGGCACTTGGTGCTATAGTCTAGCTGAGGTGTCAGGGCACAGGTTGGACTTAGAGGTCTCTTCCAACCTCATTGTTCTGTGATTCCCTGTGAGGGTGGCGAGCACAGGCTGCCTGGGGGAGCTGTGGCTGCCCCTGGATCCCTGGACGTGTCCAAGGCCAGGCTGGAGCAGCCTGGGATGGTGGAAGGTGTCCCTGCCGCGGGACGAGGTGATCTCTAAGGCCCTTTTCCGCCCAAACCATTGCGGTGTCTCCTCCCTCCGTCCCGCGGGGCCCAAAGGACGCGTGTGGAGCTCACTGGCCACGGAGCGGTCGTACTCGTAGGGGCCCGTGATGAAGTGCGGCAGGGCCATGAGGAAGCCGGCCAGCGAGACCAGCAGGGCCCCGCCGCCGATGAGGCGCGGCCGGTGCACGCGGCTGCCCAGGTAGCTGACGAAGACGATCAGCAGCGTGTTCCCAACCTGCGGGGACAGACGGCAGAGTGTCCCCCGAGGGCAGGGCAGCGCGGGGACGGGGACACAGGGACGGGGCTGGCCCTGCTCACCTCGTTGAAGGACGCCAGCAGCCCTGAGGTCTGGCTGGAGAGGCCGTAGCGTCGCTCGATGGTGGAGATGGAGCTCTTCAGGTAGCCCGAGACCAGGAGCTGGGAGAGCTGCAGCAGCCCGTGGCAGAACACAAAGAACTGCCAACACAGAAATGGAACCCCAGCAGGGTCAGTGACAGCCTCAGGGTCAGTGGGAGCTGCAGGGTCAGTGAGAGCTGCAGGGTCAGTGAGAGCTGCAGGGTCAGTGGGAGTTGCAGGGTCAGTGAGAGCTGCAGGGTCAGTGAGAGCTGCAGGGTCACCCAGAGCTGCAGGGTCACCCAGAGCTGCAGGGTCAGTGGGAGCTGCAGGGTCAGTGAGAGCTGCAGGGTCACCCAGAGCTGCAGGGTCACCCAGAGCTGCAGGGTCAGTGGGAGCTGCAGGGTCACCCAGAGCTGCAGGGTCACCCAGAGGGGTCAGTAAGAGCTGCAGGGTCAGTGAGAGCTGCAGGGTCAGTGAGAGCTGCAGGGTCACCCAGAGCTGCAGGGTCACCCAGAGCTGCAGGGTCAGTGAGAGCTGCAGGGTCAGTGGCAGCTGCAGGGTCAGTGAGAGCTGCAGGGTCACCCAGAGCTGCAGGGTCAGTGGCAGCTGCAGGGTCAGTGGCAGCTGCAGGGTCATGCAGAGCTGCAGGGTCACCCAGAGCTGCAGGGTCACCCAGAGCTGCAGCACAACAAACTGCATCCCCCTCAGAAAGGCACCATTATCCAACTGAAACCTCTGACCAGAAGCCTTGGAGATATCAGCCCTGCTCTGGCACCAGTGAAATGTTCTGAGGTTAGGTCAGAGCCATGGAGTTGGCCTCTGCCAGAAGTAACAGCAGGGTCAGTGTCTGCGAGGAGGCTGTAAGTTCTTCAGCTGAGAAGAGGCTTTGGACAAACACATGCTGGGATGATTCCTGTTTGTGCTGTTTGTGCTGGCCCTGTCCCTCGGATGCAGCAGCAGAAGGGAGGTTGCACAACATTCCTGTTCCCATTCAGCCAGAGGCAGACAGCCATCCCCAGTGCTGGGAGCTCTTCTGGGACAGGAATGAGCCCTTCCAAACACACCAACAAACAACTCCTCTAGAGAAAGTCAGCAGGTCAGGGAAAAGAATTCAGGCTGCTTTCCTTTCCTTCTCACAAAGCCCTAAATGTAAAACACATCTCCTTTGGAAAATGTGATGGTTCTCTTCCCCTTCCAGAAGGAAACCTTGTCAAAGCCCACCATCTCCCAGAAAATAATCTGCCCTCATCTCCATCCTCCCTCCTCCACCTGAGCCATCTCCTTCCTGCTGCCTTGTGGCTCTCCCAGGCACCCCTCCAGCCCCCAGAGGAGCTCAGATACCCTGCCCAAACAGCCACACAGCCTCCAGCCCCCAGAGGAGCTCAGATACCCAGCCCAAACAGCCACACAGCCTCCAGCCCCCAGAGGAGCTCAGGTACCCAGCCCAAACAGCCACACAGCCTCAGGACACGGCCCCCCCATCTCCCTGCAGGACAGGCTGCATAGCCCTGGCTCCTTCCAGAGCTGCTGCCCTCAGCCTGGGATGGTGTCCAAACCCTCGGGGCACTGCTCCTGCTCCCTGTGTTTTGCAGCAGCTCCCACCAGGGAGAAACTGCTCAGCCTGGCCTGGATTGCTGCTACATCTCGTTCTGATCCAGACCTCAAGTGAGGTCACTGCCAAAGTGGCCTGCTCTGTCAGCCAAGGGAACATCCACAGCCCAAAAAGGGGGAAGGTCAAACCGCTGGCTCCCTGAGAACTGCGGGGCTGGGCTGTGGCCACCGCCTCCCAAAGGGATGGGCTGGCATGATGCACACCAGGACACCACCCAGCACCTTCCCCCCCTTCCTCATGTCACCACTGACGGCTGCAACGTGCCTGGACTGGGAAAATGTCACCCAGCCAAAGGAAAGCGTCCCCAGAGGCAGCTTTGCTAAAACTCCCTCCTTCCTCCAAGTCGCTGCCGGTGCCCGGGCTCTGCTTCCTGAACACATCACTTCAGATGGAAAGGCTGAAAGCAGATCTGTTTGTTCCAGGCATCCACAGCACACAGCCCCCTGAGTATCCAAATCCGGGAACTTCACGGGTTTACAGCAGCTCAGCAGCTGCCCAGCCCTGCCCCACATCCTCTGCAGCCCAAAATGCGTTGGGAATCTGGTATTTTAGGAGAGATGGCCCTGCAGAGGACCTGCAGGGGCTTGGGCAAGGACCCCAGTTTTGCCTCTTTGCTCTCAGCCATCAGTTTTTTGTCAGGAAAAGAAAGAGCAGGCTTTTCCTGGCCTTTGGCTCTGCTGGACTGGTGGGACTGATGTGCTGCCCCAGCAGGTGACCTGGATTGGCAGACACCAGGCCTTTCCCAGGCCTTTTTCCCTGGCAGCAGGACAGACCATGGACAGCAGGAGCAGCCCCAGGGCTGAGCTGTGCTTGTCAAGCCTTCCCTCTACGCCCGTGGAATTAAAGCAACCCGGAGGCTTTAATGCTGCTGCCACCCCACGTGTGCACACGTGACAGCAGCACGTCCCCGCCACGCTCCCTCCACGCGTCTGCGAGATTCTGGAGGCTATTTTCAGAGAGGCCTTTGTGCCTCAGCACGTGACAAAGGCACACTGCGCTGTGCTTATGGGAGGAAACAGCTGGAACCAGTTTGGCCGGGCCTGTAGCTGGGAGGGGGCTTAGAGCCAAGGGCAGGGACCCCTTCCACTGCCCAGGTGGCTGCAAGCCCCGTCCAGCCTGGCCTTGGGCACTGCCAGGGATCCAGGGGCCTCCCCACCCTCCCAGGGAACAACTCCTTCCCAATGTCCCATCTAAATCATAATGCTCCTTGAAGGCAAACAGGGCAGTTTTTAGTCATGTCCCTCAGCTGCATTTTGACATGTGGCCCGTGGTTTTTGTGGCTCGCCCTCTGGAGATATAAATACACACAAAAACTGCAGTGCTGTGATTTTTGGTCCTTCAGCCACTTCAAACACATCCAACCACATTGTGCAATGGTTCTGTGTCTCTGCAAGAGCCACGCAAACCCTGGGCTGGAAGTTTTGTTTTCTGAGCCAGTTATTTAGAAACCGGACAGGGTGGCCTAACTTCTTGAAAAAAAAACACCAAGAGATGAGGGGAAAACATCCTGTGCTGAGGATAACTGTGTTCTTGGTGACAGGAGCTTCCTCCAAACCTGCCTGTGGCAGGGGTTGCAACAAGAGGGTCTTTAAGGTCCCCCTCAGCCCAAACCAGTCAGGGATTTTAGGATCTACCTTCACAGATACAGCAAAATACAGCTCGACTCTGCTCACAGGCCTGAGCTGGCTTTGCCCCACCATGGTTTAATCTTTGAACCCCTGCAAAATATCTCCTCATGGAAAAATCAGCGGGGTCATGTTTCTAAAGATAACCTTGCTGGTGAGTAAAGAAAAAACAAAGAAACAAAACCCACCAGATAAAAACCAGCGGAATGGGCTGAAAGAGGATTGGGGAAGAGCCTCTGGCTCTGTGTCTCCAGCCTCTGTGCTCTGCTAGCCTCTGCCTCAGTGACTCACTTTCCTTCTGCCACACAAGGAGGGTGATTAAATGCACCAGCATGTGCAGAAAAACCCTCAAAACCCCAAATCTTCCCCGCAAAAGGGACAGAGAAATCTTGAGCCTTCAAGACCGACGGTCATCTTCTGCTCTCTGGCCTGGTGAGATTCCCTGATGAGCCAGGTGATTGGCTTCCAGCTAGCCTGAATGTAGTGCTGTACACTGGTGTTGGGGCTGCCACTGCTGATAACAAGGAGTTATCGAGGCAGAAGGGAACGAAGCAGATGGTGCAAGACAGAGGGAACCCCGTCAGGCGCAGCCTGTGGCTCTGCAGAGCTCCTCAAACCCTCACCTGGAGGGCTTGGGGCTGCACCACATCCAGGAGGACCCAAGACTTAGAAGAAAGGCTTCCCACTGACAAAGCCAGGGCTAGATGGGATCTTGGGAATTAGGAATTGTTCTCTGTGAGCGTGGGCAGGCCCTGGCACGGGGTGCCCAGAGCAGCTGTGGCTGCCCCTGGGTCCCTGGCAGTGTCCCAGGCCAGGCTGGACACTGGGGCTGGGAGCAGCCTGGGACAGTGGGAGGTGTCCCTGCCCATGCACTGGATGAGCTTTAAGGTCCCTCCAACCCATCCCATCCTGTGATTCTCTGGAGCTGAACCCTGCAGGAGCTGGGAGTTCAACCTGCACTGAAACACCGCTGGCTCTGGAACGGGGACAGCTCCACACCAAAGGCACTTCTGCCACGGGAAACACGGGGAGCCTTTTCCAAACACACCTGGTGCCCATAAATCCTCTCGGTGCCTCCTGCAGGCAGCTGAACTCTCTCCCAGGCCAGCGATGGAGGGGGTGCTGCAGAAAGCAGGGGGTGTTTACCTTGACACTGAGAAAGGGGCTCCTGCAGAGCGTGTTCCGCGCCGCGTCCGGCTGGCTGCTCCTTGGAGCCCTGCTTGTCATTCTGTCAGCCTGCCAGAGATAAATCATTCAGCACAATGCTCGTGGCTGAGCCTGAATTCCCCCCTCCTGTCAAGCTCTGCAAACACCCCCACAGCAGGCACACGGTCACCCCAGCAATCCCGAATTGTTCCTGGGCTTCCTTTGCTCTCCGAGCGCTCCAGTTCTGCAAAGCGCCAAAGCAGCCTGCACAGTGTTAAACCCCAGAGGCCTGGCAGGTGAAACGCTGCTCAGCAGAGCCGAGGACAATGTTGTGAAACATTCCTGGGGTCGGTGTGACCTCCTTATCAATGGCCTGGGTGATGGGGCACCCTCAGCCAGCTGGCAGCAAGCGCCGGGAGAGCAGCTGACAAAGCTGCTGGCTGTGCTGCCATCCAGAGGTGCCTCAGCTGCCTGGAGAAACGGGAATCCAAGGGTACCAGTGAGCTGCAGAAATGGGTTTCCAGAGGGGGCCCATGGGCTGCAGAAACGGGCTCTGAGAGGGAACTCAGTGGGCTGCAGAACCCCAGAAGTTCAAGGGGACACAGGGCTCAGCAGTGCTGGGCAGAGGCAGTGCCTGGCCCCAGCCCTGATGAGTGACTGCAGAACCCCAGAAGTTCAAGGGGACACAGTGCAAAGTTCTGCCTCTGGAGGGATGTGGGCTCCGGGCAGCAGCTCCCGCCTGCACACGGGAGGCTCAGCAAGCCCTTCCCAGCCCTCGCCGTGCTGGGCTCGGGTGGATCAAAGCCAAAGCCATCCCATTTGCACCCGCGGCGTTTCTGCACCTCCCCCGGCAGAACCCCTCCACTCTCGCTCTCGGGCCCCCAGCCATCACCTAGATGCGACCACGCAAAGAAATTCCAGCCCGTGGGAAGCCAGCATCCCCTCCCTGCCCGCAGCTCTCCTTCCCTGCTCTCTGGCCTCCCCAGGGACCGGAGATGTCTTTGTTGGGTTTTAGTAGCCAGGCTTCCTGCTCAGGAAGCTGCATTGTTTGGAGGCACGTTAAAGCCATTAGGCTTTAACTTGTTGTTCAGCACTTTCTAATAGATGTTTTCATCTCCGCAGCAAATGGGGTGAAAGGCTTCCCATTATTATTGTGTGTAATTCTATTTTCCCCCATGATGAGAAGCAAAGGAGCGAGGAGTCGCAGCCTCAGACAAATTAACAAACGCAGGGGTTGATGTAACTTCTAGCAGGGGGAGCCTGCCTCCACTGTGGTGTTTCTGAACCCCTGGGCACCGCGCACAGGAGAGGTGAATTCCAGAGGGGACCTGCCCGAGGAACGCAGCAGCCCCTGCAAGAAGCAATTGCTGCCCTCAGCCCGTTCCCAGAGATATTGCTGCAGCAAATCCAGGGTGGGATCAATAAAGCGCATTTGATCGGAAGTGCAAGCGGGCAGGAAAAGCTCGCCGGGCCCCTGGAGGGCTCAGCAGGGCTGGGGCAGAGGCACCTGCCTGGCTCCAGCCCTGATGGGTTATTGACAGCCCTGCTGCAGCCCCTCGGATGCTCGGGGGGGGCACAGGGGGCAGGAAAAGGGCGGAACACCAAAGGCAGGAGCACCAAAGGCAGGAAACCCAAAGGAGCCTGGATTTGCAGGGGTGGGAGTGCTCATGGAGCTGGAAGCCACCGCAGGCTCCATGTCCTGGTTCAGTGTGCTAATGTCTTTGTCCTTCATTGCACCTGCAAAGCACAAACCCGGGGGTGAGCAGCAGCACTCGGGCCGTCCTTTGCACGCTCTCCTTTACATGCGTGGAGGAGGGAGGGAGGGAGGGCGGCTGGCCCCGGGGCAGTGCCCTGCAGAGGGCTCAGACACCGCAGGGTCTGCCAGCAGATCGAACTGACAATAAACCCCAGCTCCAGATCCCGCCCAGGCTGCTCTCCCTCGGGAACGAAACTAAACAGAAAAGTACTTTGATCCAGCTCAGAGGTCAGGGAGCACATCAAATACAAAGGCAGATAAGAGTTAACTGATTAAAAAAAAAACTGATGAGATGGATGGATGGATGGATGGATGGATGGATGGATGATGGATGGATGATGGATGGATGGATGATGGATGGATGATGGATGGATGGATGATGGATGGATGGATGGATGATGGATAATGGATGATGGATGGATGGATGGATGATGGATGGATGATGGATGGATGATGGATGGATGGATGGATGGATGGATGGATGGATGATGGATGGATGGATGGAAAGATGGATGGATGGATGGATGGATGGATGGATGATGGATGGATGGATGGATGGAAAGATGGATGGATGATGGATGGATGGATGATGGATGGATGATGGATGGATGGATGGATGGATGGATGATGGATGGGTGGATGATGGATGGATGGATGGATGGATGATGGATGGATGGATGATGGATGATGGATGGATGGATGGATGGATGGATGATGGATGATGGATGGATGGATGGATGGATGGATGATGGATGATGGATGGATGGATGATGGATGGATGATGGATGGATGATGGATGATGGATGGATGGATGGATGGATGGTTGTTCAGAGTGGTGCAGATCCATCAGCTGCTGTTATTTATTCCTTCAGCTACAGGTGAGGATTTGTCCTCAAAGCCCACTTTTCTTCCCATTTCTGTCCTGGGTCACTGCATGCCCCAGAAAGGCCTGGCACATCAATCCCTGGGTGCAGCGGGCACGGGGAGCTGAGCTCAGCCTCACACCAACTGATGCCACTAAAATTCTGCCAGGAATCCCAGCCTCACCTGCCTGGCCCCTCCTCCCAGCTCCCAGGGGACAGTGACTGCAGGGAGCTGCAGGCTGGGGAATAACCCCCATCTGTGCAGAGAATCCCTTGGGTTGGGAGGGACCTTAAATCTCACCCAGTGCCACCCTGCCATGGCAGGGACACCTTCCACTGTCCCAGGCTGCTCCAAGCCTTGTCCAACCCGGCCTTGGGCACTGCCAGGGATCCAGGGGCAGCCACAGGGAGGAATTCCTTCCCCATATCCCACCTAACCCTGCTGACTGGCAGTGGGGAAACCTTTCCTGTCACTGCCTGTATCTGAGCTAATCCCACAAACCATTTGCAGCACTGATTAAGATGCTCCACTTGTCCCCAGGCTGCCTTTCCTTTGACACCAGGGCAGCAGAAATGCCCCAAGCCCCGTCTGGGACGTGCACCAGGGTGCTGGCTGTGCCAGCAGGGTCTGGGCTGGCTGCACATCGCCCTGTCCCATTCCCGAGGCCGTGCCTCCACCCAAAGCCTTCCCCACCAGCTGCTCCCCTCGGCTGAGCAAGGAGAGGCACACGCTGGGCTCAGCAGAGCGTGAGTAACTAACAGCCAGTGTAACACAAAAAATTAAATCCCAGCAGGGGACTCAAAATGCCAGCAAAATCCCAGAATCTGGCTTCCTTCTGCTGAATAATTGTGCCTCCGAGGCTGGAGGGGTGTCAGGGGGGGTATTTATGGGCGTGCCTGGGGTAAAGGGGAAGCTGGCTCGGAAAATGCGGGTGCAAGGATGCTTCATAACCCAGCAGAAGGGAAAGGCAGTGGATTCTCAGCATGGAAAAAGACAGGGAGTAAAAAGGGATGCAGAGATGTGCCCGAGAGCTATTTCTCTCTTGCACCATGTGGCAAAAGGAAAGTGAAAATGAGATCGGCCCAGCTCAGTGACTCTGTGTAATGAGAAATGGGCCACAAACGACACGTCCCAGAAATCTTACAAGAAGTTAGACTAAGAAAACATTACTGGAGGTTAAAAATTAGAGCAAAAAGTAAAAGTGGTGTTGAAACACACGACATGCAAGCACAGGCAGTGAGGGAGAGGCTCCAGCTCTGCCGTGGTACCCCTCTGCATTTGGGAGTGATGAAACCCTGCTCCCCAAGTGTGTGCTGAGGTCCATCCAGCCATCATCCATCCATCCATCCATCCATCCATCCATCCATCCATCCATCCATCCATCATCGATCCATCCATCCATCATCCATCCATCATCCATCCATCCATCCATCCATCCATCCATTATCCCTCCATCCATCATCCATCCATCCATCCATCCATCCATCCATCCATCCATCCATCATCGATCCATCCATCCATCATCCATCCATCATCCATCCATCCATCCATCCATCCATCCATTATCCCTCCATCCATCATCCATCCATCCATCCATCCATCCATCCATCCATCCATCATCCATCCATCCATCATCCATCCATCCATCCATCATCCATCCATTCATCCATCCATCCATCATCCATCCATCCATCCATCATCCATCATCCATCCATCCATCCATCATCCATCCATCCATCCATCCATCCATCCATCCATCCATCATCCATCCATCCATCATCCATCCATCATCCATCCATCCATCCATCCATCCATCCATCCATCCATCCATCATTCCGTCATCCATCCATCCATCATCCATCCATCATTCCATCCATCCATCATCCATCCATCCATCATCCATCCATCCATCATCCATCCATCATCCATCCATCCATCATCCATCCATCATCCATCCATCCATCCATCCATCCATCCATCCATCCATCCATCCATCATCCATCCATCCATCCCTCCATCCATCATCCATCCATCCATCCATCCATCCATCATCCATCATCCATCATCCATCCATCCCTCCATCCATCATCCATCCATCATCCATCCATCCATCCATCCCTCCATCTATCCATCCATCATCCCTCCATCATCCATCATCCATCCATCATCCATCCATCCATCATCCATCCATCCATCCATCCATCATCCATCCATCCATCCATCCATCCATCCATCCATCCATCCATCCATCATCCATCCATCCATCCCTCCATCCATCATCCATCCATCCATCCATCATCCATCATCCATCATCCATCCATCCATCCATCCATCATCCATCCATCATCCATCCATCCATCCATCCATCCATCCATCATCCATCCATCCATCCATCCATCCATCCATCATCCATCCATCCATCCATCCATCCATCATCCATCCATCCATCATCCATCCATCCATCATCCATCATCCATCATCCATCCATCATCCATCCATCCATCCATCATCCATCCATCCATCCATCCATCCATCCATCCATCCATCCCTCCATCTATCCATCCATCATCCCTCCATCATCCATCATCCATCCATCATCCATCCATCCATCATCCATCCATCATCCATCCATCCATCCATCCATCATCCATCCATCCATCCATCCATCCATCCATCCATCCATCCATCCATCCATCATCCATCCATCCATCCCTCCATCCATCATCCATCCATCCATCCATCATCCATCATCCATCATCCATCCATCCCTCCATCCATCATCCATCCATCATCCATCCATCCATCCATCCATCCATCCATCATCCATCCATCCATCCATCCATCCATCCATCCATCATCCATCCATCCATCCATCCATCCATCATCCATCCATCCATCATCCATCCATCCATCATCCATCATCCATCATCCATCCATCATCCATCCATCCATCCATCATCCATCCATCCATCCATCCATCCATCCATCCATCCATCATCCATCCATCCATCATCCATCCATCATCCATCCATCCATCATCCATCCATCATCCATCCATCCATCCCTCCATCTATCCATCCATCATCCCTCCATCATCCATCATCCATCCATCATCCATCCATCCATCATCCATCCATCATCCATCCATCCATCCATCCATCATCCATCCATCCATCCATCCATCCATCCATCCATCCATCCATCATCCATCATCCATCCCTCCATCCATCATCCATCCATCATCCATCCATCCATCCATCATCCATCATCCATCATCCATCCATCATCCATCATCCATCATCCATCCATCCCTCCATCCATCATCCATCCATCATCCATCCATCCATCCATCCATCCATCCATCCATCCATCCATCCATCATCCATCCATCCATCCATCCATCCATCCATCATCCATCCATCCATCCATCATCCATCCATCCATCATCCATCATCCATCATCCATCCATCATCCATCCATCCATCCATCATCCATCCATCCATCCATCCATCCATCCATCCATCCCTCATCCATCTCCCCCGGGGTGACCTTTCCTCCCGAGGGGAAGCTCCCTGGAGCAGCTGTGGCTTTGGGAGGGGCGGGAGGGAACTCCAGAGCCTCTGGCTGAGGGAGATGGCTCTGGAGTTACATAAGCAGCCAGGCTGGAATTGCATAATTCCATGAATCACTCGCTTGGCTTTGCTTCCAGAGGCTGCCCAGGGCTGCGGAGCTGTTGGGGTCTGCAGCCCCCCCAGACCCCCTCCTCACCCTCTGCTCGTGCTGCCTGCCAGGCTCTCGTGGGGTGCATCCCCCCCGTGCACCAGCAGCACCCCTGAAACTGCTCCTGCCCTCGTTCCTCCCCGTCCCTGTGGGTCTGTGCCGTGCCTCAGGGCTTTGTGAGATTTGCCAAACCAGGATCTCCCAGCTTTGCTCCTTCCCCCCACGGTTTTGTGCAGCATTTTGAGAACAAAAGTCACCCCTGTCTCCTGGATGGAGGCAGGTGCTGAACCTCCACCCCCCTGCCCTGGGCTGACAGATGTGGCTGTGCTCGTGTCCCCGGTGGCATTTTCTATTTTAGCACCACCTCCTCTGTGTTTGGCAGGGAAACTCTTCCTGCCCCGAGCAGCTCCAGCCCCTGGATGGGAGTTAAAGTGATGAAGGGAGGATGAGGAGCCCGATTCCAGCAGGAATCTGCCTTTCCACAGGCTGCAGGCAGTGCTCGGCTCTATGGACAAGCACCTGCCAAGATAAGCCCGAAGGGCAGTGATCCCAAACCACAACTTCCCCCATTTGGGTTTCCTATGCCATAAATACCTTCCTGATGTTTTTCCCCCTCTGTACTACACTGCTGCTTGGACGGGAGTGAAAACTGAGAAAAACACAGATTTTTTGCTGAGTTCCCCTGGAAGCTGTGAGAGTTTGCAGTGCAAGGAGCAGCTGGAGGAAATGGGCAGAGCCAGAGTGGCTCCAGGGACACAGACACCTCTGGTGAGAAAAATGAACTTTTTGAAGGGGAAGCTGTTGCAAAACAAGGAGCAAGAGCCCAGTGCCTCGAACACACATCGTGAGTGGAAACCCCAGCAGTTCCCTGGAGCTGAGCCCTCCTGGAGCAAACCAGAGCTTGTTTGCTATTTATTATCTATAACTTCTGACAAAAGGAGTCCCAACACACCCAGATCCTCCATCTGCACTCATGGTCTGCCCAGGATCACAGACCTGCTCCTCACACTGAGTGTTCCACGAGGAGCAGCTACACCCCAATCCTGAACATTTATTTCCAAGGGACATTCAAGGGCAGCTCTTCACCCCCTCCACACTAACCCAGGGATTAACAACCAGAGCATCCCCAAATTTTGGAGGTGGCCAGTAAAACTTGTCTCACCAGGAGCTGGGAATGACGCTGGCCACCTGCAAGCAACGGGGATGGATGGAGGAGCAGGAGCAGGGAAATGCTGCTGCCAGGAAAGGGAACTGAGTAGAGCTTAGGAGAAGTGAGAGAATTCCTTAGCCAGCAAGAGAGGAGCTGGCTGTGAACAGCAGAGGAAACACTGCGGGTGGGACAGACCTGGTGACATTTCTGGGTGCTGAGGGACAAGGAGCAAGTGCTGGAGTGAAGCCCCAGCCCAGAGCAGCTGGTGGGGGCTGGAGCTGGCACGGGAAAAGGAGGAAACGCTGGTATTTTGGGCAGCAGGGGGAACTACTCCATGTCCTTCTCCCATTATTTAACATTGGTGGACTGCACTGTCATCTGTACGCTCAGAGGGACCAAGACAGCCCAGTGAAAATGGAGATTCTCGTCTGGAAATGCCCAGACCTGCAGCTGGAACCACAGCTGGCCCCAGCCAAGCTGCCAGACAGCAACAAGCCCTTTCCTGCATCCCTGGGCGTGATCTTGTCCTGGGCTTTCTCCAGCCTTGCACTCTCTCTCTGTTTTCCCTGGACGACGCCTCAGAGCCTGGTGTTCAGCTCGTGTCTCAAGCCAGGAATTCCCCTCACCGCTGCTGTGCCTCCCACGCTGCCTCCATTTCCTTGGAAAATCACCTTTCCAAAGCCTGGGGTGCCAACGGCAGGTGCTGAGGGGGGAAATGAAGCTCCCAAGCCACCCCTCAAACCCGCACTCAGCCACATCATGGCTCAGTATTTAATCCACCTCCAGCCAGGGCACACGCGGCAGGTCCGGGGTAGAGCACGGCGCAGAGCAGCACCCCCAGGGAAGCACTGGGAAGCACTGGGAGCCAGGAACCACGGAGGAAGGGGCGTTTTCTGGGACAGGCAGTGCCATTCCCTCCTGACACAGGAGCTGCCCACCCAGGGGTACCCATCTCCAGAGGTGGGATCAGAGCAGCAGCCCCCGCACAGGACGGGACACGGGCCCACCCCACCCCTGCAGAGCCGTCCCCTTGTCCCTATGGCCAGCAGGGACACCGCAGCGGCGACCTGACAGAGGCAGCAGGTGTGGCCAACCTCACCCCAGGCCTGGAAGCCGTGCTCCAGGGAGGGCAGGCTGTTCCCACGGCTGGCTCCCGGGGGATATGCCCACCCCAAAGGCTTGAGAGACACGGCAGCTCCCCCGTTTGCAGGAGCCGGCAGAAACCCCGCTCGCAGACCCCAGCAGCCAAGGAACAGCCCGGCAGGAGCAGCCCAGCACTGACCCCAGACCCTTCCACGACTCCAGGGCTGCGGGATCAGCTCTCCTCCCGAGCAGCGCCCCGCTGGAGGGGTTTGGCTCGGCCAGGCTCCCTGTGGCAGCCGGGCACAGGTCAGCTCCAGGGCTGCCTGGCGTCTCCCCAAGATCCGGGCTGCAAAGAGCCACTGCCGTTACAGGAGAAGTGAAACCACGAGAGAAAGCCACCGGGGCAGCGTTGGGAAAACTGGGAAAATTCCCCGCAACGGGAGAAACAAGCGGGGCTGCCTCACTGGGGATAAAAAAGACCCTCAAACGATTAGGCACGGGCAGAGAGGAAGCGACAAAGCACACGTGCAGAAGGCTGGCACGGAGCAGGCGTGCTGCCACTCCTCTTTCTCCCCGTGAAGCCGCTCGCAGCCCCAGCGGATCCAGCAGCCTCGCCAGAGCAGCCGGCGGCAGAAAGTTCACCTTTCTCCCAGCACCGCAGTCATCCTCACTCCGCACGCCGGGCTGCGGGCAGGTGCTGCCATACTCACCGTTGGGTCCGGGGCTCTCCTGGTGCTCTCCCGAAGCCAGCGAAACTTTCCCTCTGCCACCAGAGCCGGGGCCATTCGCTCCTTTTCCTGCCCGCCCGGAGGTGGGGATGGGTGTGCGGAGCGCGGAGGTGGGGCTTCGCCTGCACTTTTAAAAGCCGGAGCACAACTTTTGCAATCCCTTTCAATAGGGTTTATTTCGTGTCTGTGTTTTCTTTTTCCTGAAGCTGCAATCCCAGAAGGACGGAGTGTGCGGTTTGCTGAGCCCGGGCTTTGTGAGCGGCTTACCCAGTCCCAGTCCAAACTGGGCTTGGCTTTCCCTCCATCCCCCGGCTCCAGTCCCCTCTCCCCTGCCTGCAAGTTTCCTTGTGTTCATTTTCTTGTTCGATTTCTTGATCTGCAGGGTTTTTTTTTTTTTCTGTAAATTTTGAAGCCGTGGTGTAATCCTGGGATTTGGGAAAGGGAAACTTTGTTTATCTAACCCTGGACTATTTATTTTCAAGGTCTCCCCAGTTCTCTGAACACTGAGGCTTTTCCAGACGGGAACTGGAGAAGTTAACAAACAGGCAGCCCCATCTAAGCCTGCCCTCTGGCAGTGGGAGCCATTCCCTGTGTCCTGTCCCTCCATCCCTTGTCCCCAGTCCCTCTCCAGCTCTCCTGGAGCCCCTTCAGGCCCTGCAGGGGCTCTGAGCTCTCCCCTGGAGCCTTCTCCTCTCCAGGTGAGCACCCTCAGCTCTGCCAGCAGACAGGTGCACAAACACAGGCGAGCTTTGCCAGGGCAAATTCACACTTGGATTTCACAGAGTTGCAGCTTGGAGAGCAGGACAGCTGCAGGGTCCTGACAGGGGGAATGTCAGGCATGGAGGGAGAGCCCTTCGGTGAGTTCCCTGCTCTCTCTTCATCCCAGAAGGCACAAGAAGCTCCTGGATATCCAGCTCCAAGTGGGATATTTCCCCTCCCAGGGTGGTGGTGCAGCAGGGGCAGAGAAAGGCACAGCGACCTTTCCCTCCTGGCATTTCTGGTGTGGCTCTGAGGGACGGCACAGCCCACAGGACACGCTGGGCAGAGGGACTTGATGTTTCCCAAGGGAGGATGATCTGCTTCCTCTGCCAGCTCATTACACAGTAATTAAACAGCCCCTTTATTAGCCCTGGCAGCACAGAAGCGTTTGGCTGAGCAGGAGACAGCCACAGCAGCGTGTCCCAAAGCACTCTGCACCAAGTGACCCCGAGCTGTGCTCCCGAGCACGGCTGCCACTGCAGGAGAGAAACTTCACCAGCTCCACCGGCTCTGCAGGGTGCCAGGAAGGCATTATTGGATGGAAACAAATATTCTTAATATCTTACAGCTGCAGAGCTCCTTCCTTCCCGGGGGGCCGTGCACAGAGCATCCCCCAGGAGCCCCAGAACGGGCTCGGTTTGGGGCTGGGAGGGCAGAGCTCCTCTGTAACCCAGGGGAAGAGGAGAGTGCAGGGGAGCCCCGACACGGCAGGGAAAGGGGGATACCCAGGACTGGAGAGGCAGGAGGCTCACGCTGCGACATTCCATGGAAGAAGAGCACCATCTAATGACTCTTCCTCAGCTCTCGTCCCGAGCTGCTCGCAGTTCCGCTGCTGCTCCATCCCACGGCCAGGCGGTGCCCAGAGCTCCTCGTCCCGCTGCTCCACGGCCCAGCCCCGGGACATCCCCGTGGGATGCTCCCAAAGGATGCTCATGCAGCCAGGGCCAGGCTGGACAGGGCTGGGAGCCGCCTGGGACGGTGGAAGTGTCCCTGCCCGGACAGGGAGGCGAAGTGTAAAACCCCTCAGCCCAGGCCAACCCTGAAAAGCCCCGGGGTGTGCAGAGCAGGGCGGTGTTTGTCCTGGTGCCCCCGGAGCTGTGTCCTGCCTGCTGCTGCCGCTTTCTGGCCAAGAGATTTCCCGCTGCTCCCGCAGCTTTTAGCTCATGCCGGGCTTTGGCCTCCAAATACTGGGGTGGGCAGACCCCGAGTGCCTCCCCGGAAGGGTAATTCCTACTAAAAGCGAGCACTAAAGCCTCAGTGGGCACACAAAGTGCTGGGTCAGGGGAGGGGGGCTGAGTCCTCTGGAGCCTGTGCAGGAAGGAGTATTCCTTGGAACACTCGGGAGCAGGTCACAGGAAATGACAGCAGCACCAGCTTGGGCAAAGAGGTTGCAAAATCTCCCATCTGAGATGAGAGATGTGCACAGATGGACAAAGCCAGGCTTCCAGCCGGGAAAATTAGGAATCCCATAACTGCCCGTGCTCTGCTGCTTATTGCAGCTCTGCTCTTGGCTCGAGACTTCAGCTGGGATTGGAAAGGAGCAGCTCAGTGTCCTGCGTGGGAAATGGGATGTGTGGCCACTTCTGTGTGTGGGGCTAGGAAAAACCAGCTGCATCAGGGCTGGGACTTCACATCTGGGCTCTGCTGATGCCTCACAGAGGGCCAGCCAAAAGCTGGGATGCAAATGTTTGGAATTCTGCAGAAATTGTTTACAGAGCTGGGATTTAAACTGGGGCCTCGTGGTAATCAGCTGCCTTGCCTCTATGAATTTTGGGGCTGCCTTCTGAATCCCCGCTTGGATCCTGCCTTTTAACGTCTGTATTTGTAATGCCTGTAGAGGACAACGGGAAAGGGTCACCTGCTTTTGGGATTTCAGTCAGAACCGAAGTGAATAATTTGTCCTCTCTGAGCAAATGTTCCTGTTTAATAAAAAATCCCAAACCACCACCAAAGGAAATAAGACCAGGATGCGTCAGATTCTGGGAAACAGGAATTGGGAAATCACAGGATTTCTGCAGCAAGAAGAGACTTTTCTATTATTTTCTTAACAGCAAAAAAAAAAAAAAAAAAAGGGGGGGGGGGGAGGGAAAGAGGTTTCTGGGGTTTGGTGGTTTTTTGGTGTTGGTTTTTTGTTTTTTTTTTTTTTTTTTTTTTTTTTTTTTTGTTTTTTTGTTTTTTTTTTTTTTTTTTTTTTTTTGTTTTTTTTTTTTTTTTTTTTTGAGATTTATGACGGTTGAAATTTTTTTTAATGCAAAAGTGGCTGCCTCATTCCGGGAAGTGTTCCAGGCCGGGTTGGAGCAGCCTGGGCCAGGGGAAGGTGTCCCTGCCCGTTCCTTTCCAGCTTGGAACCCCAGATGGCAGCACGACCCTGGGAATTGCTGCCTCGCTGCTCCTGCGGGAGAGCAACGCCATCCGAAGGTCTTGCCTTAAAAACCAAGGAGAAACCGAGCGGGAAAGTGAATTTAAATTGTTTGTAGACAAACAGGGCAAAACAAAAGGCCCTGCATTTGGATGCCTAAAGGCATTTAAGCACTTTTTAGTATTAAATGTGCTATTAGTTCAAGGAGCTTCTGTTGCTTCTGTTTAAAGGAAAAGATGTTTTAAAATTCTGAAGAAAAGATTTTTTGTTACCCCTTTTGCACAGCATCACTTCCAGCTCTGAGCTGCTGCCATGAAACGCTGCCTACAAAGAGTTAGTGGACATAAAATAGTAATAATATAACTATAAATATAAACATAACCCTAAATAGAAATATACAATAAATAATATAATAATTTTTATAACTTAGGTGTCGAATTGTCTCAATGTTTTGCTGAGAAGCTGCAGTGGGATCTGTTACACTAATGCTGTGCCAGATTAAGTGAGTGTATTTAAAGAAGAATGAAGAAGTTCCAAGCTCATATTTATCTGCTTACACGGATAAAATACTTGTCAACTCAGCAACACACAGGTGCTTTATCTGTCATCCATCAGTTTAAACCCCCCCAAACTTGTCAGCTCACATCTATGTGGCAATTTTTCCCCCGTAATGTTACAGAAAATGCAGTTAACTTTCTACAAAACTCTTCAAATACCCTCAGTAATAAAAGTGCTTTGAGGGTTATTAATGTGATTAGAAAATTACAAGCTAGACTGGAAAACAGCTTTTTGTTGGAACAATATGCGGGAAAGTCTTTGTTCTCGAGATATTAAAATGCAAATGTTAAAAGCAAGAGGATACTGGTGTCATAAAAAGAAAATCATTATCTCAGAGGTGATTATTGCTTTGCCGTTGTGAGAAATTTCCAAGTACTTCATATGCTTCTCCTTAGTAAGGGAAAATGACCTGTGTATAATTCCAATCACAAAAAGAGCTTTGAAAAACCCTTTATTTAAGCCATCAGAAAATTAATTCTGCCCCATCTTAAAACCAAACAGTTCTCCTTCAACCCGGGGAGTGCATTTTACACCAGGCTGTAAAACTCTGAGGATACAGCCTGAAAGCTGGGCGGGACCAAGGCATGAAACAAGGCAGCACATTCATCCTGCTTTCCTCCTGCTCTGAAGATCAGGTTTGTGAGCCCAGAAATGCTCTTTGCTCACTGGATTACCCTGTAGAACTCTTCAAGGGGAAAAATAAACCCGGGGTGGGGAGAAGGCTCAGTGCTGCCACTGCTGGAAATTCCCAATTCCCAGGGATTTGTACCTGGAGGTGCCCCAGGAAGGCCTGGATGTGGCACTCAGTGCTCTGGGCTGGGGCACAGCTTGGCCTCAGGGGTCTTTTCCAGCCTCAGGGGTTCTGGGATTCCAGGATTCCTTTCCCATGGCTGGGGTTTTGCTTGCAGGGTCACAAATTTGGGTGCCTCTCAATCAAAACCCTGTTGTGCCAGGGAGCAGAGCATGGGTGGGAGTTTGAGTTTGTCCTCCCAAGGGGCTTCGGATTGAGGTATTTGAGTGTTGCAGCTTCCAGGGAAAACACCTCGGGGGAGAAATGTGACCTCCCGGAGGAGCCGAAGTGCTGATTCACAGCCACCTTCTGCAGGTGGCCTGGTGAGAGCTGGAGATGCTGAGATCCTCAAAAAAACAACTCCCTTCCCTTCCCTTCCCTTCCCTTCCCTTCCCTTCCCTTCCCTTCCCTTCCCTTCCCTTCCCAGGGCACATCCCAGGCCTCGCTCAGTGCCCTCTGCACAGCCCTGCTGCTTGTGCCATGCCTCTTTTGCCTTTCTCCTCCTCCCAGTCTGCGAGTCCTCATCCCAGAGAATCCTCATCCCATGTGTGCTGCAGGACCAGCATCCTGCAGTCAGGCCTGGCAATGAATTAGTAGGATCCAGGACTCTCCTGTTCACTAGAACATCGTTTATGTGTTTTATATATATATATATGTATATGAGAAAGGTACTGTGCAAGCCTCAAGAGAAGTCCTGCCCTTTTCCTGATATCCTGCTGCTGGTTTTCATCCCTTAAAAAATTTATTTTGTGCTATTCAGGCAATATGAAAAACGTGTAATACTGGTCATTTCGCCCCACAGTTTTTAAAATTACTTCACACAGGTTTTAAAACGATGACTTAATCATTTCAGGGATGTTTCTTAAAAGTTTCCTAATCTTCCTCAAGGGAGGGAGGAAGATCTCATCTTAATCCTTGTGCTCTGTGAATAACATTTGTGTTGCAAAGGCACTGCACAAAAATCAGAGTGTCAGAAGCCACACTGGAAACGTTCTTTTTATCCACTGAGCAATTTTTTCCTGTGTTTATTTGCTGGTCTGTATAGCAAATGTCTTTTTCCCTCTGACCTTTCCCTGCTCCTCTAAATAAACCCCCGGATAACTTTTGCTGCCCTGTCCAGCTGTACATGCTCTGTAAGGAAACAATCCAGATTAAGAAAAGTTTAATTCTGGCTCACTGGCAGCAAACTAAGTTGAAAAGAGTTCAAAACTCCTACTGAACTTCGGGAAATTACTTTTGCATAGCCCCTGCCTCTATTTGAATAATTCAGGAACAGATAAACCAGGACAACCAGCAGTAACAATGAGGTAAATAAAGGTTTGCCAGGACTTTCCAGGAAAGTGGAGGGAATTTAAAATGAATGGTGGAATGTTTTAAAAGAAACACACACGGGGGCTCTGATGGATTTTAACTCTTCACTGAAGAGTTGCTCTCTGCCAGAGGATGTTTATGGGCTTTCCCTTTTCTCCCCAGACCTCTCCTCAGGTCTGGAATGCCTCTGGGGGCAGGAGAAGGCAAAGGGGAGCTCCAGCTGTGTGCCAGAGGCAGCTCAGGGCCTCTAATCTTCCAGTCTGTACACACGAGATTAAAGAGCCGCCCCGAGTTTTGATTAAGAACGCAAAGTTAAGAGATTAAATACCAGGAAGCCAAATTAAAGAGCTTTAAGTCAATCTCTGAACTCATCAAAGTTCCCAATTTTTAAGCTGTCATTACAACACAGGATTAGTGCAAAGCTTCCCTACCCTGATTTGATGTCCTTCCCTCAGCACTGTGATTTATTCCCCGCTGCAGCTCTGTGCTCCCATAAACCCAGCTATTGTCTTGTCTGCAGAGCTCATCCCACCTGGATCCCCCGGGGGCTTTCCTGGCATTCCAGCCTGCCCCAGTTAGCCTGGGGCCCAGGTGAGCCCTAAAACCCCAATCCCAGGATGCAACAATCCTCCTTTGTGCTGCCCTGCTTGGTGCACTGTGCCCGAGCCTAGCAGCGCTTAGAACATGCTCTAGGGCACACACATGGTGGGCCAAAGGAATGAATGCATCCCAAAAAATAAACACATCCCAAGGAATGAACACATCCAAGGAATGAATGCATCCCAAAAAATAAACACATCCCAAGGAATGAACGCATCCCAAAAAATAAACACATCCCAAGGAATGAACACATCCAAGGAATGAACGCATCCCAAGGAATGAACACATCCAAAAAATAAACACATCCCAAGGAATGAATACATCCAAGGAATGAATGCATCCCAAAAAATAAACACATCCCAAGGAATGAATGCATCCAAGGAATGAATACATCCCAAGGAATGAATACATCCCAAAAAATAAACACATCCCAAGGAGTGAATGCATCCCAAAAAATAAACACATCCCAAGGAATGAATGCATCCCAAAAAATAAACACATACCAAGGAATGAACACATCCCAAAAAATAAATACATCCCAAGGAATGAATGCATCCAAGGAATGAATGCATCCACAGAATGAATGCATCCCAAAAAATAAACACATCCCACAAAATAAACACATCCCAAGGAATGAATACATCCAGGGAGTGAATGCATCCAAGAAATGAATGCATCCCAAAAAATAAACACATCCCAAGGAGTGAATGCATCCCAAGGAAAGAATGCATCCAAGGAATGAATGCATCCCAAGGAATAAACACATCCCAAGGAATAAACACATCCCAAGGAATGAATGTATCCCAAGGAATAAACACATCCCAAGGAATAAACACATCCCAGAAAATAAACACATCCCAGGGAATAAACACATCCCAAGGAATGAATGCATCCCAAAAGATAAACACATCCTAAGGAATGAATGCATCCCAAGGAATAAACACATGCCAAGGAATAAACACATCCCAAGGAATAAACACATCCCAAGGAGTGAATAAATAAATACATCCCCCTTCCTTCCCACCTCTGGGCCGACTGATCCCAAAGACCTGGGGAAAAAGGAGACACCGGAGTGGGATGAATCCACTGCAGTTATTCACCTCCAGGTACCGAAAATGAGCCCTGCAGGTCCAGAACTGACGTTCACACCTTTCTGGAGCCAGCTCTATCCAGGGCTCTATCCAGGGATGAGACGCTGCAAAGAGCTGCTCTGAAAACACATCCTGCAAGCTGCCACAATTGTTATTTAAAGCTCCTGCTCTAATGCATTACAGCACATGTTCCCCTGCTTTTCAGGATAATAAATCGTGTCCTTCCCACTTTTTTATTTATGGAATTGGGATGTCTCAGCTGCATTAAGATTGTGCTTTCCAGGGCTTTTCCCACAAAAGATAACTTAATAACGTGGCTAAATGCTGTGCTAATTGAAGATTTCACTTGAAGTTACTCTCCCTTGTAAGACACTGTGCCAAGTGAGCCATTTCCAAATTTGCATCTCAAGCCTTAGAACTTTTTGTAAGAGTGAAGCACACAATTCCAAGCTTTTTGAACCCGCTTTTTAACTGTCCCACATCCCTGTGCAGAATGTCTTATCCAGAACATCAAATTTAAATGTTAAATTATGGGGAGTTCTTTTTATTTTCAAAGGAAAATTAAAATTTTTGTTCTTTATTGAATGTTATTATCATCCTTTCCAAGTGCAGTTACTCTTAGAGGTCATTTAGTGTAGTTATTATTAACACTTATTTAGTGTGGTCATTATGAATAGTGCTTAGTGTAGCTATTACCAGTGTATTTTTACTCTTGAAAGCCATATTGGAGTGAAGATTTTCATCCTCTGGAGTTACTGGAATGCTTTCCCAGCAGCTCCAGCCCTGAGCTGGTTCTCCCCAGGGCAGTAGGGTCCTGACTCCCATTAATCCTTTCCCCAAACCCACCCCATACCTGCATTTTGAGCACAGCTCCCACCAGGCTGTTCTCGCTCTCTACTTCATTATTACAGGTCCATTACCAGAGCCAGAGACCAAAAAATACCAGCATGAATTGAGAGCCCTGCTTACTGAACATTGCTTTTCCTGGGCAAACTGCGGCCCAGCTTTGCTTGCAGGAGCAAAGCGTAAAGAATATTTTCTTTTTTGGAAGAAAAAAGGAAAACAGGTGGATTTCCCAGAGCAGCTGGGGCTGCCCCTGGATCCCTGAAGTGCCCAGGGCCAGGTTGGACAGGGCTGGAGCAGCCTGGCACAGTGGAGGTGTCCCTGCCAGGGCAGGGGTGGCACTGGGTGATCCCTTCCAGGATCCCTTCCAAGCTGAACCATTCCACGATTCTCTGATGATGACAAATTCATTTTATCTCCTGTTCAAACTACAGATACAGCAACTCTGTGTGGTGCCACCAACAAAAGGGGACTGATGCAGCAAGTGTCCCTGTGCCCAGTCCTGCTGCTATTTGTGCTTTCCTGCCTGGAGCATAAATTCCATAGGTTGTGGTTTTGAGTCACTGGTTGCATTTGTGGCTGCATTAAAAGGCTGCTCACGTTTTCCCAGTTAAACTAAATTACTATTATTTCCTTCTCCTGCTCCCTCCCCCATCCAACTGTTGTTGTTTAATTAAGGATAGCGTGCTGCTCTTCAGTGGGTGTTTGTTTATAGCCTGATAAATGTCAGGAATATACTCTGGTGGGAAGTCTTTTAGCTGGGAATATTCATGTCCTTTTACCCACTACTGCATCTGTAAAAAAGAAAAATTGTCTTAAAATCTCCTTTTCTGATGAGATTTCAACATATTTTAATTATTAATTTAGAGGGAAAGTGCAGTTCAAATTGTGCTTTTTACAGTAGCCTTCTTCTTGGGTTTTTTTTTTGGGTTTTTTTTTGTGGTTTTTTTTTTTTTTTTTTTTTTTTTGTTGGTTTGTTTTTGGTTTTGGTTTTGGTTTTTTTTTTTTTTTTTTTTTTTTTTTTTGTGTTTTTTTTCCTTTGTTTGTTATGGTCACTTGCTGGCAATCTGCATGTTTTGAACCTGGAGAGGAAAAGTGCACTTGTGATTTACAACAGCAGAGAATCTGTACAAGTTGTTGCCTGTGGACACGTTTATTTTTGTTGGTTGTGAAGAGCACCTTTTTCAAAGCCAGCTCAAGCAGGAGCCTCTCCCCAGGACCTCTGGGCTGTCCTGGAGCCTTCAGCAGGCAGAGTCTGGGCTCCAGTCAGAGCCAGGAACATCCAGCTTTTCCCCTGCATGGTAAAATCTGGGTTGTTTGTTTGTTTGTTTGTTTGCATGGGGCTTTGTGGTTGAACACAGGCATTTTACATCAGCTTTGCCGTGGAAGATTTTACGTCGCTTTGCCCTTTCCTAATTATGGAGCAAAAGATTTCGTGGCCCTTTACAAAAGTCAGCGCAGCTGCCATGCTTCAATCACTTTGAAAACAAATTAATAACTAATTGGGAAGGTGTCTAAATGCCTTTACTTTTTCTATTTCCCTTCATCACTTTTACCACAGTTAGAGAGAAGTTTATTTGAGCCCTCGGTGCGTTTTTGGTGGTCGGGCTCTCCCGGGGAGTGTCCCAACAAAGGGATTCAGAAAGGTGGGGAGTGTTCCCTGGATAATGCTGACTTTGCAGAGCTCCAGCCACCGAGCAATGCCTTTAAGTCTGCCTTTTCCCAGCATCTTTGTGCCCCGAGGTGACAGCCACCTGGTGCTGGAGTGTGCTCTCAGGTGCTGCTCAGCTCCAGCCAGGTCTGTGGGATACAAAGCCCACAGGCTGTCACACACATCCGGGGGGTGCTGGTCATGATTTTGTCTTTATTATTTAGGGAGTTAAATAAGGAGAAGACAAAGGAGTTCAGAAATTCCTCAGAGCCTTTGCCATTCCCGAGTTTGGTTCTTGGCTCTGCCACCGATGCCTGGGATGACCTTGGCGGGGTGCTGAACACCTCTGGAATGGTCACTGTGCAATCCACACCCTGTGGAAATCCCTGGGAATGGGTTTCCCCTCTGCTTTCGCTTGCCCTTTGTGTCTGAGAGGATGGGAAGTGTCAGCTGCTTGCTTGGCTCTGTGTTCACCCCTGAGCAGGGCTCGGCTTAACGGGACCTGACTTGAGCTCAGCCTGGGCAGGCCTTCCCTGCCACCGAGGCTGCAGGAGGAGCAGCTCAGCTGAAGTGCTGGAATAAGTGATGGCTGCTTGAGAAGCTGATGTGAGAGACAAGCACGTTTTCATTCTCTCTGAGGATCCTGGGGCTTTTTAATGCACAGCTCTCTTAATGCAAAGCTGTAAATTCATGCTTCTCTCAGAGGTGGAGCAGCCTGCAGGTTCAAAGTGCTGAATCTCTACGAGGCTGTTATCAATCACAGTCTTTCTGGTTTAGCCAGACTAAGGCAGAAAACCTGGGGAGAAGCTCTCTGCCATGAAATTCACAGAGCAGCTTTTCAGCCCCGGAGTGTTGGTGGGAAGTCACACTCCTGTCAATAATTACTGCCTCTGGGACTTTATCTAAGTGTACAAATCCAGGGCCATCCTGCTCTTTCAGGGCTTTCTTGGGCCACTGGTTGAGTTGCAAAACCAAATTTGGTTCCATCTGTTTCTATTGTTTGGGAAAATCTCCTCTGGCACTTGCCCTGTTGCTCCTGCACCACAGCACTGCGGATCTGGGTATTTCCTCAGCTGCCCTGCAGGGAAGGGCTCAGGTTTGGTGCTGGAGCTAGAGATGGAATGGCATGGGCAGGGTTGGAGTAAAAGAGAACAGCTTTTGGTTTGTAACCCCCAAATTTTGGCTTGCAGCAGTTTAGGGGCCGTGAAGCTGGGATATGCTTGGCAATCAAAATTAATGCTGTAATGACTTCTTTGGAAAGCAGAGAGAGTTGTGTCCGTACATTGCAGACTGAGGATAATTCGTCTCCCTCTATTCCTAGGGTCTTGCCTTAGTTTATGGGATTAGATTTCTGACCAAGCACCCTATTTCTTCCCTTCATCTGCTATTGACCTGAGCAACAGCAACAAAAAATAGTTACAATTTCTTTGTTACCTTAATATGCTAAGAAAAACCCTTACAGGGATATCTACATCTCTGTTTTTGTGCGGGGGAACCTCTCAGGACTCCTTCGAGTTCAATTTCCTGGCTTCCCTATGTAGGACATTGGAATATGTCTAAAAAGAGCACAAGAGGTCCTGTATGTATATATATATATATATATATATAAAATTATATTTATATATAAATATATAAATATATAAATAAATAAATAAATAAATAAATAAATAAATAAATATATATATATATATATATATATATATATATATATAATTATTGTGCTATTTCCAATAGCTCTGGAAGGTCAGATTTGAAGGGGAAATCCCCTTTACAACCCTTAACTCCCAAGGTGCTGCTGGATTTCCTAAACAAACACAGAAATGCAGCCACTTATTAAAGCAAACCCCAACACTACCTGAATTGAATAAACATTGATCATCTATTAATATTAAGACTGGTATGTCTTGCTGCTGCTTTGGCTCTGGATCAGCCTCATCATTTGTTAACATTTTGAAACAGCTCTGCAGAATGGGTGATGCTCAAACTTGTACCTGAAAAAAATCTCCCCAAATCTCTCCGCAGAGAATTTGGGAGGTGAGGAAAGCAGAAAAAAAATCAGCCGAGATGGATGCAGGAAGTTCAGCCCCTCATTTTACCCATTTATGCATTTTGCATAAATCAAGGGCCACGGTTTAAATCTGTCTTACATCACCAAACAGCTCTTTTCAAAATGTCAGCAATTCACTGCCCGAATAGCCTGCCAAATAATATTTAATCAATTGCAAATGGGATGCAGATTCTCCTGGAAACTTCGGGGAGTTGTTCACCTCAGCTAAATGCAGGTAACACTCTAAGTCACTTCGTGCACTTGCCTTGGCTGAATTAGCTGGACAAAACTGTGACTGGAACAATTGCAGGAACGTGGCTTAGACTGAGAGGTCCTGGTTGATTCTATTAGCAGACCTGTGCCAATAGTTCTTTGCTGTGTACAACCAGCTCCCTGCAGGTCTCTGCCACTGCTTTAGGGACTCTTTCTTGCAGTCCCTCTCAGCACTGAGCACATTTTTGCTCTGCTGTCAGCTCTGCATCTCCACAGGCTCCCCCAGAACGGCTCAGTGTGCTCCATCCACATCCCTCACGCTGGAACAATTTCGGTGTCACTCATCAGTGTTGCCCTGATTTTTAAAACTGTTAAGTTTTTCTTCCAGATGTCACTATTGGACACGAAGTGAGTACACAGATGCTTGGTAAGTTCAAAAGAGAAAAAAGAGAAAGTTTTATTCGAACATCTGGTATTTATAGAATTCCAGAGGTGGCCGTGGATTGGAGGATGGAATTGCCACCTCTCCAACCACACTGGTCAAACCAACAGTCCATCAGCTCTCTCCTCTCACAAAGAAGAATGCAAAACAATCATTATTTACATGAACTCCATGCGTGAGAACTCCGGTAGAAATATGTAAACAGATCAGAAGGCTGAAGAAGTTTTATGAGAACTTTAAAACTTTCCAAAGAACTATAAAAGAAAACTTAACACTTTTAAAAATCAGAGCAACACATCAGACTTAACCGGTCACCTGCCTGAAATCCACATTGAAATGCTGTGGATGAATTTCAGGTAATTGAAGTTGCTCAAGGCAGACATTGGCACCAAGGTGAGTCAGAAGCAGAAACAACCAAGGTCAGCTGGTGCCTCTGCATAATGCACACAGCTTAAAAATACCGGATCAATTGAAGACAGGAGTGAGGGTGAGGAGCAGATGAGGAATTGCCTCCAGTTTTGGTGCTCATGTGTCCTCCAGTGGCATTGGCATCCCCGTCCGGTGTCCTGCTGGACACTGGGTCCTTGTCCAAGGAAAAGCTGGGAGCAAAAGTCCCTCCAGCCTCACTCTCCCGGCTCTGGGGCAGGGAAATCCCCAGACTGCTGCTGGAATATCTGCTTTCGTTGTGCTGCAGAGAGCTTTCACAGCTCGCTTTGCCAGCTTCCAATTGCTTCAGACATCCTGGATGTGAGGCAGCTCTGCGGTGACAACCCGCAGAGAACTGAAGGCCAAATAAATAATCAATGCAGCCCTCCTGTTGAATGCCTTTTCCTTAGCACTGGGTCTCATTCAAATCAACAGAAGGAGCACAGAACAAAAGGCCGTGTATTTACTGAGTTTGGCCTGTAGATAATGAGGTGGCAAATAGGTCACTGCTGCTTAGGAATTTATTTAAAGCACTTTTATTTTGATAATGCCAGCTGTCACCAAGTGATGATGACAGGGATGGTCTCACAGTTAATTTTTCTTCCTACCTGAGCAAGCCTTAACTCTTGAAATACCAGCACTGAGTGCACAGTGCAGCTCTGGGCAGGGCCTGGAGCTGTGGGCACTTTTCATGGTAAGAGCAGAAACTGGAAAAGGGAATTAGCCATCCATAGCTGGGCAAGTTTGCTGTCTTTCACTCTATAGTCAGATAAACTTTATATTTGACTTTTTACCACTGAAAGGGTCTGCTGAAAGGATTGCAGCTCTTGAGCACCAGGTAAATGAGGAGATAGCTTTGGGGTCTAGAGGAGAGCAAAGATCCCCTTGCAGGGCTCCGTTTCTGGCTGGGATGGCATTTCTGTCTGGAGAAAGGGAGGTGATATTTTGGGAAAAGTGAAGACAGTGACAGCATGCTGGAGAAGACTTCCTCCAGCCTCAGAGCATCCCCTTGGGACGCTCAGAGTGATTTAATCAGCAGGGAAAGATTATTTAATCAACCATGAACCTGGGGTCGATTTTTTTCAAGAGCAGTAATTTTCTGCTCGTTCTGAGAGGGAAGCAGGAAGCAAGCGTGGGGGGGATCATCCCCGGCAGGGTTTGCGGGATGCAGCTGCGGGGCCATCCCTGTGCCCCGGAGCAGAGCCCGGCTGTGCCTCTGAGCCTCTGCTCGTCTCCGGGCAGTCTGACTGAGCGGAACGGGCAATCCCTGCTGGACAGCAAAATGCTGGATTAGCGCTTAGGAGCCCCGGTGATTAGAGAGATCAACTGCTAAACACTCCGCTCCTTCGGGGGCCAAGCCTCCCTTTGCCTTTGGAGCTGGCAGCCCGTTACAGATGAGTGCTCTGGCAATTAGGAGAGCTCGAACTGATGCTGACCTGCACAAGGGCTGGTGCCTTGGGAGAACCTCGGCAGCAGCGTTTCTGCCTGCTCCCTTGTGAGGCAGCCCGCTTCTCTCTCTCTGGACATTTAAGGTGTTGCCTTCCCAGAAGATGCTGCTTTATGGGAAGGAAAAAGACCAGGGACACTTCCAGGGACCCTGTGCCAGGGCCTCCCCACCCTCGCAGGGAGGAATTCCTTCCCAATATCCCATCGAACCCTGCCCTCTGGCAGTGGGAAGTTCATTCCCCCTTGTCCTGTCAGCCCAGCGAGGACACTGCCTTTCCTAATCTCTAAGCAGGCTTCTCGTGCAGGGGAAAAGGCAGGGAAATGGCACTTGCTGGGATACAGGGAGAAAGAAGGTCACTGCAGTCATATCTGCTCCTACACCCACAGGTACAACTCCAAAATGTAACCAAACAAATGCTGTCTCTTACTTTCAGGCAAACACGAGCAGATTTTTTAAAAATTGAATTTGGAATTTTTTAATCTCAAGGCCTAAGCCACAGGAATAATTAAAAAAAGAAAAAAGGCTTGATCATAAATATTTTATCGCTTTTAACCAAGTAATTTAAAAATACCTTAGCTGAGGGCCATGGATGGAACAGCAGTAGAGCTACACTCACTGGAAAATAATAACCTGCTTTTCACTCATTATTTCAATAATAACCTGCTTTTCAATCACTATTCTATTTCAATAATAACCTGCTTTTCTACCAGTACAGTGCTGCTGGGGGTCTGCAAGGTCTGGTTGCGAGGTGATGATGACACAAATAAATGTAGGATCCTCTGTGAACTCTCACAGCCAGGGGCTGCCTGCCCCAGTTCCTGCTCTCCAGCCCAGCCTCTGCAGCAGGCTGAGCTGCCCAAAGGAGGCACTGAGGCAGCCTCCCACTGGAGGCACCTGAAAAAGACCCTGCTCTCTCCTGCCCCACTGCCCCAAACCTCCTGGAGGACCTCCAGAGGAAGTGCTGGAAAACAGCAATAATAATTCCTGTTTTCAGAGGAAGGAAAAGGAAAATCCAGGGAATTTTGCGTTGCCTGACAAGCACTTCCATGAAGTAAGTATTTTTTGAGTAAGTGGGATGAAATGAACAGGAACTAATATGATTCTGTCAAAGCTAGGCTTTGTTAATCTGATGAATTTCCTTCTTTAAGAACTCGACCCTCCATGGGTGAGGGAAGGGGTCCTTAATAAGCCTTTGATGTCCATAAACCCAGGCTGAAACTCTCCCTGCCTGCACCACAGAGAGGTCAGCCAATCCAGGCCAGACCATCTGTTATCTTGGTGGTCATTGTTATAACACTGTTATAAACTGAGCATTCTCAGCCCTCATTCCTCAGAGATTTCAATTTCCAAATCAAGAGCAGTTCTACTGGCATCAGGATCTGCGGGAAATGGCAGTGTGATTGTGTCAGTGTTGCTCACCGGTCACTCCTTGTGAGATTTTGATTTTCCTTTTTAAATACCAGCACCTGCTGATGGTATCACTCGGTGCTATGGTATTACCAAATAATCATGTTTTAAAAGAAATGGAGAAGGGAAAAGATGGTGGAAAGCAAGTTTCTCACAGAAAAGAGCCTGCAGAGTGTTCCTTACAGTATCAGACGAAATAGAAAGGCCTTGTTGTTGGATACCCTTGTACTTTATCCATTTCTGTACCCACAGTTTATGGGTTAATGCTGTGGATTTTCACTTTGGTGTCTGGGGCCTGGTTCCTAAACAACCGTGCTCAGCAGAGCTGCAATCTTTGCTTCAGAAGGGAAAAGAAAAGTTTCACTCCCAGATTCTTGGAAAAAAGAACCCTGTCAGTTGTTTATTTATTTATTTAGAAAGCACATACAGCGATGCACGGGGAGGGGACAGAGATGCAGATCAGGTGAGCAGAGAAATCCAGCCCAGAGGAAGAGCCAGACACCTGCCGGGGGATCAGTAGTACATCAGTCTAGGCGAGCATTTCAGCTGCTGTACCTCTAGATTAAAAAAAGAAACCACAGAGAGCCTCTGAGGAGCGGGAGTTTGTGTCCCCTGGGGCAGGGTGGCTCCGTCCTGCTCACGCCACGGTCTCCTTCCTCAGTGTGCGCCGCTGCTGGCACGTCAGGATGCTCGGGAAGGACGATTTCCCCTTCGTCCTTGGCCTCTTCTTCAGCTTCTTCTGGTGCTTGAGGGAAATTCCCAGCTCCTCCATGATGGCGTTGAAGGAAAGACACTGTGGGCAGAGGGGATGGCATTAAATGCTTGCCGCCGTGGAGAGCCCGGCCAGAGCCGGGTCTGCGCCCTCACTGAGCCCCTCAGGCACAGCCGGAGCTGGGCCCACGCCCTCACCGAGCCCCTCACCAAGCCCCTCACTGAGCCCCTCACCAAGCCCTCACCGAGCCCCTCACCGAGCCCTCACCAAGCCCTCACCGAGCCCCTCACCGAGCCCTCACCAAGCCCTCACCGAGCCCCTCACCGAGCCCCTCACCAAGCCCCTCACTGAGCCCCTCACCAAGCCCCTCACTGAGCCCCTCACCAAGCCCTCACCGAGCCCCTCACCGAGCCCCTCACCAAGCCCCTCACTGAGCCCCTCACTGAGCCCCTCACCGAGCCCTCACCAAGCCCTCACCGAGCCCTCACCGAGCCCCTCAGGCACAGCCGGAGCTGGGCCCACGCCCTCACCGAGCCCCTCACCGAGCCCCTCACCGAGCCCTCACCGAGCCCCTCAGGCATGGCCGAGCCGCGTCAGCGCCCTCACCGAGCCCCTCACCGAGCCCCCGGGCCCTCACCGAGCCCCTCAGGCACAGCCGAGCCGGGCCCGCACCCTCACCGAGCCCCTCACCGAGCCCTCACCGAGCCCTCACCAAGCCCCTCACCGAGCCCTCACCGAGCCCTCACCAAGCCCCTCACCGAGCCCCTCACCGAGCCCCTCACAGAGCCCCTCACCGAGCCCTCACTGAGCCCTCACCGAGCCCTCACCAAGCCCCTCACCGAGCCCCTCACCGAGCCCTCACCGAGCCCCTCACAGAGCCCCTCACCGAGCCCCTCACAGAGCCCCTCACCGAGCCCCTCACAGAGCCCCTCACCGAGCCCCTCACAGAGCCCCTCACCGAGCCCCTCACAGAGCCCCTCACCGAGCCCCTCACAGAGCCCCTCACCGAGCCCTCACCGAGGCCCTCACCGAGGCCCTCACCGAGCCCTCACCGAGCCCTCACCGAGCCCCTCACTGAGCCCCTCACCGAGCCCCTCACCGAGCCCTCACCGAGCCCCTCACCGAGCCCTCACTGAGCCCTCACTGAGCCCCTCACCGAGCCCTCACCGAGCCCCTCACTGAGCCCCTCACTGAGCCCCTCACAGAGCCCCTCACCGAGCCCTCACTGAGCCCCTCACCGAGCCCCTCAGGCATGGCCGAGCCGGGCCTGGGCCCTCACCGAGCCCCTCACTGAGCCCCCGGGCCCTCACCGAGCCCCTCACCGAGCTCCTCACCGAGCCCCTCACCGAGCCCCTCAGGCATGGCCGAGCCGGGCCTGGGCCCTCACCGAGCCCCTCACTGAGCCCCCGGGCCCTCACCGAGCCCCTCACCGAGCTCCTCACCGAGCCCCTCAGGCGCGGCCGAGCCGGGCCTGAGCCCTCACCGAGCCCCTCACCGAGCCCCTCACCGAGCCCCCAGGCCCGGGCCCTCACCGAGCCCCTCAGCCCGGCTGGAGCCAGGCCCGAGCCCTCACCAAGCCCCTCACCGAGCCCCTCAGGCATGGCCGAGCCGGGCCTGGGCCCTCACCGAGCCCCTCACCGAGCCCTCACCGAGCCCCTCAGGCGCGGCCGAGCCGGGCCCATGCCCTCACGGGGCTCAGGGAGCTCCGCGGGGCATCCAGCTGGGAATAAATCCCGGGACAGACAGGTGACTGCACACAGGAGGGGTTTCCCCCAGCTCATCTTCCACTGGCTTTCATTTCGCTTTGGCTCAGCTAAAGGCTTTTGTGAATGTTTCCGGAATTCCCCACGGGCGCCTTCGCGGTGTTTAGGTGGCTTCGTGTCACAAAACGTACCCTTTCTCAGGTGACCCTGACCTTACAAAAGAAAAGTTCTCCTTTTAAACACATATACTTTAGTCACAAAAACCCATGAGCATGCTGGAGAAAACCAATAAGAGTTTTTTTAAAGATTTCCTTGTGGTTTCGTTATTTTTCCCTCAGGAAATGAACAGACATCTCTCAAATATAGCGCAGGCCTCAATCTTCTTCTTTTCTTTGGAAGGATCTTTTCAAATATTGTGTGGTGAGGAAAGGAGATAATTACCACAAGAATAAGGGAGCTGAATGGCTTGGAAAGAAAGAAGAGATCTTCATTCTTCCCACCATCACAACATGAACAAAGACATTTGGGGCAAGTGGAAACATATTTTAAAATCCACAGCTGGAATAATTACATGTAACACAAAGAAACACAAGTAGCCTTTAAGTGGAAGTATCTGGCTTTGCAAAAAAAAAACCCCTCCACAACAATTGTTCTGTGCAAATATACATGAATAGATTATTTCTATATAACAGTGAGTGATGGCAGTAAGGGAAAACAAAGCTTCACCAAGCTGAGTGAAGTGTGTGCCGGGTGTGGGTGTGAATTTTGTGTCCTGTGTGTGCCACCTCGTCCTCACGGGCTGGGCTGCACACAGGCTGAGATCCCAGACCCTGCCAGATCCATGGCTCAACACTCTCCTTCTCTGAGGTGCTGCGTTTTTGTTCACCTACGATTCCGAGGTCAATTAAACTCCTGTTAATTGGTGCCACTGCCCAGAGTCAATGGGCGCGGGCAGGGCAGGGCAGTGCGTGCCGTTCTGCGGAATGACAGCTGCGGTGGGCAGGCCTCTGCTGCTGCAATTACCATTTAAACACCCTCGCTGTGTGGAGATAAGCCGGGGATCCCGGCGCTCCTTCCCCCCGGAGCAGCAGGAGGAGCAGGTATCCTCGGGACACCCTTTCTGCATCGCTCCCGGCTTTTCTGGAGAGCAGCGCCGCTGATCCCCAAATGAACGAGCCCGAAGGCTCGGAGTGGCTGACCTGGCCCGGATTGCTGCTCTCTGTGGCCTCAGCTTTAACCGGGTTTTTCAAATCTGGGTTACACAGCGAATCCAGAACTCCGTGGTAACTAGAGACAGGACCCTATTAATCCTTTGTAGGATCTTTACTTTTATTTTCTTTCCCTGTGTTTCTCACTAACCTCCTAATGCGTTGTATTTAATCCCAGCCATTACTCTCTGCAGAGTGCAGACAGGGAGGATTTCTGCAGGTGAAAGAGTGCATTTTGCTGCCTTGTTAATAAGGCTGGTATTTTAATTTTCCAACAGGGTTCCTATTACTCAGACTGTGCAATAACCACAGCGCCTTTCACATTCATCTCCACAAAACAGCCCCGTGAAGTTCATTTTGCATCTGCAGACACATACACAGAACATATTGCTGGGAGGTTTATAATAGCTGATCTGTGGAGTGCCCAGTGGCTCCACTTCCAACTGCTTTGAATTTTAAAATAATTATTATCAGGAAGACTCCAAGTTATTCTTAGGAAAAGTGGTGCAGAGCGAGCACAGCCTCAGCCAGAATGGTGAGGGGTTTATAGGAAAGCCATGGACAAGGAACACACCCCATGGGGAAGCCCAAGACCTCTGAGCCCAAGCCCTCTGAGCAGCACCTGCAAAGCAGCTTTCAAAAAGGGGATGTTGACATGAAAATTCGATTCAAAAGGGTGATATGCTGTCCTTTTGTCTCATATTCAGGTGGCCAGACTGAAAGGGTTGCTTTAAAACCCCTTTTTTTCCCATGCTGGTCAGTCCACTGCTGAGGTCTGCCCAGAGCAAGAGCAGAGTGGGCACAGATCAATCCCTTTTACAACTTAATAATGAATTTAACATTTTGCTTTCAGCCAGCTTAAGTTTCTCATTCTGGCAGTGTCAAAATGCTGCTGGCCATGGCATGTAAAAGGAAAAGGAAATGTCATCCTTTAAAAACAGACTAGATTCTGCTCTCTGTGTGATGTGGGACTCTTTCTCTGTGCCCTTTGGTCATTTCAGCAGCTGCTAAAGCTTAGTCATGAAGCTGCCAAATCCTTCCTTGCACTCCCATGCAGAGGTCTGTGCTAAGCTTTAGGAGAATTACAGATTCAGAATTAAAAACAAACAAACAAATAAATAAATAACTTAAAGTAGAGACAATGAAAAAGAAAAAAAAAAAAAGAGTTGTAGTCAGGCTTTATCAATCTGTTGCTTCTGCTGCTGGGCTACCACTGAGGACAAGGCATTTTATTAATACCTTGCAAAACCAACCAAATAACAATAAAGAATCCACTCAAAACCCAGTGTGTTGTTGAAGTGCTGAGAATTATGAAAATCAAAGGATGCGGGGCGGATTTCATTCTGGAAGAACTCCTGAGCAGCTCAGGGACAGAGGAGGAAGTGCAGAAGTCAGGATTTTTCTCCTGCGCCCATAGCTGGGACACTGACCTGTGTCTAGTGCTGAGAGAAAATGGATTTATTTTTGCACAGAAGGAAAAATGTCCGAAATAGTTTCTTTTAGTGAGCAAACTGCTGCCGGGGCACACTGAGGATCTGTGTGAGTATTCTGTCACACAGATGGCATGAGGAGAGGCAAATTCTGATGGCACGAGGAGATCCCCAGATTAACTCCTTTAACCTGCCAGAGTCTATTGAGCAGTGACTGTCAAAACAGTGTGACAGTAACCCAGGGATTAATTTAACTCTTCCCCACTCACAGAAGCTGTTCCTTTGTGCTCTGTGCACAAGAACAATCAGAAAAGCTGCTCGCTGCTCTCCCACGTCACCTGAGCACCAGTGATTGTTTTTGATAACTGTTTTTGTAGCTAGGGATGAGGCTCTGTCAGGAACAGCAGGAGCTGCTCTGGCATTCCCCCAGGGAACGGCTGCCAGCCCGTGGGGCTGTCTGTGGGACAACTAAACCCAGGGAACGATGGCTGTCCCTGCCAACGGGGCTGTGGGACTGACAGCTGGGAAAATGTTTACCCAGCAAGTGACAGAAACGCTCTGGATCCAGCACCAATCTAAGGAACAATTACAAAACCGGCCCAAGCTGCAACCCAGAGGATTTCTTGCGTGGAGCAATGGTGGAGATAAACACATTAGGCATCTTCCTTCTCCTCTGAGAGTTGAGAGGAGCTGAATTTAATTAGTTTTAAGTATCTTCCACTGAGAAGCTGCAAATAAAAAGTGTTTTCTTAAATCAGGCATTCAGAGGACCTAATTCAGGTCTTTGCTGGCAAGAAGGAGCATTTTATGGAGAGCCAAAGCTTCCAGGGCCCCATTCAGACAAGTTAAGAGACCATTCTGAGCAAGACAATTTCTTGCAGCATCTGGAGTGCAGCATGAACTCCCAGCCCCGCATGGGCAGGGGAGAGCTGGAGCAGCCGAGCTGCGAGCAGCACGGCTTTGTCACAAAGCACTCCAGCCTGCTGCCGGCAGCATCAGCACTGGGGCAGGGCTGAGAGGAGGTCGCGGCGCACTGCTTGCTCTGGCTGTCCTCAGGAGCCAGCTACACGGGAGCCATCCAAGGGGGAGCACTTTGGGTGTGAAGGAATCCACTCCAGCCAGGCCCCTGACGGCAGCAGGGGGCAGAAATGGCCCCAGGAAAACGGAGCAGTAACTTGTCTGATGAGCAGGAGCTCCACTGGGCAGGAAAACAAAATAGGGCTGAGGGGAGGGAGATGAGCTGGTGAGACTGATGGGAATCTGGGATACAATGGAATACAGGTAAAAGGGTTTGGGAACACAGGGGTTTGCCACAGTTCATGACATCCCTCGAGCTGGCATTTCTGTGCACTTTGTGCATCTCAAATTGTTGACATATGTTTTTTGGTGGCGAAACCACATCCGGTCCATTGTCCCCTGCCCTGTCAGCCCCTGACTGGCTGAGGGCTGGAGGAAATCCAAGTGTTGTCCTCCCAGGGTGTAAAACACATCCAGTGCCAGCCTCCTACACAAAATATGCCACCAGGGTGCAATATGCAAAGCAATGCCGGGGCTTTGCTGTCTGGGATAAACTGATACCCGACTTTCCCACAAAGGAGTTTCTCTGTTACAAATTAACCTCGTGAATTGCCCAAACAAGACAACGGAGTTGCCCTATTAATGGTCTGTGTGGGCGTTGCCCGAGGGTGCTCCTGTTGAGTATGTCCTTAATGGTTACATGGCATAAATGTTAACTGATGGGTCTGATTTTGTGCTATGATAGTTACTTGCCGGCTTTGAGTAATGCATTTTAAATGGCGGAATTAAAATTCATTAAATATTGACACAGGGAATAAGAGATGCCAGCTCAACATCTCCGGCTGCTGGTTCCAGGGGTTCAGGAAGTTAATGGAGCCCTGCAGGGTGTTTGGCAGGTTCTGAATTCAGAGCTGCCTGGCCCACTTGCAGCAGAGACCAAGCCGGATGTTCGTCCCTGCTTTCAGTGACTTTCACTGTTCGGCTCGGGTTGGGGAGGAGATGAAAAGGAGGTAAATATTTTTTCTTACCTGAAGCGGGTGAAATACCCCAGGAAATGACAAGGTGACAATTGCACGAGAGGCTGTGATAATTCTGAGAGGCTCTGCTGAGCTCCCTGCTGGGGGTGTAATTATTTCCTGTGACACGCATTTAAACTGCCCGATTTTTGGCAATTTACCCTACATCAGTTTATCCCCTGTGTTAACCCTTGGCAGGGCTGAGCCCTGCCTGGGCGTGACGCTCTCCCGGACACACCTTGACTCTCCTGACTACACCGTGTGGATCGAGGGCTGTGCTCGGATCCCTCGCTCCTCCCGGATTAACTTGCCACAGTCTAACTCCGTGGATAAGGTGGTGCCCGAGGTGGAGTTGGACGGGTGGGGTTGTTTACACTGCAGTCCGTAAAAGAAACAAAAGGCCTTGCATGCAAGAGAAGAGAAATGGAGAAAGTAAATAAATGAACGAAGCAAAACTGAAAACAAGCATGAGAATGATTCAAAAGCCATTTAAATCAAAAGAGACTCCACTTATGGGAACAGAAGTGTCACGGACTGTATTCAACAATGCTTTACAATGCTTTAGATTAGCTTAGTGATAACACTCCCTGCACAGCGTTTCCCATCTAAGCTGCTTATCTCACCAGGGAAAAGAGAAAACAATCCCTGAGAAACCAGAGAGAAACGCTGGAATCGCTGGTGTTGTGCTCTCGGTGAAATTGCTTCTGGAAAACAAGCAGGATGTGCCACATTAACTCACTTGCTGATTCTAGTTATTAGGCAACACCGTGCTGAGCAGCAGCAGTGCAGGTGCAGAAATGGGGGGTGTGCACACGTGTGTGCAACCCCGAATTCTGTTATTCACCCCACTCACTGCTCGGTAAATTAACACCCCTGGCCTAAAGCTTTAGGTCTGCTTTAGCCCTGGCTTCAGGGAGGCATTGCCTTGCACAGACTCCTGCAAAGTTTCCAGGGTATTCTGCACCATGTTAGCACTTAAACTAAACATTTTAATTATACTAAATATTTTAATTAGCTGCAACTGTTCTCCAAAACGTATTTAAATAAACGATCTCCCGAGACATGAACAAAACAAAGACACCAATACATTTTTTTATGCATTTTGTGCTAAAATGGGCTAAAGTACTAATTAGAAAGCTGCAATATGTGCAAATACATTAATCCTTTATCTCTGCCTTATCCCAAACCAGGGACTCTTTGACTGGCATGTCCTGGGATTGCTCTGTGAGCTGCATCTGTTTTTTGCGGACAGTGACACGGCTTTTAATGCAAAGTGCACCTCCCAGAGTGAGCTCAGAATGTTCCCTTCTCCTCCCACGCATCCCTGCTGCCCTCGGGGAGGGTCTTTGTCTCAACAGCCGCTCCTGGCATTTATGTCGCCACCCTTGTAGGATAACACCTTGGATGGGGAGGGGGAATCCCCCATGGAAAAGCTCCAGCCTTTCCCACCTCAAAGTGCAGAGAGAACTTAACCCGCTTCGAGGTGGCTGCCTCATGTCTGGGAGCCCGGAGCGAGGAAATGGGAACCTTTGGGGATTCAGGGTCACGCCCTGGTCCTGCAGGGTGAGGTCCCCTCGTCCCTCGGGAAAGTCCTGCTGGAGAGAAGAGGAGCCAAACAGGGCCACAGCAGGGTCCGGGACAGAGCCAGGAAAAACTGCCCCGGGGCAGGAGGGGCTGGCTGTCAGCTTAGGAACACTCTCCAAGTTCCTGCTCAGCCCTGCCTCTTTCGCAGCGCTGGCGGGTCTCTAAAGGGGTGTTTACACTCGGTTTTAAGGATTGATCCCTTCTCACAAACCGCTCTAACGCCCAAGTTGTGATGTACACACAGCATTTCCTTTGTTTTCCTCTGTCCTTTTAAATCGCTCATTGCACTTCAGTGGAGCTATAACCAGAACTTCTTTGGCTCCACAATCTAACATTACAGTGGCCTCCATCACCTCTCAGTAGATCTCCCTGCTTTGAAGTGCATCCTTCAGCACAGCTGGTAAACCCCTGGCTCTGAAAAAAGATGCTTTCTAGAGCAAGAGGAAAACGACTCTTGGGATTTGCTTTCCTCTGTAACTCAAGTGGCTTGTGATAATGCCCTATAAAAAACCCAACGGCCCAGATGTGTTTTATTCCTTTCCAGTGTAATTTATGCTGGAAGTCCTGAAGTTCAACCAGAAACTGTTTGAGAAATTAACTGCCCTTACTCTGCACTGCCCTGCTAAGCAGCAGAACCGTGGGTGAGGCACTTCCCTGTCGTGATGAAGGAATGATTTGCCGTTCGAGGCAGGACCGCCTGGTGAGAGCTGAGCAGCAGGAAATGCACGCTCCATCCAGGAGGCGAGTGCCGCAGAGCGCTCCCGTGCGCCGGGCTCAGCCCGGAGGAGCAGGGCGGGGTCACTCACCTGCTCGATGTCGCTGTTCTTGCGCGACTTGTAGATGAACTCGCCGATGGCCACGAACACGGAGAGCACCAGCCCCGCCGCCAGCACGATGAAGATGCCCCCGATGTTCTCCACCCCGAGGGCGCTGGCTTCCTTGCTGTCCTCCTCGGGGCAGCCGTTGCCTCGCCACCACTTCTCCTTCATCATGTGCAGCTTGCCCTCCTCCTGCAGCTGCAGGATGGCGATGGTGATCTTGTCCCTGTACGGGGACCCTGCAAGGGGACAGCGAGGCCTGGCAGTGCTGCAGGGAGCAGCTGCCACCGTCTGAGGCAGAAGCCTGCCTTAGCACAGGGGGGTTTATTCCGGCTGGAAAGGCTGGAGGCGGGAAGGGGAATCTCTGCTGGTGTGTGCCCTGGGGACTGGGAAGCAGAAGGCTCCACTGGTGCTGTTATTTGAGAATTCATGATAATTTTAGGGTCTCCTAGTGAGGTTTATTTAAGCCTAGGCAGTGGGTTTTCTTGCTAAGGCATTCCTCCACATCATATTTGAATATTGCTGTGAGCACTCTTTGAGAATTTCCGCTTTGCATCCCTTCTATTGACTCCAGCATCTGTTGGTTTTTCCTGCTGCCTGTAAATGAGGGCTGCCTCAGAGGAGTCCACAGGCACTCAGACACTTTCTCTTCTCATTTACACTCACAGCTCCACCTCAGCTTCCTACAGCTTGTAAGAACACTGCGTGGACAAGTCCTTTTTATTGTGATTTGCAACAATAGCGGCCCTGCAAGCTGAAAATAGCAACAATTTCACGCTTTTGGCTTGCAGGCCACCATTTGCTAAAAATGATGTGTGTGCAGGCTTTCTGGCTTTATGGGCCTGGACAGTGTCTGGCAAGGACTGGGTCACAATGCGTGGCTCAGTCTGCTTAGATTTGCTTTCAAACACCCTGCTCAGCCGCTCCATTTTCCAAAATCCTGCAGCCTGTGCTTGTGAGAGACACTTTGTTGGACCAGGATTTTGTGATTGCAAGGAGGGCAGGCTTGTAAGAATGGCTCTGTGATTCTGTGAGATGCTGTTTGGCTCCAAAGGCACATGTGTGCTCCCAAATCCTGCCATGCTGGACTCCCTACAGCTGGAAACATTCGGAGTCTGGGCTGACATGCAGAGCTGAAAGCCCTGCAGCTATTTCTTTTCCCTTTCTTGTCCTTTAGTAGCACATTAATAAGACATGGAGGGACAGGACACGGGAATGGCTTCCCAGTGCCAGAGGGCAGGATTGGGTGGGCTATTGGAAAGAAGTTTTTCCCTATGAGGGTGTCCAGAGCAGCTGTGGCTGCCCCTGGATCCCTGGCGGTGTCCAAAGCCAGGCTGGACACTTGGAGCAGCCTGGGACAGTGGGAGGTGTCCCTGCCCAGGGCAGGGGTGCCACTGGATAGGATTCACAGTCCCTCCCAGTCCAGGCCATTCTGTGATTCTCAGATTTTCTTCAACCACTATTTCATCAAAGTCTCATTTTGCTGCACATTAAAGGTGTTGCAAACCGAACTCCATCAAGGCAAACCAAGCTTTAAGGCAGAATGTGTGCCAGAATTGCAGGGATCACATGGAACTTCATAAAAATCTCACTGAGGCACTGCTCCCGAGTCCTTATGCATCAAAACAGCCTTCACAGCTTCAGTTTTGCTCCTTATTTTGCTGTGCAAGATGTTGTTAAAAACACTTGTCCCATGGATCCACGTCCCCCTCGCTGCTCTCCATCTCCTTCATCCCCCAGCCCTGTCTGAGGAGAACAGCGTGAGGAACATTGCAATTCCTCATCTTTTGTGCCACACTCAGCTGCTGCTGGGCCAGAGCACTGCCAGCACTGGGCCATGCTGTGACCACAGCTGCCAGGAGACACGTGTCAGACTATCCCAAATCCATCTGGGAAGCCAGAGACCAGCACAGCTGGGGGCAGCCAGCTCTGAGAGGAAAATGTGCCTGCTGCAAGAATGGATGGATTGTGTGCTTGCTGTTAAAGACCCAAAAATAACAGCACAGAAAACAGGCCAGAAACACCTCCAAACACTGGCTTTGCACAGAGGAGTGAATTATTACCCCTGAAAACAGCAGTGCCTCGCAGAAGAGAGAGCAGAATTGTTTGTGCCTTGTCCCCTGCAATGTGTAAGGCTGCAGGACTCATCCATTTCCCCTGTCTGGAAGGACACAGCTGGGAAGTAAAGTGGAGCAGCCAGAGTCACAACACAGGATTTGTGGGGTTGTTCATTCTTTCTTGTGGTGTTTATGTTGCCATCAGGATTACCACAATTCATCTGGAGTGTAACAGGCGCCTCCAGATTTCTGCACGGGCTCTTAGAGTTTGTCAAGAGTGCCTGGAGAGCTGCACTGGTGGTGGTTTATTGGTGAGCTCTACCACCACCCACAAATGCATCTCCACACCTCTTTAAATATTCAGCACATTACTTATGGCCTCTGAGCTATTAACAAACCTCTTTGGCCAGGAAATGCATTTATCTACTTTCTTAGCAGTCTCCCAAGGAACTGGGAAGAGCTTCAGCTGTTAGAATTACCTGAATCAGCCTGGCACTGATCCTGGAGTTGAACCTGCCCTGACACAGAATCCCAGAATCATTGAGGGTGGAAAAGAACAGAGAGCACCGAGTCCAGCCCCTGCCCAATGCCCACCTGGTCCCCAGCCCAGAGCAGTGAGTGCCATGTGCAGGCCTTTCTGACCCCCCCAGGGATGGGCACTCCAAACCTCCCTGGGCAGCCCCTGCCAAGGCCTGGCCACCCTTTCCACGGAGAAATTCCTCCTGACGCCTGCAACTGCTGTATTTTACTTGCAGAAGATGCTCTGGTAAAATAATACATTTCCCAGATTCAAGGATTCTCCTCCCTGTTTCTTCAGGAGCCATCAGGTGCTGTCCAGCTCCCTCACTGGCAATTCTGGAGTCCCAGGCTCTGTGGTTTTACATTCCCCTGCAGGCCAGTTAAGCATTGCTGAAGATCTGGTGTTAAAGGTCACAGACAACCCTTTTAAAAATGTTGGTTTTTTTTCTTTTTTTTCCCCATACAGCCTCTGCAGTCAATACTCTTGAATGCCCTGAGAGAAATAACAGAGCCTCAGGGGTCCCTCTGAATAGTGGCAGGTTTATCTTGTTTATGAAATCAGTTGTTTATGAGATGCTTAATGATGCTGGATTATTCCACAGTGCTTGGGGACATCTATTCCCCTGAATTTTGCAGGTTTTTCTTAACAAAAAAAATAAAGGTGCACTTCTCATACAAGAAACATCTTATAAATATATTTCACAGCTGCATTTCCAATGGCTGCACTGTCTCTGAGGATTGCCATCTGTTCCAATTATTCCTTCATTGTTCTTGGCTTAAAGTGTGGCAGCTTTATAACCACAAGGAAACTCTTGCCATGAGTTTGGCATTCTCGGGGATTTTAGCTTTTGTATCACTTTTCTCAGGGTGCCAAGGCTGTTCTCACACAGCCAGTGGAAAAATATACTTGGGATGTCATGTCTGTGACAATCTGTCTGCGGGGCTCAGCACCACAAAGAATGACAGTTCCCAGTGCAGAGGTGTTTCTCCCTTGTTTTCATCTGCTCTGTCAAGCAATGGATGAACCAATCCCCAGCTGGACGGGGCTTGGAGTGACCTGGGATAGTGGGAGGTGTCCCTGCCCATGGCAGGGGGTGGCACTGGCTGGGCTTTGAGATTCTTTCCAAGCCAAACCCTTCTGTGGCTCCGTAATTCCATGAACACAGGACAAAACCTGGCTCCCCACTGCCAATTGTTCACAAGTGCACAGCACAAAAATCTGACACAATTTTTAATGCTGTACAATTAGAAGATCTTAGAAAGGGTACTGGACATGCTAGAAAAGGTCTGCCAGAGAGAGTTTGGAGAAACTGGGAGTCTTAAAGCTCTGCATTAAAGGAGATGTATTTCTGGTCCTCAGAGCAACACCGAAGAACAGTGAGGATCAACTTCAAGATCCTGCATCGGGGATTTCAGTGTTTTGAGTAAGCAGTTTTCTTTGGGGCACATACAGAATGCCAGAATGGTTTGGGTGGGAAGGGACCTTAAAGCCCTTCTAGTCAGGTGGGTGGGGACACCTCCCACTGTCCCAGGCTGCTCCAAGCCCCATCCAGCCTGGCCTTGGGCACTGCCAGGGATCCAGGGGCAGCCAGAGCTGCTCTGGGCACCCTGTGCCAGGGCCTGCCCACCCTCACAGGTGGGGGAGGCTCCATCCCATCTAGGCCTGGCTTTGTCAGTATGAATCCATTCTCACTTGTCCTGTTTCTGAGATCCCAGGCTGGCTGGATCGTTTGCCTCAGGGGACACTGTGGCTGTGCTCCCCGGCTCTTACCAATGGGGGTGCCCACGCCGTAGCCCTTGGAGTCGATGAGCCCCCCGATCTGGGTGAGGTTGCAGTTCCTCTGGGTGACGTACTCGATGCTGGTGGACTCCATGAGCAGGGCGTAGTCGGTGGTGAGCACGCGCTGGATGCCCTCGTCGTTGTTCTTCACCAGCGCCGTCTGCTGCCTGCTGCTCATGAACGCCCACATCTTCTCGTACGTCGAGATTTTGGATTTCTGCGGAGGGAAAAGGAGGCACAGGATCACACCGGCACCCCAACTGCCCTTGCCAGATGCTCCTCAGCCTCCCCAGCCTCAATGGCCCTACCACATCTGGAGTGACAGGGAACTGGTGGCAGGGTTTCCTTCCAGCAGCATTTCCCTCTTACTGGGCTTTATGCTGAGGCACCTCTTCTTGTTCCCACTCTCTTTGCAGTGCCAGGAACTTCGGAACTGGCCTGGCTGTGAAGTGCTTTGGAGTTTTCTGGGCCCATGCTGCTCCATGGATTGCAGCACGCAGGCAGCTGACCTGGTACAGCTGGGCACTGCTGTCCTGGGACACTGCTGTCCTGGACACTGCTGTCATGGGACACTGCTGCCATGGGACACTGCTGTCCTGGACACTGCTGTCCTGGGACACTGCTATCCTGGGACACTGCTGCCCTGGGACACTGCGGCCCTGGGACACTGCTGCCCCAGGACACTCTGCTCCCGCCTGTCAGGGCACACCCACTGCTCCAAGAGCCTGGTGATGAACAAAGCATTCATCTGCCCCTGTCGTGTTCACACCACTTGCCTGAAGGATAAAGTACTTGAGGGATAAAGTTTGAGAAACAGAGCAAATAAACTCCTGCTTTGTGCTTCCCATTGCAGTCAGACTCAAGGATGTGATCCTTTTGCCACAGGGGTTAAGGGCAGTGTCTCCTCAGTCCCTCAAGCCCTGGCTCTGGTTTACAGCCATCTCAGCTGATTCCAGGCTCAGTTTTAAACACCAGCTTCAGGGGGATTCCTGTGAGAAGTTGAATTTCTGTTTCTTTGAGCCTTAAATGTTAATATACCTTACCTAGAAATTCAGTATCTGTGAATGTCACCTGAATTCCACCTCAGTTTGGTGAGCCACAGGATACCATTAAACTCTGAAGGTGGTTAAGTGGCTCTCCACAATTAGGAACCATTTTTATAGCTCAGTTGGGAATATTTTTGAAATTGATGCTATGTTTATGCACTAGACTGAGTCTGACAGTGAATTTAGTGAAAGGATGTATTCCTTATTCAGAAGAGTTTATAAGAAAGATCTTGGCTTCTCAACTTGCCAGCTCCCATTTTTTTTTTTTTTCCTCAGATGGATCCTGTGCCAAATTTGGCCTTTGAATTTTCATTAATTTCAGTGGAAACACATCTGCACTTGAGAAGGCAGGAGCTGGCACAAGTTGCAACACAGGACTAAGATCTGCTATGATGGAGGGGCAAGAAAGCAGTGGAAGATTTATGGACATGCTGGAAACAGAGCAGGACAGCAGTCTGGAGAAATAAATGTGTGTCACTGCTTGTAGATGGGAAACATCTCGCCTTCAGCTGGACTTCTCCCAGATTTGGCCATTCCCACAGATGGGAATGCTGCCTGGGTCCTGCTGGCTTGCCCTCCTACAAGGCTTAACTGTCCTGAGCTGCCCAGGTCCTGTTTTGGGGGCATTTTCATCTGCTCTGGCCAAATCTGACATCTCTACACAGGGAAGAGGCTGATTCTGAGGTTCCTTTCAAGGTCAGAACTCCATTTTCCCCCCACAAATAATTCCAATTGCTTTTGTTTTCATTCCCCCCAGTGTCTGGCTAAAAGTCACTGCAGAAAAGTGACTGCCTCAAAAAATATTTCATCTTCAGAATCATTTTTTTCTGGGGAAACTACAGCAACAGGGACACCGGTGCTAGGCATTCCAAACCAGTGGGCAATAATGGGCCTTATAGACACCACTAACTACAAGTGATGTCAGCCTGAATAATTGCAAATGGAGCTTTGGAAAAGCAGTGGGAGTACCTTGCTTTTCGAATATGCTTCCTGATCTCCATCCCCTCCAGCAATTACACTGTGTAATCTGATCTTCCAGGGGCTTCCTGCTGCTACTTGGAGCACAAAGTCCTAAATCAAAGCTCTTTAGAGTCTGCTTTGCATTTTTCTGTGCCCGATGTCTCCAGAAACCATTTTTTCCATGTGTGTCCCACACAGTCCTGGAAACCAGAGGGATCTGGGCTTTGCCCCTCGTGTCCTACATGTCACTCCCTTGTTCCTGTCCCCTCCACAGCGAGGAATGCCCAGCACGCCGTGGTTTGCTTTGAAAAATGGTGGTCTGAAGAAAAACCTGTTCCCCTTGGCGTTCCTTGGCTTTAGTACATTTGATTTGACAAATCACATCTTGCAGCAGAGAACGCACTCGAGGCAATGGCCCTTCCCAGGGCACGCAGCCCTGTGCCTCACCCCTCAGGGTGTTTTCGCTGCTGCCGCAGCGATCCCTCCTTTCCCTCTCCCTGTTTCCAGCACCTCAGCACTCCCGGGGACAGGACAGCTCCCAGGGCAGGGGCACAGGCTAAACGTCACGGCGGAGGTGCCGTAACTCTGTTTACCCTGGGAGGAGTGCGGGAGTGGAGAAAGTGCTGCCTGAATTCCCTCCTGCTGCCTCCTCCAGTTCCCAGCCCCTCCCTGGGGTGTGTGTGTTTATTTAGCTCAAGGAGTAGATGCGGCATTTCCCAGTCTGAGGGAGGCAAAGTCAGAACCTTCCTCTGCAGGCAGAAGTAGCTGGTTATGTACAGCGAGCTACTCCAGGATTTTTTATTTCAAGTTTTGGGCAGGACAAAGAACTCCTAATCTAATCCTTGTGAGGATCTGAAGACGCTTCTGTAATAAAAAACCACTGGGTGTTTACAAGTGCGATACACTGCATTTTTCATGCATTTTCACTGTGTCACCCTCCCTCTGCCAGGGAATCCATCCCCAGTTTCTGTGCTGTCCTTCCCCTGTGCTTCTGTGCACATACATTTCAGGCACAAGTAAGCTGGCACATGTAGTGCATAAATATTTAACCACCTTGTCTGAAGGTTTTCTTTTAGAAGCTCACATGCTTTTAAGCCTACATATTTCTGCCTGCAGGATTAATGGTGCAAAAAGAAATCAGTGTAAAACTAAAAACAGCTCTAGGAAATTTGTTCTGGGCTTCTCGTGTAGAGCTTCAGGACCTATTTCCTCTAAAAATGCAGGGATGCAACAGGATTTGAAGTTTTGTCTCTGAAGCTAAATTTGACTTCAGAATATCAATGGCAGTGAACTTCTTTGGGCATGAAAGAGCCAGAGGAGAATCCAGAGCTTGCCCTACTGGAATATCTCCAGGTGGGTTTCCATCTCAGTGGAAATGTCAGCTCATCATTTCAGGAGCTCTCTATAGCAAAATGCTGTAGTTGGTGTTTTTCTTTCGGCAAGGAAACATCTCTGTTCAGCCACAGGAGAGCCTTGACAGGGGCAGTTCACCCTTGGCAGCACCAGCAGGGACAGACTACGCAGAATCCCAGAATCCTGGGATGGCTGGGGTTGGAAGGGACCTCTGGAGATCACCCAGCCCAACGCTCCTGCCAAGGCAGGGTCACCTGGAGCAGGTGACACAGGAATTTTTGATTTTTGCCTTTTGGCATGTCCCCAGAGAGGGAGAGATCTCTTGTCACAGGTGTTGTTCTGCCCCACTGCTTCCCCCAGAGTGTCATGCCCTTGCAAGGCTCTGTGTGTGACTCCATGAGCACCATCCTCAGACACCACAGGGAAAAGCCTGACCTGAGCCTCACCCTGAGCCTGACTTCCCTGCTGACACTGCTGAGGGAGCTGCTAAGTAATTCCGACTGTCACAGGATTTTTGTGTGTGTGTTCTGTATTTATACCTTATTGGCTTTTACACTGACATACAATTTTACACTGACATACAATTTTATGAGATTATCCATTTTGTATGTAATTAATACTAATAATTAAGAAAAAGAAAAAAAGACATAATTATCACAGTTGTCTACCCATTAGCCACAGAAAACTCTTCCCTTGCAGATGTGTTCAGGTGTGTGCGTGGCCCCTGTACTGATAGTCTGGGTGATATTGACCATGGAGCATTCAAAAAGGGACAAACAAACTTGCAATTTCCTGTGGCATTACCGCGGTGCAAATGTGGCTTTCAGAAGGGGAAGCAGACTTTTCCAGCTGCTTTTAGTGAAGGAGCTGGAAAGAAATAGCATCCCAGCTGGAGGAGAATATCCCCATGTCCATGGCCTGGCTCCCATCAGAGCCAGATGGGTTTGCCCCTCAGTGCACTTCACTGCAGGCTGGTTTTCCACGTGTCCTGGGAAAAACCTGCTGGGTTTTACATTCCTGGTGCTGAAGGATCCACTGAGGCTGGGGTACTTGGTGTATTTACCTTCTCCTCCAGTCCTTTGGGGTGCTGTGGTTGTGGCTGTGGATGAATGATGTATCTACCCACCCCTCAGATTCCTTGGGATGCTGTGGCTCTGGCTGTGGGTACCTGTATTTATCTTCTCCTCTAATCCCTGGGGATGCTGCGGCCCTGGTTTTGGGTGAATGATGCATTTCCCTGTCCCTGCAATCCCTGGGGATGCTGCAGCTCTGGTTTTGGATGCATTTCCCTGCGATCCCTTGGGATGCTGTGGCCCTGGTTTTGGATGAACAATGCAATTCCCTGTCCCTGCGATCCCTCGGGATGCTGCAGCTCTGGTTTTGGATGAACAATGCAAATCCCTGTCCCTGCAATCCCTGGGGATGCTGCAGCTCTGGTTTTGGATGAACAATGCAATTCCCTGTCCCTGCGATCCCTGGGGATGCTGCAGCTCTGGTTTTGGATGCATTTCCCTGTCCCTGCGATCCCTGGGGATGCTGCAGCTCTGGTTTTGGATGCATTTCCCTGTCCCTGTGATCCCCGGGGATGCTGTGGCTCTGGTTTTGGATGCATTTCCCTGCGATCCCTGGGGATGCTGCGGCTCTGGTTTTGGATGCATTTCCCTGTCCCTGCAATCCCTGGGGATGCTGCAGCTCTGGTTTTGGATGCATTTCCCTGTCCCTGCGATCCCTGGGGATGCTGCAGCTCTGGTTTTGGATGCATTTCCCTGTCCCTGCGATCCCCGGGGATGCTGCAGCTCTGGTTTTGGATGCATTTCCCTGTCCCTGCGATCCCTGGGGATGCTGCAGCTCTGGTTTTGGATGCATTTCCCTGTCCCTGCGATCCCTGGGGATGCTGCGGCTCTGGTTTTGGATGCATTTCCCTGTCCCTGCGATCCCTGGGGATGCTGCGGCTCTGGTTTTGGATGCATTTCCCTGTCCCTGCAATCCCTGGGGATGCTGCAGCTCTGGTTTTGATGCATTTCCCTGTCCCTGCGATCCCTGGGGATGCTGCAGCTCTGGTTTTGGATGCATTTCCCTGTCCCTGCGATCCCTGGGGATGCTGCGGCTCTGGTTTTGGATGCATTTCCCTGTCCCTGCGATCCCTGGGGATGCTGCGGCTCCGCCTCCCGGCCCCGCTGGAGCGCCGGCAGCGGCTCTGGCCCCGCGGCTGCCCGGGGCTGCCTTACCTTGAAGAAGGTCATGGTGGATCCGTCCCTGACAGCCCCGTACTCTATCTTGGTTTGCTTTGCCAGGTCATCCGCCGAGTCGATGGGAGATTCCATCCTCTCCACGGTCAGGAAGGCAGCCAGGTTGGCAGTGTAGGATGAGATTATGATTAAGGTGAAAAACCACCATATTCCTCCAACTATTCTGGTGGAAAGAGCTTTGGGCATCAGCTCTGATCCTGTTACAACACCATCAAAACAATCATATTAAAATGAGGCTTTCCTGATACCACAGCCTGGTTTTAGGCACAGAATGCTTTTATGAGCTGTAGCATGATAAAATGATTTCAACAATAATCTCACAGATGCACAGCTGACATTTATAATGGTAACACACTGGGAAGGGGATGTGTGCCATGATACATGACAAATGGAATTATCCTTGGGTCTAAGCCCCTTACCTCTCTGAGCTAACCAGCCTTGTGATATTAATCTTGTACATCCCCAGCAAGCTACTCTGGTATTTCTGTCTGCTTCTGGAGTCCCTTTGTGCCTGTCCACTGCAATCAATTCTGTAAGCAGAGCTCTTTAGCAAACGCTCCTCTGCTCACAGCTGCCTGACAGAAATACCTCACAGGAGGAGCCTGCCCCGTGCATCCTATCGACACATCTCAGCACCAACAGGGAGATCAATGCAGCCCCAGAGACCTCAGTGAACCTCAGCTCAGCCCCCACAAAACCTCTCACTAGCAACAACGTGTGCTGCACATTTGAAAAAATCAGAGGCTCGATGGACACATCCCTTGGATCCTTGGATCCTCAGGGCGATGCAAAGTTTTGGACAGCGAATTTAACACTCATTATTCCAAACAGGTTTGAGCAGCTCTCTGCCATTGCCATAAATCCCCAGAGAGCAGCACGTGTTACCTGCACTGCAATGGTTTCCAGGCAGCTCAGATAGCCTCTATTTCAGCCACAGAGATACTCGTGTTTCTAAGCATTCTGAGGCAAATTTTCTGCTCCTTTATTGGGGGGCCAGTCCCACTGAATTCTGTGCCTAATGTGGGATTCGAGGATCTGGTTCAGCAAAGCTCTTAGGTAGCCACCTGAGTAATTTGACTTCAAAGCTAATTTTTTGCGTAATTATTTTGCTGATGAGGGATGGACTTAAGAAAATACTTAAGAGCCTGTGAACAGAGTGCTCAGGGCTAAAGCTTTTGATTTGGTAAACATATTTCTATTACTGGAAAAACATGTTGACATATTATGTCTCCTCAGCTATTCAGTGAGTTCTGCAAGAAATCTCAACATTGCAGAGAACATTTTCAGACTCTGCAAAAACTCTGAATGTGACTTTTGGGGCAGAGACCGAAAGGGTAAAACCTTCCCCACCAACCAACAAACAGATTGGAGTTGTATTTGTAAACACAGCGCTGTGTCTCTAAAAGGTCAGAGCTAAGCTTAGCCCAAGGGTTGGAGTGTGTTGACAGAACTGCCAAACAGCAAGAGCAGTCTGAAGGCAAAAACTCTCACTTGAAATTTTCCAGGCCAAATGGAGTTGTTTCCAGAGCTGTAGCTCTGCCTGGGTTTGTGTCTGGGCTCCTGCTGTGCTTTCTTGCTTTCCTGACTAGATTTTTTTATTTTTTAATACAATGAAATATTTCCTCATTGCTCTCTATTTCTAAGCTGGGGTTGAACTGCAAAAGCTGTGTTCATTCAGGTCATCCTGCAGGGATTCTTGCTTTTAATCTTAGGCAGCCATACAAACAGAATTCCTGCACTTGGCCCCTGATGCTGTGCCTCACACGTGGGACATGCCAGCACTGCTCAGGAGAGGATGGAAAATCCCTGTGTGCTGCACTTGTGGGGTGAGATGCCAAACCTCCTGTGATGTTTGCAGCAAAACATTGTTTCTGGGAAGGACTGGTAATCCTGCCCTGCGTGACTGCTCTGGTGAG